>NW_006399752.1:18118047-18136620 GCF_000299155.1 Elephantulus edwardii
TCAAATTGTACAATCCAATGATTAATGCCCCTCTTCCCCTGCACATCCACATCCCTCTGCTTCCAGCCTCTCCCACTCCTCCTGGGTCCTTATACTCATTCTACAATAACGGTTTTAGACAATGTTTATATTTGTGGGACTGAGGTCCATCTATATTTCTTATGTGAATTCTGCATTGGAGATTTTAGTCTTTTTTCCATTTTTTGTTGTTGTAGTGTGCCATGAAGTTGAAACTGAACCATAGCTGATCCTCCAGCAGGCTTTCAGAGGCAGTAATTACGTGGGAGGAGATTGTCAATCCTTCCACAGAGCAGCTGGTGGATTTGAACTGTGTGCCTTCAGGACTGCAGTGCAGATTATTATTACCACTAGGCCACTCATTTATTTATATTAGTATGTGTGTATGGATATTTATTTTGTAAATTAAATTATATTTTAATACTATTTTATCCAAATTGGTACACTTTGGGTGATTAAAATTTTTTTAGTGTGTTCCTATATCTCCTGAGAATATCTGCCATTGTTGTCCATTTCTGGTTTGCTTTGATTGTTTAAGTACTTTTTGGAAATGTAAAATATTCTATAGTAATTGTACATATTTTCTGCTTCAATTCTAGATTCAGTCATTTCTCTGAATAGTAGTCATTTCTTTTATTTGAGATTACTATGAGAAATCAGCATGTAGGTGTTAGGTGGATGAGTTATTAGTAGGATATCTTTTATTTTAAGCCTCTCAGTTAAAAATCAAGGGAATAAATACATTTATGTATGCCAATAATATCTATCCTATCTATATTTTCAGGGGGGCAAGTTTACAGAAAATAACTTATTTTTCAAGTTTTTCTTAAATTCTATATATCTCTTTCAGGGACCTTTGAATCCACAGAGAACTATATTGTTAACCTAGTGGCTGAAATTCACTAATAATTGGAATCTACAAGATAGGCAGTCTGTTTATGTTGTATTTTCTCTTTCAACACTCTAAATAGTCCACTTACTTATATTACTTTACACAACACACACCAAACTTTAAAAAAAACAAACAACAAAACCCTCACCATTTTCAAGTCAAAACTGACTCATACCTGACCCTTCAGAAGCTTTAATCACATAGGAGGGAATTACCCCTATTTCACCTGCAGAGTACTTTATTTGAACTGCCTATCTTTGGATGGAAAAATAGGTAAAATTGTTCTTCCATTATCACTGTTGCTGTTATTAGGTATCATTAGGTATGACTTATAACAACCCTATAAACAACAGATTTGAACCTGCCAACATCATCAGCCCTGTTCCATCCTCATTGTCTCTGATGCACTTTAGTCCACTGATGAAGTCATCATGTCAATTTATCTCTAGATTTATTTTCATCTTTCTCCCTTTTGCTGATCTCTACTTTTACTAGCATGATGTCCTTTTCCACGGAAGAGTCTCTTCTAACATGCCCAACTAACAACATCAATCTGGAGACAAAGGTGCATCTGATCCAGACCATGATGTTCTTCACAATTACATGCTATGCATCAGAAAGCTGGACTATAACTAGGTACGATAGAAGGAGAATTGATGCCTTTGAGCTGTGGTGCTGGAGAAGAGTATTAAATATAACATAGACTCCTAGAAGAATAAATCAGTTCATCCTGGAGAGAGTGAAACCAGGCTGCTTCTTGGAGGCAAGGATTCTGAAGCCCAGTCTGACATGCTTTGGGCATTTTACAAGGAGGGACCAGTTCTTGGAGAAGGGCATTATGCTTGGGAAGGTGAAGGAATAGCGCAGAAGAGAAAGACCCTGGATGATAGATTTACTCAGTGACTGGAGTAGTGGGAGATGGGTGTATCGGATATTATGAAATTGGCTCAGGATAGAGCCAGAATCAGAGCTATTGTTCATAGGATTGCTATGAGTCACAAGTGACATGACGGCACAGAACAACAACAGCATGGTCAAAATACATAAAAGAAGGTTCCTTCATTTTTGCCACTAAGGAGCATGCACACTCATGCACTTTCCCCCTATGACATATCTATTTGTCCTTTTGGCATTCCATAGGATATAGAGTACTTTTCCAGCACCACAATTCAAAAGTGTCAATTCTTCTGTCATCTTTATTTGTTGTCCAATTCTCAGATGCATGGCAAGTTATGGAAAAGACAATGGTCTGAATAAGGCACACCTCATCCTTTAAACTGACATCATTTGTCCTAAGTAATTTGGAGAGGTTGCTGACAGCAGACTTTGCCAATGCAACACATCTCCTGATCTCCTGACAACTAGTACCAAAGATGTTGATGATTGTGGATCCAAGTAAGATGATATTACTAACAAATGTAATCTTTTCTCTATCTATTGGTAAAAATTTTTGTTTTCTTGATGTTGAGATACAATCCATATTTTTCAGCAAAGTTGTATTGTCTGAATAACACAAGTTGTTGATGAGTCTTCCTCCAAACCTGATGCCACATTCTTCTTCATAGAGTCCAGCTTCTCAAATCTGTTCAGCACACAAATGAAATAGGTATGGAGAAAGATACAACCCTGATGTACACCTTTTTAAATTTTAAGCTATGCATGGTTTCTATTGTTCTGTTCAGTCATTTTTGTCTAGATATAGGTTTTGTTTAAGCATAAGTAAATGTTCTGAGAGTCCCATTCTTCTCAATGATAGTTTGTTATCACCCACACAGTCAAATGCTTTTGCGTAGTTAACAAAACAGACATTCCACTGATATTTTCTGCTCTAAACCACGATCCATTAGACATTAGCAATGATATTCCGAGTAGTACAACATCTTTTAAACTCTGCTTGAATTTCTGACAGTTCCTGTCAATGTACTGTTCTAGCTGTTTAGGAATAACCTGAAGAAATATTTTGTTTGTATGTGATATTAATAGTAATGTTTGATAATTTCCACCTTCTATTGGATAGTCCTTTTTGGGAATGGAGATAATTCTTGGTGATGCAAGTGTTCTTTTATTGATAACATGTTTTTCCCTTCTGGCCTCTTTCAAGATTATTTTCCCACACCGATTTGTGTTCTTTGAATATGATATCCCTTGAGTATATATGCATGATGTGTCCTTATATGTTTTGTATTTATCCCTATTTGATTTTCTCTGAGCTTTCTGGATCTGTAGTTTGGAGTCTCTCTTTTAGTCGCTAAAATTTTTATTTGTCAATGAGTGAAAATTTACAGGGTGTACTTACGTTCTATTCAAAATTTCATATGCATATTGTTTTGGGACTTTGATTACAGTTCCCACAATGTAACAGCATTCTTCCAATGTTGTCTCTATTTCCTGATTCAATTTCTCTTTCTTTCCTATGTCTTCTTGCCTCTGTGCATCACAACTGGGAAAATTCTGTACTTTTAATATCATTTGTTCAATTATTTGAAGAAGTGAATACCGTCTTATTACAGTTATTCAAATTATGTTGTTTATGATAATTTTGTACATACATAGGCACATAACAACAACAACATGATAATTTTGTTCATTAGCATATTAGAAACTCATGCTGATATTCAGGTAGGTTTTCAGAAACTGTATGTAGCATGGAAGTTGTTGTTGTTTTTATGTGCCATAGAGTTGCTTGTCACTCATAGCGACCCTATGTACAAAAGCCCTAAACGCCATTCTATCCTGTGCCAACCTTGCCATCTCAAACACACTCATTCCCACCACTCCAATCACAGAACTGATCCATCTCATCGAGGGTCTTCCTCTCCTGCACTGTCCTTCCACTATCCCAAACAAGATGTCCCTTTCCGAGGACTGGTCCCTGTTTCCAACATGCATGAAGTATGTCAGATGAAGCTTCAGAATCCTTGATTCCAAGGAGCACTCCAGGTTCACCTTCTCCAGGACAAACCTGTTTGTTATCCTAGCAGTCTATGATATATTCAACACTCTTCTCCAGCACCACAGCTCAAAGGCATCAATTATCTTTCTATCATCCCTAGTCACTGTCCAGTTCTCCAAGGCATAGCGTGTACTTGCGAAGACTATAGTCTGGATCAAGTGCACCTTAGTCTCCAGCCTGACATCTTTGCACTTCAGTCCTCTTGAGAGGTCCCTCACAACTGACTTTCCCAAAGCAATTCCTTTCCTGATTTCCTGGCTGCTTGTACCAAGAGTGTTGACTGTGGAGCCAAGTAAACTAAAACTGTTAACGTTCTCAATCTCTTCACCATCCATACTTATGCTGCCAATTAGCACAGTGGTGAGAATCTTTGCTTTCTTGATGTTGAGCTTCAATCCATATTGAAGACTGTAGTCCCTGACCTTCTGCAGCAAGTGCTTCAGATCCTTCTCAGTTTCAGCCAGCAGGGTTGTGTCATCCATATAACACAGGTTGTTGATAACTCTTCCACAAATCCTGATGCCACATTCCTCCTCGTTCAGCCCAGAGTTTCAGATGATCTGTTCTGCATACAGATTGAAAAGGTATGGAGACAAAATACATCCTTGATGGACCCCCTTTTTGATTTTGAACCATGGAGTGTCTCCTTGCTCTGTTCTGATAATTGCTTCTTGGTCCAAGTACAGGTTTGACATAAGCACAATCAAATGTTCTGGGATTCCCATTCTTCTCAGAGTCAGCCATAGCTTGTTATGGTCCACACAGTAAAAGCCTTTGCATAGTCATTGAAGTACAGATAGAAATTCTTCTGGTATTCTCTGTTTTCTCCCAAAATCCATCTAACATTTATCCAAATCTCTCCACAGAGCCATTAGTGGATTTAAATTGACTATGGGAATCGCAGAGCACTTGATCGTGCTACTGACAAACCTATACTTGGACCAAGAAACAGTGGTCAGAATAGAGCAAGGAAACACTGCATGGTTCAAAATTGGGAAGGGCGTACAACCAGGGATGTGTCCTGTCTCCATACCTTTCAACCTGTATGCAGAACAGATTATCCAGGAGGCTATGCTCTATGAGGAGAAAGGTGTGGTCAAGATTGGTGGAAGATCTATCAACAATCTGCGTTATGCAGATGACACAACCCTTCTTGCTGAAACTGAGGAGGACCTGAAGTGCTTGCTGCAGAGGGTCAAGGACTGCAGCCTCCAATATGGATTAAGGCTCAAGATCAAGAAGACAAAGATTCTCACCACTGGACCAATTGGCAGCATCAGGATGGATGGTGAAGAGATTGAGATTGTTCACAGCTTTATTCTGCTTGGCTCCACAGTCAACACTCTTGACACCAGTAGCCAGAAAATTAAAAGACATATTGCCATTAGAGAGTCTGTTCTCTCCAGGGTACTGAAGAGCAACAGTTTCACTCTGGAGACTAAGGTGCATCTGATACAGGCCATGGTCTTCGCTATCATTTGTTATGAATCCAAGATTTGGACAATGACCAAGGAGGATAGAAGGAGAATTGATGCCTTTGAGCTGTGGTGCTGGAAAAGAGTATTGAGAGTACCATGGACTGCTGGGAAACAAACAGATTCATCCTGGAAAGTGTTAAACTGGGCTGTTCCTTGGAGGCAAGAATTCTAAGGCTTCATTTAATATACTTTGGACATGTAGTAAGGAGGGACAGGTCCTTGGAGAGGGGCATCATGCTTGGGAGGGTGGAGGGACAGCGTAGGAGGGGGAGGCCCTCTATGAGGTGGATTGATTCAGTGACTGGGGTATTTGGGATGGGTGTATCAGAGACAGTGTGATTGGCACAGGACAGAGCAGAGTTTAGGGCTGTTGTACATAAGGTCACTATGAGTCGCAAGCAACTTGACGGCACATAACAACAACAATTGACTGTTTAACAGTTGACAGCATAACTCCTTACTCTCATGATCACCAAAATTCCTAGTTATGGCAAAGAAGTTTTATTAGTGTAACTTCCTGTATATACTACTATGTTCATAAATATTTTTGTGTCTTGTCAAAATAGTTTTTTAGAAATATCCTTTGTTAAATTTGTATAGATTGATTCCATTTGTTTTGCCTACCTGTTGATTTTGCCTTTCTAAATATCTATTCATAGGTTATTGTTATTGAAAGATTGCATATGTAATGCCATTTATTGATATAGTGGTTAAAGTATTTGGCTGCTAATCAATATGTTGGTGGTCTGAATTTACTTCACAAGAGAAAAATTCCATCAAGATTTACAGCTGGGTAAATCCTATAGGGAAGATCTCTGTCCTACAAGTTTGCTGTAAGTATGAGTCAACTCAGTGGAAGTGAGTTTGGTTTTGTTGTTGTTGTTAGCTTCCATAGAATTAACTCTGCCTCATTGTAACCCTGTGAGACTTGTCCTCTCCTGTTTCATCCTCAAGTCCTCTCCTGTGCCATGCTCATGACCTCTGTCATACTCAAACCCATTGTTATAGTCATTGTACCAATCTATCTTGTTCCAAGAGGCAAAATCATGATAGAATTTTGTCAATGATTTAATTTCATTTTAATCCTAAGTCAACATCTGGGGAAGAATTAAAAAAAGAAATCAAAATGCTGTTGCATTGGGGACCTTGCCAAAGTACTAAGAAGCAAGAATGTCAGTTAAAAGCTAAAGTGCACCAGACCCAAACTATGGTATTTTCAATTGCTTCTTATGCAGCTAAAAAATTGGACAATGAACACAAATGATAGAAAGATAACTTGTACCTTTGAATTGTGGTGTTAGTGAAGAGTATTGAAAATTTAATGGATTTTGAAAAAATGTATTTGTCTTGAAGGAATTGCAACCAGAGTGCTCTTTATAGGCAAGAAGGGTGAAACTTTGTCTCCCTGACTTTAGGAATATTTTTCAGAAGAAATCAGTCCTTGGAGAGAAATATCATGCAGGGAAAGGTAGTCCATAAAATAGAGAAAAACCCTCAGTAAAGTGGATTGACCCAGTGAGTTTAATTTAATTCTGGTTTATTGCCTTTAACTCTTGCACTCTTCCCAAGATTTAATTTTGTCTTAATTATTTTACGTTTCCTTCTCCCTGTTTTCTTTTCCTTTCATCCAAGTTAATATATGTCTGCATTTTCATTCGTAATTTATACTTCCTTCCTCTCCTAATTGTGTTATTATTGTTTTAAGGTACCATCAACTTGACTGTGACTCATAATGCTCCATAAACAACAGATCAGAGCCTTGCCCTATTTTGTGCCACCTTCACAATGTCTAATATACTGAAGCCCATTGTTCTAGTCACTGTGTCGATCCACCTTGTTGAAAGTCTTCCTTCTTTCTCCAACCTTCCACCTTTCCTATTATGAGATCTTCTTTCCATAGACTAGCCACTCCTTGCAATATGCCCAAAGTTGTTAGAAGCTTCACCATTTTTGCCTTCCTGGAGCATCTTGGTTACACTTCCTCCAAGATAGTCTTGCTTGTTCCTTTGGCCGTTCATGTGGTGGTCAGTAGTCTTCTCAAGCACCACAGAACAAGGCCATCATTGTTGGGATTTTTTGTCATCCATATTCATTGTCCTATTTTCAGACGCATAGAAAACAATTGAAAATACCATGACTTGGATCAGCTACACCTTGGAGTTTAAGCTCAAATCCTTAATCTTTAAAACTTTGGAGAGGTAATCAACAGCTTCTCCAGTAAGTCACATATTTTGATTTCTTTATTGCTCTTACTTCCTACCCCTGGTACTCTTCAAAGAACATTCCTTTCTCTGTATATATTATTTCTTGACTTTAAAAAAAATTTATTGGTTTGCTCACAGAGATTGAATATATTGTGTCTCATACTATTCTTAGTTCACATTGTGTTTCATGCAATCATTCCCATGCACCATGTTTTGATTTTTTTTCCCTTTAGGTTGTGTTGTTGTTTTGTTTTGTTTTTAACCCTGTGGTTTCACCACTATGCATCCTCGCCACTCTGCTTTCACCTCTTTCCCCTTTGGGTCCCCATATATGTTTTACTAGTTCTCATTCTATTTTTACAATAATGATCTTTTCCAGTATTTGTCCTTATGAGACTGAGTTAGTTCCTTCACCATAATGCTCTCCAGTCTCCTCCAAGTTAGGTAGCATTTTTCAAAATCATTAAATTTCATAAAATCAATCACAATTGGATATTTCACATCATTACCCAATCTTTTCAGTTTACCACTAAATTCTTCCCATTTCCTTCACTCCTCACCTTCCACCTCCTAATCTGTATGTTTCTGGACTTTTAAAATAACTGCCCCATGTCACATTTATCTTTATATGATTTGTTAATTTCATTCTGCATAATGCTCTGCAGCTTCATCTACATTGTGAAGGGTTTCTCAAATTCTTCACTGTTCTTTAATGTTGTAGTTATTTCATCATGTGTTTAAATCATAGTGTGTTTATCCATTTACCAGTTGATGAGCACTTAAGTTGCTTATAACTGTTTCTATGTTTTGATTCTTTCCTCAGCTGTGTTGCATATATGAATGTCTATTTTTTCCATAACAACATTTTATATAGTAATCATAGTTATTTTAAACTGCTTATTTTATAATACCAGTATGTGTATCACATCTCTGCGAGTTCAGATGACTGCGTAGTTTCTTCATTTTTAGTATGCTTGTAAATGTTATTAAAATCTTGTCATGCAGCATCAGATAATCGGAATAAATGTAAATATATCTTCAGAACAAAAATGTGTGTAAATCTGGTGAGGAGTGGAGTTATATTTAACACTTTGTTTAGGTAGCCATAGATGCCAGAAGCACTAAATACTTTTTTCAGTTGCTTTATATCTTAACTTAGGGCTTTTCTAAGTATTCTTCTTCAGAGATCATCTTTGTTTTTAACCCACTGTTCTTATACTGGAATCTTGTTCATGAGGTGGTTATGGTCAGTAAGAGGCACAGAGATTTGTCCAAATGTGTTCATAGCAGTGTTATTTGTCACCATCAAAACATGAGAACAGCCCAAATATCCAAACACAATCAAATGGATTAAGAGTTTATGGTACATTCACATGATGCAAGTATGTAGGACCAATGATTTTGTAAATCACTACATAACTTGAGAGGGACTGAAGAGCATTATGTTAAATGTACTAACTCAGTCCCACAAGGATAAATACTGTATAAGACAATTGTTGTTGTTTGTTGTTATGTGCCATTGATTCACTTGAGACTCACAGCGACCCTATGTACAAGAGCCCTAAACACCACTCTATTCTGTGCCAACTTCGTGTGTCCAACACACTCATTCCCACCACTCCAATCACAGAATCGATCCATCTCATTGAGGGTCTTCCTCTCCTGTGCTGTCCCTCCACTTTCCCAAACATAATGTCCCTCTCCAAGGCATCACGCCCAAAGCATGTCAGACGAAGCTTCAGAATCCTTGACTCCAAGGAGCATTCCAGCTTCACCCTGTCCAGTTCAAACCTGTTTTTTCTCCTAGCAGTCCATGGTATATTCAACACTCTTCTCCAGCACCACAGCTCAAAGGCATCAATTCTCTTTCTATCATCTCTAGTCACTGTCCAACTCTCAACCTCAAGAAAACAAAGATTCTCATCACTGGGCCAACTGACAACATCAATATGGATGGTGAAGAGATTGAGATATTTATAAACAATTACTGCAGACTATGTATGAATTTCCAAGGGAGTGAACGTGGAAGAAGAGGGATAAAGATAGGTGAGGAGGAGGGGAGGGTAATCATAACGTCACAAAATGTGATGGGTAAAGGGAGTAGGGGGTAAAGGAAAAGAGACAGATCCAGTGTGAAAAACAGTGTATACAAACTTTGTAATAAACTGTAGTATTTTTTTAAAGAAACAGAAAAAAAGAGAGAAGGATCATTCTATAACTTTCTGATTAAATTTCAATATTTTAATGGATGTGTCTCAGTTCTGTGCCATTCATACTTGTAGCTCCAGGGGTACAACATTTTTTTTTCTTTTTGTTTCTCTTTTTCTCCCTAGTTGCATCATTCACATTTACTTTCTTAAAGTCTTTATCTCCTTTAGGAACTCTCCCCAGTACTCACACATCATACACACAAACACTCAGATACACACATCTCCTAGATGAACCCTTAGGTGAACAAAGAAAGCTAATTGGAATGAGAGGAATGCCTTCCTTCTCTACCACTCCATCTCCTCCTGCCCCCCACTGGGATAGATCTCTGATGAAGGGGTTTTCCCCTGTAAATTTTTTTTTTTTAATTACAGAGTCCTCTGGTCATATTTTACTATGTTTACTTTTCCCATTCTATGCTAGAATTCTGAAGAATATTTACCATGGGAACGTGACGAGCTTCCAGGAGATAAAATTAATGAAAATATGATGACCTTAACTAAAACTATGATTAAAGGGGTTTGTTACTATCATGCTAGTTCAAATATGTGGTGTTTATCTTTCAACATGACTTTTAGACATCTGAATGAGACCTGACGGTGTGGATGGGTGGGAATATGCAAATAGGGCATGTTAGCCTAGACACAAGGGACTGGCCAGTCTCAACAATCTACAAGGACATTGGGTAACCTCACCAATAAACTGAAAAGTTCTACCTGTGGAATTAGATTTTATCCAGCCAGTGCAGAAAAAAAAAAGACACCCCTGTCACCCCTGCCCCAATGGTAAGGAGAAAAAAAAAAGGGAAGCAAGAGACTGTAGGAATCTCTTCCAAATAGTAGTAGTAGCAGCAGCAGCCGTGGCTGAGCTAGAGAGATGATGTGAGATGGGGCCTTGGGATTGATACATCATTAGAACTAGAGTCTCTGCCCACAATTTTTTTTGACAATTGAGTTTGGGGGGAAGTATTGGGAGGTCTAAGTACTTTGTATGCCAGAGATGTATCCTATCTCCATACCTTTTCCATCTTTATGTGGAATAGATCATTCATGAGGTTGGACTCTATGAGAAGGAGTGTGGCATCATAATTGAAGGCTGACTCATCAACAACCTGTGTTATGCAGATGACACACCTTGCTTTCTGAAACTGAGGAGGACCTGAGTCATTTCCTGCAGAAGGTCAAGGACTGCAGCCTTCAATATGGATTGAAACTCAACATCAAGAAAACAAAGATTCTCACCTCTGGGCCAATTGGCAGCATCATGATAGATGGTGAAGAGATTGAGATTGTTAAAAGCTTCAGCATGCTAGGGTTCACAATCAACATTTTTTGATCCATCAGCCAGGAAATCAAAAGACAAATTGCATTGGGAAAATCTGACATCAGGGACCTCTCCAGAGTACTAAAGAGCAACACTAGTCTAGAGACTAAAGTGCACCTGAGCTAGGCCAGGGTCTTCACAATTACTTGCAATGCCTCAGAGAACTGGACAATGTGTAAGGTTGATAGAAGAAAAATCAGTGCCTTTGAGTTGTGATGCTGGAGTAGATTGTTGAATATACCATGGACTTGTAAGAGAACAAGCAGATCCATCCCTGTGAAGGCGAAACCAAGCTTTTCTTTGGAGGCAAGGATTTTGAGGCTCAGTCTGACATACTTTGGGCATATTGCAAAAAGGGACCAGTCCTAGATAGTCCCTAGAGAGGGATATCATGCCAGGAAGGACAGTGCAAGAAAGGAAGACCCTCGATGAGATAGATTTACTCAGTGACTGAGGTAATGGCAGTAAGTATGTCAGAGACAATGATATTGGCTCAAGATAGAGCAGAGTTGAGAACTATAGTATGTAGAGTCTCTATGAGTCAAAGGAAACTTGAAGGTCCATAATAACAACAATAGCAAGTACTTTGTAACTCTTGGCTTACATCAGGAGGCTCAAGGCTGAGGTACCTGTGAGCACATTTCAGGAGCCATCCTCTACCTATTTTGCTACTAACCTGAGTTACAACCCTTTGACTTTGCTAGCATGGTTCTGTGAAGTGTGTGAGCTATCGCATCAGATTTTGGACCCAAAAAAAGCAGTAAGATTGGTGTTAAAATTAGCAGAAAGAGGTATAGGAGCATGAAGGACATGTATGTCCTTTTGGGAGTTGGTTTCAACATGCTACTGATGTTGCTGTCTTTTTACAATATATATAATCTTTGAATACATCAACATTTCCATTTTAATGTTTCTACCAGTTTATGACTCCTTGCTTCATGCAAGGAGATCTCAGTTATAAATGGGATGTTACTTTTCTATATAGTTTAGAATAGTGGTTTTCCCTGGGACCTCAGTTCACTGATAATCCAGAAAAATATGTTGATTTTCAGTTTATCTTGTTGTTAATTGTTGTGAAGATGTTACAGTTTCTAAAGTCTTTAAATGTCAGAGCCAAAACTGGAAACCCAAAGATCATTTTTTTAAAATGTATTGGCCAAAAGAATTCAGATTATGGCAGGTTATTTGTTCTCAGATGTGTCTTAAGCAGAAGTCTGAGACCTCAGTAAGTGCCATCTCTTTTTTTCTCTATTCGCTCTCAAGAATAAGTGGAAAGAAAAATATTCTCACTATAAATTAGGAACTGTATTAGAACAGAGAAAACAAGTCACTTGCTAAATAAAGGTAATTGCATCCTAGCAATTGTAGAAACAAAACTTACACATCGCTATGTGTCCTAGATTTTTTACCTAATTTGCTCTTACATTTTTGTTTCATTTTGTTTATTTACTTCTAGCGAAAGAAAAGGATAGTGATGTTCAGAGGAGTACACACCTACTTTCCATTTAGAAGATTGAATTTCTTGCTAATTTACTTTATGGGAGACAGCTACTGACTAAAAAGTAAAGGCAAGTGCATTGTTACTATGGAAAAAAAAGGCTTCAGAAAAACTTGTAGCATAAGGTAGACTGAGAGAAGAGCTTTGATATCTACTTTTAATTATCTCATCTGTCACAACAGTCTGATCTGCAACTGATCGTGCAATGGCACAAGGCTGTACAGGGTTGTTTCCACTCTTCAGGGTGTTTCTGTTAACTAGCAGCTGATTTAATGGTGTTAACAAGAGCAGTGGAGGAGGGAAACGTTCTTTTACTCTGGAAATGGAAACTTTTGAGCTAAGAGATTCTCTAGCATCTGTGATAATTTTAACAGAAGCACTTATTTAACCTCAACATTGTTGATCACATTCTAATTGCTAATGATTCCAGTGCTGCACTTTTACTTCATAAAAGCACAACAGTGAAGTCTTCTGAAGCAGGGTCTTTCTACACTGGGAACTTGAGCAACATGACAATGTGAGAACACAGCTGTACGCTTTATACTCACACAGTGATATCTCAGTGCATTCTACATACTTTGGTTCCTAGTGTGAGTGCTTACATCAATTTAAGGAGCTTTATCTGTAACAGTTGCACTGCTAAACCGATTATCATACTTCTCTAGTGGTTCAAATCTACCAGGTATTCTGAGAAGAAGCGCAGACAGTCTGCTTCTGTGTAACTTACAGCCTTGGAAACCTGATGAGGCATCAGGTAGCAATTGGAACTTACTTGATGGTCGTGAGGGAGTTCAGTTAGTATGGTAAGAGGCGATAAATGCCAAGTACCTTTCTAGGGAGGGCAGAGAGTGGTTGTAATACTCTTCTGCCCCAAGCTTGGAAAATTGTATACACAGAAACCTTGCAAAGAGTCATGTTGAGATGGATGCAACTCACAGGCTAACTCTGGCTTTGTAAGTCACACAAGGCACGCCTTTTAGCCAGAGTCAGTCCACTGGTCCCAAGAGTGAGATAAGGAAGAGTGGCTTCGTTCTGATGCTGACCCAGCAGTGTGAGAAAATGCTGACAGCATACAGCTTTGGAGCCTGCGGCAGAAGAGCAGCTTACTTGACAAGGATCACAAATGAAATGTGAAATGCAGGACATCTCCTGTCTCAGCAACAACCAGCTACAGTTCAGGATGTCAGCAAAAAGAAAAGCACATGGGTTTCTCTATTTTCTATTGTTCTTTTGACATATGATAATAAAGGAAGTCAGCTGTTATTTTGTATTAATTTCTTAAACAATAAGTTAAGAATAGTGTTGGTTGTATTAAAAATTCATTCCAGGTGAAAAAACAAAAAACCCAAAAAAGGAGGAACAGGAGTATAATAAGTGAAATTTTGGGGCAAAGAATTATTATCTATGGTGAGGGAAAAAAAGGCTTTAAGTCATCCATTTTACAATATAAATTTTGGAAAGAAAGTTTTCTTTCAAAGGAGTTTCAATTATTAGATAAGAAGCAAATATATATGCGAAGAAAATAACTTCTTGAAAAAAAAGTAATAAAACCTGAAAATTAGAGTGGATTTTTTTTACTGAATTTGATGAAAGTCAGTGAGATGGCAACTGTAATAAAAATAGAAGAGAATACTGGAGGTAAGTAATTTACAGGACAAACGACACAGATATTTGAAATTTCAACAAAAAACAACAACGAATCATGGCCATCCTTTGCTTGGCATTTTCCTAGAGTTTGCTGTTTAAAATGAATCCACAGAATTCACTACTCTTACAAAAACAGCTACTGAATTGAAATTATGGAAAGAGAAAAGTTTTATGAATTTGTATAGATCCCCTTTCTGACATAGAAAGGATCCTGCTTTATAGGAAATCAGAGCTAACAAAATCTGCAAATTAGGAAGCGGTTGAGGATTCATGCTAAATAAGCAATGTTGTTCTTGTTAATTGCCTTTGAGTCGAGCACAATTCAAAGCAACCCTATAAACAAAGGGCCTGAAGCCCCTCTACACCTATTGACATTTATCAAAGTTCATAGAGTTTCCAGAGGCAAGTTGTTCAGGAAGTGGATGTCACTCCTGTTTCTAATAGAGCCACAGTATTGCCATCAAATTGATCCCAACTCATAGAGGCCCTATAGGACAAAGTAGAATTACCCACAGGGATTCCAAGGTTGTCAGGTTTACAGAAGCAGACTGCCATTTTCTTCTCCTGTGGAATGTCTGATGGATTTCAATCACCAATATTTGTACTGCCATTGAAAGGAACGTGGTTCAAATTCACCACCACGTACTCTGCGGGAGAAATATGGGCAATCAACATCGGAGTGACTTCCTGACTCTGAAAGCTCACTGGAAGTCCAGCTCTGGGTTGACTGCAACTCTAAGGAACAATAAGAACAACACTGGACACTTTTCCACCTGATATATTTTGATTTCTCCTACCTGTTCACTACCAATTAATAACATAATCTCCGAAATACCTGTTTTTCCATTTTCATTGTAGGGTAGATCTTAGCCATTTGGTTTCATGTGTTGTTATGTGCATATTGTTGTTATGCATCGTTGAGTCAACTACAATTCATTAAGACCCAATGAACAGCCAATCAAACGTTACCCTGTCCTATGCCATCTTACAATCTCTGGCACGCTCAAGCTCATTTTTGCAGTCACTGTGTGTCAATTTCATGGAAAGTCTTCCTTTCCTTCACGGATTATGTACTTTCCCAGCATGATGTATTTTTTTGAAGGACTGGAAACCTCTGACTACATGTTCAAAGTATATGAGATGAATTTTCACAATCCTTGCCTCCAAGCACACCCTGGTCTCAAATTGTTGCTGTGATGTGCTGTCAAGTCGCCTTCGACTCACAGTAACCCTATGTACAACAGCCCTAAACCTTGCTCTATCCTGTGCCAATCACACTGCCTCTGACACACCTATCACCATTGCCCCAGTCACTGAATCAATCCATCTCATTGAAGGTCGTCTTCTCCTGCACTGTCCCTCCACGTTCCCAAGCATGATGTCCCTCTCCAAGGACTGGTCCCTCCTTGCAACATGTCCAAATATGTCAGAGAAAGGTTCAGAATCCTTGCCTCCAAGGAACAGCCTGGCTTCACCCTCTCCAGGACAAACCTGTTCACTCTCTTAGCAGTCCATACTATATTCAATACTCTTCTCCAACACCCCAGTTCAAAGGCATCAATTCTCCTTCTGTCATCCCTAATATTGTCCAGCTCTCTGATGCATAGCAAGTGATTGCAAAGACCATGGCTTGTGCCATGCTCACCTTAGTCTCCAAACTGACATCATTGCTCTCCAGTATATCAAGTAGATAATATTTAAAAATATCACTGTATTCTTGTGTAACAGGATTAGTATATGAGTAAAGAAGTTATTTAACATAAAGATGACCCCCAGGTACCACTTAATTTTTCATACTGTGTAATAGGAAAGAGAAATGTGGTGATATAGAAGAAATATATCAAAGTTTCTAAAAATTTGTAATTGGCTACTAAAAACCTATACAAATTCTACCTATACAAAAACTACTGATTTAAAATCCTTGAACTATCATGATCAAGAAATCCATTTTGGAGAAATAGGAGACTGAGTTCTAAAGGATAAATAGATTTCAGGGGTGATGAAGTTGTTTTCTTAGTAGGAAACTAATGATAAACACAGATGAAGACTGAGAATATAAGTGAGTAGAGATAAAAGCTAATTCAACAAAGTGACTAGAATAGTAAAATGAACTGATTAAGAACTGATTTTTGTTTTGTTTTGTTTTGTTTTGTTTTTTTGAGAACTGATTTGTAACACTAGTGACATTGGCTGCTATTTGAAAGATCATAAGCTTGAATTCACCAACTGCTCCATTGGAGAAAGACAGTCTCCTTCCCTAAAGATTTACATTCTCAAAAGTTTAACTGAGGGCTATTAATAAAAAGACTCGAGAGCAATGAGTTTGTAGATTTGATAGGATAGATATATGATCAGAGACCCTTTAGCATCCTAAATGATAAGTGAAGAGGATACAGTACATGATGTGAAACTATTGAAGATCTCTGTAAAACTAAACAATATGATAAATACTGAATTGTGCAAGTTAGAATAAATATGAAATTCCCTGGAGTTGAGCTAGTTCTTGTCGTTATGAGTCATAGTTGATTTGACTGAAGCTGACAGCAACAACATGGTCTTTTCAATTCTGTGGTTTTCTCACTCACTTGGTATGTATCTGAGAGCAAGGTAATGAATAAGGATGATAGAAGAATTGATGCCTATGAGTTATGGTGTTCGAAAAGAGTACTGAATATACCATGGACTACCAAAGAAATAAATATGTCGTGGGGAAAAGTGCAGCCTGAGTACTCCTTACAGACAAAGCTGAGACGGCTTGATCTCTCATACTTTGGACAGGTTGTTAGGAGAGGCTATTATTTGAAAAGAAACATCATGCTTTGACATTCGAAGGGTCAATAGAACATAAGAAGACTCTCAAAGAGTTGAATTGGCATAGTGATGGCAGCAATGGGCTAAACAGTGTCAAAGTTGAGAAGAGAGGTTAGGAGAGGGTTCAGATCTGCTGTTTATAGAGAGTCCTTATAAGTGATACTTGACTCAGTGGCACCTAATAACAACAGCAACTCTATAAGATAGTTTAAAGATGCTCATAAGGTATCTAAGTTTACAAGTCCTTACCGAAGCAGACTACTTGATTTTTCTTCTGCAGAGTAGCTCGTGGGTTTGAACCACAGACATTTCATTTAGCAGTTCAATTCTTATCCCACTATGCCTACAAGACACATATAATGTTAGTTTAGAATAGAGTGAAGTGGTAGAGAACAAAACATGAAGAATACTTGTCATTCTGTCACAATTCATACTCTCCAAGAAATGTATGTAGAGATAGAAATTGTTATGCAGAGTGTTTATTGGAAAGCCAGGATCAATATGTGGTGAGGGAAATGAAGATAATGAGATTGAACAGTGAGACCATTTGTACTGCAACACAATTGCAAGAAAGTTTTCAGTTGATCCTAGGTAGAACTCTGGATCTAGCATGGTGCCAAATTGTCTTAAATTAGAAGAGGATGATTACTCTTCGTCTCCTGACCAATTATTGACTATGCGATGTTTCTTGATAGGCATCCTTCCTTAACTAAAGATCGGTCCTGGAAAAATATTCTAATGAGCTTTAAAGTTGCCAACATTATTTTTGTCTCGTCTGTCCTACATAGAGGATCTGAGTAGAGCAATATATTACAGTGTGTTTATTTGTATTTAAAATACATGTAAATTAATAAGAAACTTTCTTAAGTTGAAATAGACTTGTAAAGAATTGTTTTCATGGATTATACACTTGAACAGAAAGTTTTTTTATTACAAAAATATTTTTATTCTTATATGTTATATTTCATATAAAGTAATTTTCAGTATCTTGTTGCTAGTTACATTTGTGGTTATATGGGTATTTATAAAAATACTGAATTTTAATTTATAGTCTGTTTATGTTCTTTTAAATATCTGAAATAAAATGATAATTCATCAGCATATGCATATTAAAATATATTAAAGGATTGATAATATGCTTCAATAATTAGTTTCTAACAATCTGGAGGAATCCTGAAGATGACAATAAGGTTTCCTGCAAAGAGGATTTATTATTGCTATACTTAGTATCCCAGAACATGATCAACTTGAAGTCCCTTTCAAGACAAAAGTTTCATGCAGACGCCTCAGTCTCAGATGCTCTTATTTTTGCTTTATGTTTAGGATACCACAATATTTCCAATTTGTCTGATGTTTGTCATTCTCTACTGTCTGCAATCTTCTATGGTTTTAGCTTAGTTTAGTGCTGCTGTGTTTGTTGTTATGTGCCGTCAAGTCCCTTGAGACTCATACTGACCCTATGTACAACAGACCCTAAACTCTGCTCTGTCCTCTGCCAATCACACTGTCTCTGATACACCCATCCCGATTACCCCAGTCAC
>NW_006399752.1:18137400-18145310 GCF_000299155.1 Elephantulus edwardii
GCCCTTCCCAATTTTGAACCATGCAGTGTTTCCTTGCTCTGTTCTGACTACTGCCTCTTGGTCCAAGTATAGGTTTGACATTAGCACGATCAAGTGTTCTTGGATTCCCATTCTTCTCAGAGTCAGCCATAGTTTGTTATGATCCACACAATCAAACACCTTTGCATAGTCAATGAAACACAGATAGACATTCCTCTGGTATTCCCTGCTTTCAGCCAAGATCCGTCTAACATTAGCTAATTGTAGCTAATGTTAGTTTAGTGTAGCTAAATGTATCTGTGTATATGTTTGGGTTTTAGGGTTTAGCTTTAATAGTCTGTAAAAGTAAGAAGTGTTCCTCTACTTCTAAGAAGCCTAAGGATTAATTGAAATTTGGTTTTATACATAGTCTACTTGCTCTGTATTGAGTGGAAAGATTGAAATATCTAATCCATGATAGATAAAAACTTGGAGAAACTCAATATAAGCAGTCAACACTAGACCAAGGGTGGGCAGTGGGTCAGATCATCAATTGTTGTGTGCTGTTGATTGAGCCACCTGTGTACAGCCTATGTAACCCTACGTAGTGCAGCTCTGAAGCCTGCCTTTCTCTGAGCCAGTGTTACTGGTTCTGACACACTACCCTGGTTGCCCCATTTATGGTATCAATCCATCTCATCTGGAGTCTTCCTCTCCTGCACTGTCCCTCCACCCTACTGAACATAACATCCTTCTCTAAGGACTGGTTCCTTCTGGCCACATGCCCAAAGTATTTGAGAGAAAGCTTCAAAATCCTAGCCTCCAACAAGAAACCTGGTTTCACCCTCTCCAAGAGAGACCTATTTGTTCTCTGTGGTCCATGGTATGTTCAAGGCATTTTTCCAGTGCCACAACTCAAAGGCATTGATTCTTCTTTGTCATTCTTAATCATTGTACAGCACTCTGATGCCTAACAAGTAATTACAAAGACAATGACCTGACTCAGGCTCACCATAATCTCTAGATTGACATTGTTGCTTCTCAGTACTCTACAGAGATCCCTGACAGCAGATTTTCCCATTGCAATTCATCTTTTGATTTCTTGACTGTTGGTACCGAGAGTGTTGATTGTGGAGCCAAACAAGCTGTAATTTTTAACAACCTCAATCTCTTCTCCATTCATCATAGTGCTACCAATTGGACCAGTGGTGAGATTTTTCTTGTTGTTGAACTTCAATCTATATTGAAGACTACAGTCCTTGGCCTTCTGCAGCAAGCCCTTTAGATCCTCCTCAGTTTCAGCAAGCAAGGTTGTACCATATGCATAATGCAGAATTGTTGATGAGACTTCCTTCAATCTGGATGCCACATTCCTCATCATAAAGCCTTGCATCTTGAAAGATCTGTTTTGAGTATTGATAAAAAAGGTATGGGGAGAGGATGCATCCCTGACACACTCCTTTTCTGATTTTGAACCATGCTATGTTTCCTTGCTCTGTTCTGGAACTGCTGATTGGTCCAAGTGTAGGTTTTGCACAAGCACAATCAAGTGCTCTGGGATTCCCATTTTCCTCAAGGTTAGCCACAATTTATTGTGATCCGTACAGTCAAATGCCTTTGCATAGCTGATGAAACACAGATAGGCATTTCTCTGGTACTCTTGGATTTCTGCTAAAATTGATCTGCCAAGGCGATAACGTCTCCAGTGCCATGACTTCTTATAAACCTAGCTTATATTTCTGATAGTTCTCTATTAATGTACTGTTCCAGTCATTACGGGATAATCTTCAGCAGGATTTTTCTTGCATGTGATATAAGTGGTATTGTTCAATAATTTTCACTCTGGCCACCTTTTTTTTCCCCTTAATGGGAATAAATATGGATCTTTTCTAGTCAATTGTTCTCTAGATATCTTGGCACAATGTGGTGAGCACATCCAGGGCAGCATCCGTTTGTTGAAATATGTTAATTGGTATTCTAATTGGGGCTTTATTATTAGTTTTATTTACTAAATTTTTCAGAACAACTTGAACTTCTTCATTCAGCACCATAGAATTTTGCTTATACATTGTTTCATGAACTTCTTTTGTCAGCTAACTCCTGACTCTATATACTCTTTGCATTTTTCATGGATGATATTTTATATATCCTCCCAAAGTCTATCTGGTCTTCATTTATTAGTTTAAGGCCTCAAACCTGTTCCTTAGTTGGTTTTTAAATTCAGCAGGGGATAGACTCAAGATCAAATTTTTATTTCTGTGAATATGATTCCACCTTCTTTAACTTTAATTTGAATTTGCATATAACCATCATTTACTCATGTGCAAGTTCAAATTGAGGTGAAAGAAAATAAGACCATGAGAACAAAACCCTGATCTAGAATCTATTCTATTAATTTTAAAATTATTTCTAGTATAGGTTTGAAGCATTGAACACCAATGGTAAAAGATTAGATGAGTTGCGGGATGATAGCAAGAATGTCATCCATGAAGAAAGCAATAAGTCATTACAAAGACAGAGGAAAAGAGAAAAAAAAAACACAATGAAAAATTGTCAGAAGCGACTCTGAAAATGGCACTACAGTGTTGATAAGCCGAAACAAAGGAAAACCATGCTGAAGTAAAATAGATGAACAGAAGACTCCAACAGGCAGTCCAAGAAGATAAAGCAAAGTATTTTTGCAGAACATGCTGAGATCTGGAATTGGAGAATAAAAAGGGAGAACCAGCTCTACATTTATCAAGATAAGATAACTGAAAAACACATTTAAGCTTTGAGTTGCATATTGAAATATGCTACAGAAAATATATTGAATAACCCAGAACACATCAAAAGACAATGGAGGCAATACACAGAATCATTCTACCAAAAAGAACTGACTGTCATTGAAAAATTGGCAGGAAGTACCATTTGAGCTTGGAAGCAGGAGTGGCATCCATTTCCTAAACAACATGCCTCTCGAAACTCTATGAACTTTGAGAAACAATGACAGTTGTAGAAAGGCTTCAGGTCTTTTGTTCATAGGGTCACTATGAGTCCTGCTCGACTTGATGGCAATCAACAACTATATGAGCCAGAGCCAATGGTATTGAAGGAAGACGTGGAAGCTGCATCAAAGGCAATGGGACAAAAAAATAAATAATAAGGCCCCAGAAATCATCGAGATATCAATTGACTTATGTCAATTAACAGATGTAACCCTTGATGTGCTCACTAGTGTATGCCAGGAAATTTGGAAGACAGCTATCTGGCAAATGGTTTGGAATAGGTTCATATTTATTCCCTTCCCAAGAAAGTTGATTCAACATAATGTGGAAAAAAATCGAGAAATATCATTAATATCATAAGCAAGATATATATGAAGATCATCTGAAAATGGCTAGAACAGTACATAGATAGGGAACTGCCAGAAATTCAAGCATGATTTAGAACAAGTAGTGGCACAAGACACTTTATTGCTGATGTCAGATGAATCTTAACCGAAAATAAAGAATGTCAGAAGAATGTCTATTTATGCTTTATTGTCTCTGCAAAGGCATTTCACAGCGCGGATCATAACAGTTATTGCTAAGATTGAGAAGAATGGGAATCCTAGAGCACTTAATTCTGTTCATTCCAAACCTATGCCTAGACCAACAGGCTACTATGTGAACTGAGCAAGGGAACACAACATGTTTTAAAATTAAGAAAGAAGTGTGTCTGGATTGTACTCTTTATATATACTTATTCAGTCTGTATGCTGATGAAATTATTTGAGAAACTGTACTCTATGAAGAATGATAATCCATTAAGATTGGAGGAAGACTCTTCAGTAATCTGTGTAATGCAGATGACACAACCCTGCTTACTGGATGTGTGGAGGACTTAAAGCAGAAGATCAAAAGGTGCAGCCTACAATATGGCCTGCATCTCAGCATCAAGAAAACAAACATTCTTACCACTGAAATGATAGGCAACATCACAACAAATGGGAAAAGGTTGAAACTGTCAACAACCTGTCTTACTTGGATCCACAACTAACATCCATGGTACCAGCAGTCAGGAAATCAGGAGACATATTACACGGGAAAAATCTGCAGTCAGGGACCTCTTCAAATTATTGAGGAGTAATGATGTCAGTTTAAGGAGTAAGGTATGTATAAATTCAGGCATGGTATTTCCAATCGCTTGTTATGCATCTGAGAGCAGGGCAGTGAATAAGGATGACAGAGAACTGATTATTTTCAGCTGTGGTGTTGGAGAAGAGTGATGAAAATCCTATGGACTGCCAATAGAGCAAATAAATTTGTCTTTGAGAAAGTACAGCCAAAGTTCTTTTTTTCGAGGCAAAAATCATAAAGTTTTGCCTCACATACTTCAGACGTGTAGCTTGAAGGGACTATTCCTTGGACAGGATCATGATACTCAGAAAGGCAGAGGGTTGGCAACAGAGAGAAAGACCCTCAAACAGGTAATTGATACAGTGATTGCCACAATGGGCTCTAGGGTGTCAAGGAGGGTGGGGATGGCACTGGATAGGACAGGGTTCAAATCAGTTGTTCATACTGACCCTATGCGTCATACTTGAGTCAACGGCACCTAACAACAACAATCTGTAGTGGTGAGGGAGACTCAAGTTCCTGAAGACTCAAGTGCCTGGAAACACATCAGAAGAAAGACAAATGCATAAAATAAACATTTCAAATTTGTGTCTTTTAAAATTTAGCTATTAATCAACAGGAATATGTCCACCAGGAAAGAAAGTCTTTTATTTATTTTTAATGGTTTACAGTGCAAGTAGTGTGTTAAAATATTTTGCTCTACATAGTATATCTGTTATATGTTATTATTGCTGATTGCCTTTGAGGAAAGCATGACTTTTAGAAAACCTATGAACAAAAGGCCAGAAGCTGGTCAACAACTTTTGACATTTATTAAAGTTCTAGAGTTTCTGGAGGCATGTTGCTTAGGAAGTGGATGATACTCCTGCTTCCAAACCCATCATAGTATGTTATTGTGTTATGTACTATTAAGTTGCCTGCTATGTATAGCAACCCTATGTACAGCAGCTCTGAATCCTTCCCTATCTTGAGCCAGTCTCACTCATTCTAACACGCCAACCCCCATTCCCACAATTACTATACAAACCCATCTCATCTGGAGTCTTCCTCGCCTGCTCTATCTGTCCACCCTTTCGAACATGATGTCCTTCTGCAAATATCTATCTCACCTTTCCACGTGCCCAACGTAAGTGAGACAGAGCTTCAAAATCCTAGTCTCCAAGGAAAGACTTGGTTTCACTCTCTCCAAGATAAACCTATTTGATTTCTTGACAGTACATGATGAGTTCGAGATTCTTCTCCAGCACCACAGCTCGAAGGCATCGATTCTTCTTCTGTCATTCTTATTCATTGTCCAGTTCTCTGAAGCATAACAAGTAATTGAGAATACTATGGCCTGAATTAGGCACACCTTTGTATCTAGACTGACATCATCTTACTTCAGCACTCTGGAGAGGTCCATGACAGCAGATTTTCCCAATGCAATTCGTCTTTTGATTTACTGACTGCTGGTGCCAAAAATATTGATTATAGAGCCGAGCAAGTTGAAACTGCTAACAACCTTAATCTTTTCTTCATCTACTATGGTGCTGCCAATTGGCCCAGTGGTGGGAATCTTTGTCTTTTTGCTGTTAAACTTCAATCCATATTGAAGATTACAGTTCTTGACCTTTTGCAGCAAGTGCGGTTGTGTCATCTGTAAATCATATGTTGTTAATGAGTCTTGATTATTGATGAGTCTTCCTCCAATCTTAATGCCACATTCTTCTTCATTCATAAAGTCCAGCTTCTCAAATAACTTGCTCAGAAAAAATTTGCATAGATGTGGTGAGAGATATCAACCTAGACACATCCCTTACTTAATTTTAAACCATGTAGTATTTCTTTATTCTGTTTGCACAACAGCTTCTTCATCTAGGTAAACGTTTCACATGAGCACAATTATGTGCTCTGGGGTTCCTATTCTTCTCAATGCTAGTCATAATTATTATTTTAGGGAAAATATTTTCTTTTTCTTTTTTTAAGATTTTTATAGAAACTTCTGATATTTTGAGGTGCTTAACATTAAAAGTCTGATAAACTGAATACAAATGATTTAAATTAGTGAATATCAATTGTTGTGTATAAGTGTTGCATTAAAATTATTTCAAAGTTAGTCATTTTATTGTTGGTGTTAGCTGTCAAGTGTGAACCATTCATACTTGACCCTCTTAACCTTTTCAGAGGCAGGAAATCACATAGGAAATGGTTGCCTATCCTACACTCCTGGAGCTGGTGAATTCAAACCACATGTCTTTGAGATCACAACGCAGCTTCCTTGCCACTAGGACATCAGATCTTCATATCAGAAATATTTTTCACTTTATTCTAGACTGTGCCCAAATAATCCAGGCGGACAAAATTTATATGAAATGAAAGTTACATTTTAACAAACAGGTTCATCCTTGTTGTCTGTTGTTGTTATGTGCCATCGAATCATTTGCAACTCATAGTGACCCTATGTACGACAGCTCTAAACTCTGCTCTATCCTGTGCCAATCTCACTGTCTCCAACACACTCATCCCGATTACCCCAGTCACTGAATCAATCCATCTCCCAGAGGGCCTTCCCCTCCTGCACCTGCCCTCCACCCTCCCAAGCATGATGTCCCTCTCCAAGGACCGATCACTCCTTACAACATGACCAAAGTATGTCAGACAAAGCCTCAGAATGTTTGCCTCCCAGGAGCATCCCGGTTTAACCCTCTCCAGGGTGAATCTGTTTTCTTAGCAGTCCATGTCACTCCCAGCACTCTTCTCCAACACCAAAGCTCAAAAGAATCAATTCTCTTTCTATCCTCCCTGGTCATTGTTCGGCTCTCTGAAGCATAACAAGTGATTGCAAAGACCATGGCCTGTATCATACCCACCTTAGTCTCCAGAGACACATCGTTGCTTTTGAGTACTTTAGAGGGGTCCCTAACAGCAGACTTTTCTATCGCAATACATCTTTTAATTTCCTGACTGCTGGTGCCAAGAGTGTTGATTGTGGAACCAAGCAGACTAAAGCTGTGAACAATCTCAATCTCTTCACCTTAGTTTATTCTAACTTCAATACAATTTTCACTTTTCTTTCTCTTGCTTTTTCAGTATAAAAACATATACATTGGGAATATTTTCCAAAATAAGATTGTAAATTTAGGACAAAATTTAAAGAACTGTATGCAAATAACTCAAGTACTATAACCCTTATTCTATTCTTCAGAGAAACTTAATCATCTAAGTTGTCTGGTGATGCTCAAAACTTACAACTACAAGAATCCCTTCCTGCTGTCAAGTCCACACTGGCTCATTGTCATCTTCCCCTTGAGTTACTAAGGCTGTACATGTTAAAAGGAGTAGACCAGTCACTTTTCACACTTTAGAACACTCTGAGTCCAAAATATGAGTGTGAGATCGAGGGAGAGAACTTTCTGTTTATCTCCACAGCTTCTACTTCTTAGTTTCTTGGTGATATCTGTGGCTTGGTATCTACCTCAACCCATCCCTGTTTCTTTGATGTGCTTGAGCTTACACAATAATTGAGTGTGTAAGCAAGCACAGGCATGTGAAATGGCTCCTCTTAATGGCCTCTCATGAGAGCTGGTTGACAATAAAGACAAACATTCTCTGCACACAGCTTGATAAACTCGCTGCTCACCCATTCCTTGACACTCTCTCTCTCTGTAGCCTTGTGCTACTTCTCCATATAATAGACATTTTGCTTTCATTCTAAAACATTTGTAGATCTTTTGACTCAAGTGTTTTCTCTATGACATTAGCACTCCTCTTCTTACTATAAAAAGCCAAAGAAATAAGACCCATTGTTAGCAACTTTTAAAAAATTTTATTTTATTAATTTTAATGAACATATACAGATATTTTGGATTTCTA
>NW_006399752.1:18145790-18160538 GCF_000299155.1 Elephantulus edwardii
TTATTTTCATCCAAATAAATGTTTAAGTTATTTTATTCTTAAAGTCTATTGACAGTTTCTGGTGCCCATGGTGTATATTTTATTGTTTCTTACAAAGAAACGCTAACTTGTTCTGCATTCATAGCTAATTACCTGGGTGCTGAATACATTATCCAGTTAATTTTATGATCATATTCTTTTTATTCTTCCTTTTAAGATAGAAAACTTGGAGGCAAAATAAAATCCATTATGATTGATGTTATGAATTAAGTATTAATTAAATACTTATGATAATAAAGTAATTTTTTTATGGAGAGGGAATCTCTTTATCCCATAGGATGATGAGATCTCTTATATGGTTTTTAATTTAACTGATTTGTGAATTATATATATAACATAGTGACACAACACATCAGATGAAGCATTTTTTAAACTAGTATATCTGTGAAATAATTTGTTAAATGTATAATGTTATTTGGAAGTTTTAGAACAAATGCAAAGTTAAACTTTTTTACTTGAAGTTTATACAGAAATTGCATATCAGATAGCAAATAAAATAAGAATTTCATAATCTTGTTGATTTTCTTAGTATTAAAATTTGGTTGTTTGATTATCCTCTGAGTTCTTCTACAGTAATGAAAAGGCTCTCTGATGGTGTAGTGTTATGGAGTTGTTCTGCCCACCTGAAGGCATACAGTTGGAATTCACCAGCTACTCAGCAGCAGAGAAATGTGCTATTTCCTCTCATGTGATTTATACCCATTTAAAACCCACCGGAGGTCAGCTGTGAGTCAGTTCCTGTGGTGGTGTCAAAGGCTTGTCATTCAAAATTACTTTCCTAGCCAATTATTTATGGTTTATTTTGTATTAAAGTATTTCTTGTATTAAGAAGAGAGTAGTAAGGTGGGAGTTAATTCCAATCCTACTAAGGACTTACATAAATTCATGGGCATGAGTGCTGGTTCTCTCTCTTTTGGATGCTCACTTTCTAGCTACACTACAACTGATAGTCTACAATGTTCACCAGTAGTCGCTGCAAAACCAGCTGGCATGCTTGCAGGCACAAGGATAATTCCCCTATCCAACAGAGGAATGAGGAACTGAATGAAGTAGGGACTGTTAATTTCAGAAATCATAGAATTATATAGCAAATCAAATATTTGGGATACTGTTAACTCTTCACTTGTAACTGTTCTATTAATTTTAGCAAATCATAATTCAATCATAATGCAAGGGAACATAAAAACAACAACAGAGTAATGGATACAGAAATTATACAAACTGTAGATGTAGGTGAAAAGTCAAGTTATAAAATAGAGTTCATTCCAGTCCAGCCTGTATTGCATCAACTTAAATACTTTGTATTTATTTAGATATTGCTTTTGTAGGTAATACTGAATACAACTCATAGAAATCTTCCGAACAATAAATCTGAGCTTTCTTCTACCTGTGTCATCCTCTCATCTCTGATGTTCTTGAGCCCATTTTTGCAGTCAGTCACTGTGTCAATCCATCTCATCAAAGATCTTCCTCAAACTTTCTGAGCACTATTTGCCTTTCCAGGAATAACTTCTCCTAGCAACAGGAGCTTCACTATCCTTGCCCCCAGGAGTACTCTGGTGGCACTTTATTCAAGATGTCTCTGTTCTTTTAATAGTTCATAGGATATCCAGTATTCTCCAACATCACAACTCAAAGACATCATTTCTTCTTCCGTCATCCTTATTCACTGTAAAGCTCTCAGATGCTTAGAAAGTGATTGGGAAGACGATGGCTTGAATTAGACATACTGTAGTTTTAAATTGACTTCACTGGTCCATAGAACTTTGGAGAGGTCCTTGACAGCACACTTTTACAATGTCTTTTGATTTCTTGGCTGCTGGATGGTTGTTGGTTGTGGATCCAATTAAAATGAAATTATTGACAATGTCAGTCTTTTCTCCATCTATCATGTTGTTGCCTCTCAAGCCAGTAGTGAGGACTTTTGTCTTCATGGGGTTGAAATATAATCTGTATTGAGGTTGTTATCTTCGTTCTTCTGCAAAAAGTTCTTCAAGTCTTCTTCACTCTCAGCCAGCAAGATTATTTAACCTGCATAATACAGGTTGTTGATGAATATTCTTCCTAACCTCATGCCATTTTCTTCTTTGTAAAGTCCAGCTTCTCAAGTTATTTGCTCAGATACAGATTGAATAGATATGGAGATAGGATACTCCCACTGAACTCTAAATAGTGTGCAGTTTTAAGAAATGTATCCAAAGAGATATATCCATTGTCTGCTTGAAGCTTGCAAAGCAGTTCGACATTTGTTTAATTATGAGTATACTTTCTAAATTTAAGATTGAAAAATCAAAATCTTCTATGTCTAATGAAAACAAATGAGTGCTATTAAAGCAAAGATCCCTGTTTGTTTCTGGCTCACTGGGGTGTGGTTAGTGTCGTAAGTAGCATGTTGCATCACTAATCAAAAGGTTGCTCATCACTTGCAGTTTGATCCTAGCCAGGCCTCTGGAGAAAAATGACCAACCGCCTCTCATTAGTACCTATAGTCTGGAAAACTTGATGGAAGGTCACTCTGAGTCTGAAATGATTCAAATGTATTGAGTAGTGGTGCATGTATCTCAAGTGACTAAATCAGTACCTAAATCTAGAAGAAACTCAATAAAATGTTTCTTGAATCAGGCAAATGCTTTCAGCAAAAACTAACTTTTTAAAAGTCACATTTTCTAGACCTCCCAGGGTGGGGAGAGGTGTGATGATTGTGTTAGTTTGTCAGGGATGCTAAAACCAAGCACTATAAAATGGGTAGCTTAAAACAACAGAACTTTACTTTCTCCCAGTCCTAGAGGGTAGAAGTCTGAAATTAAAGTGCCACGAGAGCCGTGTTTTCTATGTAGACTCAAAGAGGGGAATATAGCTTTGCCCCTTCTATCTTTTGTGACCTCAGAAATCCCTGGCGTTATGGATGCATCACTTCCAATTAGCCTCTATCATTGTGTGTTGTGTGTCTCTTTGTATCTGCTCCCTGTGCTAGAAGAACTTCGAGTTATATTAGCAAATTACACCTAAATAGAAACTATTTCTAAATAAAGTCACATTCGCAGGTACAGAACATTAAGACTTTAACTGGGAAAGCAGTGCAATGCCATAGGTTTCACTTACATAAGACCCTTCTGTCCTTAGCTTTATAAGTCAGCTATGAAATAATTGGTTTAGTTACAGTCTTGTCTGTGCCTCATTTATTTTATACACTTTCTTAGGATAGGTTACTGAGCTATACAAATAACAGAGCATAAATCCACCTAATCGGATTGAGTAAATTTTGGGGAGTGTTGTGGATTGAACTGTGATCCCTATCTGTTCTTATGACTCCATTTGAGGATGAGGTTTTTGTTCATGAAGCCATGTTAGAGTGAGGTCTATCTTAAATAAATCTTTTGCAGATTGGCAGCACAAATTCTTACCAAGAGACCTTCAAAACTTTTTAAGTAAATCTTTTGAAATATTCAAGATATGAAACAGTGAAGCAAGTGGAGATAGGGGAAGGCAAATGGCAGGCCACATTGATATCATCAAGAAGCCAAGTAAAAGAAGCTGAGGAGAAAAGAAACGTCCTCAAAATCCAATTTCCAAAGCTTTTCCCTTGAGTCAGTTCCGTGAATTCATAGTTCTTGCCTTTTAAACTGAGAAAAAAAAAGTCCATGTTTAAGTCACCCACTTGAAGTATTTTGGTTATAAGAGCATTAAACAAGGCTGGATTGTGGTTCTGTTTGGAGAAACATACCTTAAAACTCTTAAGTAAGATTTGGTGTGAAAAACAATGTGTACAAACTTTGTAAGTAAACCAGTATGTTGTTGTTGTGTGCCGTCAAATCACCTGTGACCCATAGAGACCTTATGTACAAGAACCTTAAATCTATCCTGTGCCAATCCTATTGTCTCTGACACACCTACTCCCATTACCCTAGTCACTCTATCAATCCATCTAATCGAGGATCTTCCTCTCCTCTGCTGTCCCTCCACCCTCCCAAGCATAACGTCCCTCTCCAAGGACTGGTGCCTCCTTGCAACATGTCAAAAATAAGTCAGACAAAGCTTCAGAATCCTTGCTTTCAAGGAGCAGCCTGGTTTAATGCTCTCCAGAATGAACCTACTCATTCTCTTAGTAGTCCATTGTATATTCAATACTCTTCTCAACACCACAGCTCAAAGGCATCAATTCTTCTTCTATCATCCCTAGTAATTGTCCAGCTCTGATACATAGCAACTGATTGAAAGACCATGCCTGTATCAAACACATCTTAGTCTCCATACTGACATCATTGCTCTTCAGTACTCTGGAGAGGTCTCTGACAGCAGACTTTCACAATGAAATACATCTTTTAATTTACTGGCTGCTGGAAAAATAAAAATTTTATTTAAAGGAAAAACCAAACCAAACCAAAACAAAGCTGTTAAGTGTCTTGCACACATAAACAGCTAACCCATTAAGGTTTCAGAGACAGAGAAAGAAAATGAAGGAACAAAATCTCTTACAAGAACTATAATACAGGTTGACAATAGTGGCAGTGGAGAAAGACATTCATGAGGCAGACATTGAGTTAGAATTACTGGTCCACAAAAACAGATAAGCACCTTCAGGCAGGAGAATTACTGACAGAGCAGTTGTATATGGGAACTTACGTGCTGAGTTGAAAGAAATGTAACATTTATCTGGAGTTGGGCCCAAACTCGGAAGATACTAGGGGCATAGGCCACAAGAAGCTTAGAAGAGGAATCCAGGAGCAAAGAAAGATAACAGAGTTGAGACCATTCCTTGTTGGAAGCTGTTCTGATATTATGTAACTGATCCTGACTCCACGTGGTAGCCTTTTATTGTTGTCAGATATCATCAAGTCGTCTATGGCTCATAATAATTCAATAAGTAAAAATCACAACTTTTTACTATCTGAGGCTATTTTCATAATCTTCACCATGTTCAAGCCCCGCCTTGTAGTCACTATGGAAATTCATTTCATTGAAGATCTTTCCGAAATATTATTAAACTGTATGGCTTGTAAATTCTATGTGGCCATTGCAAGGAGCTATTGAACCCAAGCGAGAAGTATAAAGTTCTGTGCAGGGATAGCTAGTGTAAAAATGTAAAAAAAAAAAAGGAAAACGGATATATGCCTGACTTCCACTTCATGGGAACCATCTTTCTGTTGATTCTAATTTTTATCCTTAATAGGTTCAGCTGAATTCAGACACTAAACTATATGCCTCAATTTAATCTATATTACAGCACAGTTTTATCAGACAAGTGAGTATAAGAAGTGTAAAGCTGTTTTTAATAAACCATGTTCCTTTTAAATTTAAACCTTACTAAATTCAGTAAGCCTTTATTTCCAAAAGGAATATATCAAAATGACATAAGCATTGTATCATGAAATGGAAATTCTACTGAGCTAGAAACCATAAGATTTGAGTATTACTTCTGTCGTTGAACCTTATTGATTTGTAATCTTAGACAAGTCATTGAAGCCCACTGGACTTCTTCAGTCAACGTGGAAGATGAGAAACCTGAGCTCAAAACGGCCTCCTGATGCAGTTCTAGAACTCGATGACAGGGCCATCTGGAAAGACCTAGAGAAAGAACACTGTTGGTTGGAAAATGCCATTGTGATTGATCCCCAAGCAGAGGGACTGGATTATCAGAGACACAACATGGTGAAGAAATTACAGTAAGAAGTACATTAAGACTTCAACACGACACATACTAGAGATCTCAAAGGAAGTGATCTGACAGTGAGGTCGGGTTGATTATAACAACCCTGTATCCTGAATATTCTAGAATAGTTTTTTCTATTGCAATCGCAGTTACTCTTTTGAAATGGTTTAACAAAATATTAAATGTATTTTTTTCCTATTGCCGCTATAGTACCAACTTTTTAATTCCCCATAAAACCTTCACTGCTCCTTCAAATTTGTTTCAATCATAAATATCATGTTTAAGGCACATGGTTCAAGGCCACCAGCTGCTCCGTAGGAGAAGAGGCAATCTCCTCTAATGCAATTAACTGCCTCAGAAAACCTGCTGGAGAGTCAGCTATAGGTCTGAATCTATGGTACACAACAGAAACAATTGTTTTTCCTGTGGTGAAGACAGATATCTTTTCCTATTGAAAGTCAAGGATTCTTAATTCTGATACATAAGATGGGATTTTTAATTCCTAACTGTGGCCTTGAGAGGGTAAGGAGTCTATGGAGGAGTTCAGGTGCATGTCATATGCAGAGCAGATTATCCGAGAGGCGGGGCTCTATGAGGAGAAGCATGGCATTAGGATTGGTGGACGATCTATCAACAATCTGTGTTATGCAGATGACACAACTCTGCTCGCTGAAACTGAGGAGAACCTCATGCACTTACTGCAGAGGGTCAGGACTGCAGCCTTCAGTATGGACTGAGGCTCAATGTCAAGAAGACAAAGATTCTCACCACTGGACCAATCGGTAGCATCAGGATGGATGGTGAAGAGATTGAGATTGCTCACAGCTTCAGTTTGCTCAGCTCCACAGTTAACACTCTTGGCACCAGCAGCCAGGAAATAAAAAAACGTATTGCGATGGAAAAGTCTGCTGTTAGGGACCTATCCAAAGTACTCAAGAGCAACTGTGTCTCTCTGGAGACTGAGGTGCACCTGATACAGGCCATGGTTTTTGCAATCACTTGTTATGCATCAGAGAGTTGGACAATGACTAGGGAGGATAGAAGGAGAATTGACGTCTTTGAGCTGTGGTGCTGGAGAAGAGTATTGAATGTACCATGGACTGCCAAGAAAACAAACAGATTCATCCTGGAGAGGGTTAAACCAGGCTGCTCCTTGGAGGCAAGGGTTCTGGGAATTCGTCTGACATACTTTGGACATGTTGTAAGGAGAGACAGGTCTTTAGAGAGGGAAATCATGCTGGGTAGAATAGAGGGACAGCACAGGAGGGGAAGACCCTCTATGAGGTGGATTGATTCAGTGACTGGGGTAATCGGGATGGGTGTGTCATTGGCAATGCGATTGGCACAGGATGGAGCAGAGTTTAGGGCTGTTGTATGTAGGGTCACTGTGAGTCGCAAATGACTCGACGGTACATAACAACAACAGCATATTTTCTAGTGTCTCCCAAAAGAAGGTGAGGTTTCTTTGGACTTTTTTTCCTTATCTTCTATTTTCACAAAATTCTGTACATGCCTTTATCATTTCATTCACATGTAAATATCTACACAAATGATTTCTACTTACCAAGCTCATTTTGTTCACATTTTTTTTTTAAATTTTAGGCCTAGGATAGTAACCAACGCATGGTAATAATACACTTGGTTAAAAAAATAAAAGTAGTTGCCTATGGAAGGCTGTATGGTGCTTTCTCAAAAAGTTGAAAATAGAAATACCATTTGACCCAACAATTATACTACTGGAAATTCACCCTAAAGAAACCATAACTGCCACACAAGCAGATATATGCATACCCATATATATTGTGGCTTTATTTGCAATAACAAAGAACTGGAAACAACCCGAGTGCCCAACAAACAAATGAACAGAGAAGCTCTGGTATATTCATACAATGGAATATTATGCAGCATTGAAAAAACAAGGAACCCATGAAATATTTTGCAAAATGGGTGACTCTGGAGAACATTAGGCTGAATGAAATATTGCAGTCACAAAAGAACAAATATTACATAGGGCCATTGTAAAATGGGACTGACATTGGGGTGATAGAGAAGGAGGGGGGGAATGATGTATACTGCATTGAAACAGATGAGGGAGAGAACTGTTTAAAAGGGATGTATGAGTGGGTATTATTGTCATGACAGGAGTCCAGAATGAAGGCTGCACAGTGGAGTGGACTTGGTGGGAGGGATTGCATAACAATGAAATAGTTTTACATTTACTTTTCAAGGAGAAAAGTGAATTGGGGGTGAGGGGGTGGGCAAGGAGAAAAGTGCAAAAATCAATGACTGGAAACCCTAAGTCTCTGTAAACTTTCATTAAAATTAATACAAATATTTAATCACTGTACTTCTCTCTGGAAATAAATGTAAGTCAACAAACTAAAAAAACAAAAAAAGTAGTTGCCCCTTGCTGAGCTACATGCCCTGTGTTCTATGATAGAAAATGGATCTTAATGTTGGGAACTGAGGGAACTTTTGAACCCAAGCTTGCTTAAATACAGTCTTGATCTTTTATTTCTTCCCCTTAATACTCTTTAGACTTCAGCTGAATCTCTTGGTGATTGAAAAATGTGAACCTTTATTAGTATAGAGAAAGTATTCAGAACTAAAAGACCACAAGAAGATCAATAGACTGCAGAGACAATTGTTTAATTCATCTGGGTCACCCTCACCTTTATTGCTAGAAGAATTGGCTTTATTTCAACTCAGTCATAAAACTAGTGTGTTATTAGCAAGAAAACAGGCAAGCAGTTCTTCCTCTACAGCTATAGTTAAGAACAATTATGGTATTAAATTCATGGATACCAAAGAGATTAATACACTTTACAAGGAGTTTTATGGGTAATTATATGTGAATGATAACTGCACTATGTGGTCGGGGAAAAGCCCATATATCTACATTTCCTTAAATGTGAACAAATTTTGGAAGGAAAAGAAACCTTCTTGAATAAGGCTATTCTTCCTACTTAAAACTACTAAAGTCTTAAGGAGACTAGGTAAGGTCAGGACGCAACTATCTCCATTAATACTTTACATTAAAGGTTTCATTAATCTTTTATAGATTGTATGATAATAAGACTTTTTAATAGCAAATTATTCTGCCCTGAATTTTGCTCGACACTTGTTTTATTAAGTGCTCCCATCTGCCATCTTAATAATCTGGTGGTAGTGTTCAAAATCTTTTTGCTCAACAACATTTTTCTATGAAGTTCTTTCATCTGAAGGAACTGAAAGTGTTTTTATGTATAACTTTATTAAGAAATGTATTTTCCTGCTAGATTTGTGTATATTGCATTTCTCTTGTCATTTATCTTGTTCCTCTACCATCTGTTACATCTGGTTTTTCTGTGTTTTTTTCTAAGACAAAGTCTAAGAAAGCCAGGATGTGTGCTATGCTGAACTCCAAGAAGTATTCAATGCTACTTCTTCATTTAAGAGAAAATGAAAAGAGACATACAGTCCACAGAACTGTGTCTTGAAAATAAATACAGTTTGAATAATTTTAAAGAAAGATAGATTTCTAAATTATACGTTTTGTAATATAAAATGGGCTTTTGTTTAGAATTATTTGTAGGATGTAAACATGAGGTACATGAATCATAATATACTCTATAACAATTAATAGCACCAAACACATTTATGACTTGAGTGCAGCTGGTTGGCTGGCTTGGGGTGATTACTTGAGGATATTTTAAGAGGTTTCACCTTCCTGTAGGATATCTTCTTCAATATTTTAAGAAATGACTGGGGACGAAGAGATAAATTCACATTCCAAAATCAACAGATGATTTCATAAACCATTCTGACAGCTTATTAAATTATAATATGCAATATAATTCACAAGCAAGAAAAAATGAATGAACATATAATATAGAGCACTTTCTAAATATTACATGAAATAATATATTTGAAAGACCTTAGCTGAATCCTAGCCATATAAAAAGTACAGAAGGGAAAAATGTTGGCTACATCTGAAGTAACAATGTACCTGGGGAAAAGACTCTAATAAACTGGGTTTTATTTGAAGTAAGTAGCTATTTTTGAAGAGTCTGTGAAGGACCGTGCTATATTGCAGGGCAGAAGTCTTCACAATTTGAAAGATATTGATATACCTTGTTGCTGTAAAACTTTCGGATTGTATTACACTTTCATGTCCATTAACACTATTTTGGTGATAAGAATATTACATTAATATACTTACTCAATCTCTCTCTTTTGGACAGTGTTAGTTAAATATTGGCAAAATTATTTCTTCTAATTCTCAACATTGCAACAAAGAGGGGGAGAAAACATTTATTGAGTTATCTTTTTTCTTATTTTCTTTGAAATTCTCAAAATATTTTTTCCCCTTGGTAAGTAATTTCTAATTTAAAGTGATCTAGCAGGAGTGGCAACCACTTCCTAAACAACATGCCTCTGAAAACTATGAACTTTGAAAAATGGCAATAGTTATAGAAAGGCTTCAGGTCTTTTGTTCATAGGGTTGCTGTGAGTCGTGTATGACTTGACGGCAATCAATAACAACAACAACATGCTTTCTTTGGGGGAAGAATTCACACTGGTTCTGAAGCAAATCTTTGGACATTCTTTTACAATTTGCTATAATTGTATTGGAGAACTGCTAAATAGTATGAACACGTTTTGTTCATGTTCCTGGCCTTCTCTGTAAGTAGAAGATAAAACTTTGCTTTTCCTTCAGAATGTTTACAGTGATTTTTTTCAGCAAATATTTGTTCACCTTCAAGCCCCTGAAAAACTTGGAAACTTATATATTCCCTATAGGAATAGTCACTTGCAGTCCCTGGCAAAGAGGCTTTGTATGTGGAGCAATATCTTCATTATCAAGGGTAATTTGAACGAAGGCCAGTTTTTCTATGCCACTCCTATGTACTTTGCTCTGAAAACAGATGAGTTCTCTGAGTAGTTTGCTTGTGCTTCCATAACAAAACACCAGAAGGTGGATGGCATTAAGGACAGAAATTTATTTTATTGTAATTCTGAAGGCCAGAGTCCAAATTAAAGGTGAAAATAAGACTATGTCTTATTGTTGTTGATTCCAGGGGAAGTTTTTGTCTTGTCTCTCACAACTTCTTGTGGGTCTCAGCATTTACTGACATTCCTTGATTTATAGGTAAACCCTCACAAATTGTTCTCCTCTGTGCTTTATTCTGTTTTCAGAATCACTTTCTGTTTATCTTCTTTTATGAAACATTTATGTTGGAGCTTTCACTCTATTCTGCTCTGACCTTTTTTAACTTTACTGATAATATTTTCAAAAGCTCTATTTACAAACAATGTCTTTGCATAGGTAGGGGCTAAGTTTTTGATATGTCCTTTCAGAAGATAAAATTCAATCATACCAATTTCCTTTTCCTGTCTCCTTACCACATGACAGAATGTTTGCCCAAGTTTTTCCATTCTATTTGGAATTGGAACTAGGTTTCAGCCACTCCTCTGTCAATTCCTACTAGCAGTTGTTGTTAAGTGTATAGCAGCTTTTAACCATGACTTGTTCTGAGCCAGTGTCACTAGTTCCAATATACTAACCCCCATTGTTCCAGTCACTGTATCAACACATCACACCCAGGGTCGTCTTCTCCTACACTGTCCCTCCACCCTTCCAAGCATAATGTCCTTTTGTATAGTCACATGCCCAAAGTGTGTGAGATAGAACTTCAAATTGCTAGCTTCTGAAGAGAAACTTGATTTCACCCTCTCTAAGACAGAATTATTCGTTTTCTTGACAGTCCATGACATGTCCAAGACTCTTCTCCAACACCACAATTTGAATGCATCAATTCTTCTTTTATCATCCTTAGTCATTGTCCAGGTCTATGATGCATAGCAAGTAGTTGCAAAGACCAGGCCTGCATTAGGTCATGGCATACTTTAGTCTATAGACTGACATCATTGCTTTTTAGCACTTCGGAGAGGTTGCTGACAGCATATTTTCCAATATGAATTGAAGCTCAATGTAAAAAAGACAAAGATTCTCACCACTGGGCCCAATTGATAGCATCAGGATGGATGGTAAAGAGATTGAGATTGTTCACAGCTTTAGTTTGCTTGCCTCCACAGTCAACACTCTTGGCACCAGTAGCCAGGAAACTAAAAGATGTATTGCCATAGGAGAGTCTGCTGTTAGGGACCTCTCCAAAGTACTGAAGAGCAATGGCATCTCTCTGGAGACTAAGGTGCATCTGATACAGGTCATGGTCTTTGCTATCACTTGTTATGCATCAGAGAGTTGGACAATGACTAAGGAGGATAGAAGGAGAATTGATGCCTTTGAGCTGTAGTGCTGAAGAAGAGTATTGAGGATACCATGGACTGCTAAGAAAACAGATTTATCCTGGAAAGAGTTAAACCAGGTGGCTCCTTGGAGGCAAGGATCCTGAGGCTTCCTCTGACATACTTTGGACATGTTGTAAAGAAGGACCAGTCCTTGGAGAGGGTCATCACGCTTGGGAGGGTGGAGGGACAGCTGCAGAAGGGGAAGGCCCTCTATGAGGTGGATTGATTCAGTGACTGGGGTAATTGGGATGGGAGTGTCAGAGACAGTGCAATTGTGAGAGGACAGAGCAGAGTTTAGGGCTGTTGTACATGGGGTTGCTATGAGTCACAGGCGACTCGACGGCACATAACAACAACAATTCATTTTTTTTCTTTTCTTTTTTTTTTCCAGGGGATAGCGTGCATGCAGTCCCCCACTACCGCAAATTATGCAGTCGAATTTCCCACATTTGGGGAAATCGCAGGGGTCAGCACACCCCAAGTGCAATGGGTGAGCCTCGTCCTGGGAAAACCACCTGCCTGATAATGGTGTTTCCTCTGCCAGGTAAGTATTCATTTTTTAATTTCCTGACTGCTAGTATTAAGAGTGTTGATTGCAGAGTCAAGCAAACTGTAATTGCTAACAACTTCAATCTCTTTTTCATCTGTCATGGTGCTGCCAGCTCACCCAGTGTTGAATATCTTGATGTTCAGCTTCAATCCATATTGAAGACTACAATCCTTGACCTTCTGCAGCAAGTGCTTCAGGTCTTCTTCAGTTTCAGCAAGCAAGGTTGTGTCATCTGCATAATGTAGGTTGCTGATGAGTCTACCTCCAATCCTGATGCCACATTCTTTTGCTTAAAACCTATTTCCTGAATGATCTGTTCTGCATATAGATGCATCCCTCTCATACTCCTTTCCTGATTTTGAACCATGCAATGTTGTCCTGCTCTGTTCTGAGGACTGCTTCCTCTCCAAGTATAGGTTTCGCATGAACACAATCAAGTGTTCTGGGATTCCCATTTTCCTCAAGGTTAACCACAATTTGTTGTGATCCACACAGTCAAATGCCTTTGCATAGCCGATGAAACACAGACATTCTTCTGATCCTCTCTGCTTTCTGTCAAAGGCCATTTGACTTTGGCAATAATATCTCTAGTGCCACGACCTCTTCTAAACCCAGCTTGCATTTCTGGAATTCTCTGTCAATGTACTGTTTCAATCATTTCTGGATGACCTTCCAGCAGGATTTTGCTAGTGTATGATATTAGTGATATAGTTTTGATAATTTCTACACTTTGTTGGGTCTCCTTTTTTTTTGGAATGGGAATAAATATGGATCTCTTCTGGTCAGCTGGCCAAGTAGTTGTCCTCCGGATTTTTTGACACAACTTGGTGAGTACATGTAGGGCAGCATCTGTTCATTGAAATATGTCAATCGGTACTCCATCCGTTACTGGGGCTTTATTTTTTGCCAAGTCCTTCAAAACAGCCTGAACTTCCTCCCTCATCACCATTGCATCTTGATCAGATATTGTTTCTTGAAATTCATCTGAGTCAGCAAATTCTTTTTTTTAAATTCTTTTTAGCAAATTCTTTTTGATACAATGACTTTATATATTTCTATCTTCTTTTAATGCTCTCTGATCATTCAATATTCTGCCCATAGCATCCTTAAACATTGCAACTTGTGGCTTCAATTTGTTCTTCAGTTCCTTCAGTTCAACTTAAGAAATGCTGAGTGAGTTTGGTCCTTTTGATTTTCCTACTCCAGCTACCTACACATTTCATTGTAATACTTTGCCTTGTCTCCCTGAGCTGTCCTTTGAAATCTTCTGTTCAGTTCCATAACTTCTTGATTTCCTCCTTTTGCTTTGGCTTCTGAATGCTCTAGTGCAATATTCAGAGTCTTTTCTGACATCCATTTTGGTCTTTACTTCTTCTTTCTTTGTAATGACATCTTACATTCTTCATGGACTATATTCTTGATATCTTCCCACAGCTAATCTTGTTTTTGTTCATTTGTGTTCAAAGCCTCAAACCTATTCCTGAGTTGCTTTTTTTAATTTAGTGGTGATAGACTCAGGATTAAATTTTAAGGCCTGTGGATATGATTTGATCTTTTTTTTCTAAATTAAAGAACTTGACTTGGAACTTTCCTGAGTCATACAATAGACATTCACCTAAAGCTGAGGAATACTGCCTTTTCCCACCCTGGTAGCACCACTTCAGTGCTTTGACTCATGTTAGATCTATTATTTATTGGTGTTATTTCACAATGAGGGCATTCTGGTGGCCTGAATTCCCAAAGAACTGCATGCAGTTCTAATGTGCCAGTTGCTCAGTAAGAGAAGAATCAACAATCTCCTCCCTCTGCTACTATGCCTCTAAAAACATGCTAGAGGGTCGGGTATGGGTTAATTCTGACTGGATGGAACATCCCAAAGAGAGGGAAGAGTGTCTACACATACTTTACATTTATTAATGAACTGCTACTCCTTTATAACATGTTTTATTCCACTTCCCAAAATCCTATCTGATCTGGCTACCCAGGAACTTTGACTGTTAAGTTTTTGGAGAAGCTGTATATGTCAGGCAAAGCTCCTCTCTCTCTCCTGATCTTGAACAAGATTTGTTAGACTTGCTGTATATCTCTTGCTGTAATGGAAAAATTCTCAATCCCACATATTCCCAAAATCTGTGGCTTCTGAAAACCCTAAGATGATTAACTAACAAGAAAGCTCCATATTTTCTCCAGCATTAGTTTTGTTGTTGTTGTTGTT
>NW_006399752.1:18161363-18165522 GCF_000299155.1 Elephantulus edwardii
TATTTCTATTTTTAAATGTATGGTTTTATACTAATAAAGTTTTATTCCAATCTAGACTCTTGTCTTTTTATAGTTTTAGAATTTATACTTTAACCATTTTCTCTAAGCAAAATATTACATAAAACACCTGTGTTTTAGTAGAGAACTATGTTTCCTTCAAGTGCTAATAAATTATTAAATCGTAAAATTTCAAAATTTGAGGAGGGATTCACTTAATCTAAGGCTTCTAAATGAAATAAAGCTCTTGGGGAGAATGGAATAATTGTAGAACTCTAAAGGGTCATAAAAATTAGTATGAGCAATAATTACTCAATTTTGTCACTGCTGTGGAGTTGGAATACTGTTATAGCTGATCCTACAATGATCTTGGAGGCTATATATTAAATAGGAGGAAGTTGCCTACATTTCTTCCTCCATGTCATCTGGTAGATCTGTACTGCCAGAGTGGCTCTGGCTTCAAGGTATCAGTGCACCTACCTATGTCATCATCCAGATTGCATATTGCAAGCAGTAGAGTCTGAAACTGTCTATTGGAGTGGGACTCTAAAAGTTGCCTACTTCTGTTTATTTATGCAAAGATTCTAGAATCCTGCTTAGAGATACTATGGGATAAAAATGTGAACAACAGAAGAATCTAGAAATGCAATACTGGCTATGGGGAAGAGGTTCTGTTTTGTTTTAGTCCCTTGTTATCATAGTTTGGCTTTTATTAGAAGATTGGTGGATGATTTATCAACAATCTTCATTATGCAGATGACACAACCCTGCTTGCTGAAACTGAAGAGGACCTGAAGCACCTGCTGCAGAGGGTCAAGGACTGCAGCCTCCAATATGGATTGAGGCTCAATGTCAAGAAGACAAAGATTCTCACCACTGGCCCAATTGGCAGCATCAGGATGGATGGTGAAGAGATTGAGATTGTACACAGCTTTAGTTTGCTTGGCTCCACAGTCAACACTCTGGGCACCAGTAACCAGGAAATTATAAGGCACATTGCCATGGAAAAGTCTGCTGTTAGGGACTTCTCCAAAGTACTGAAGAGCAATGGTGTCTCTCTGGAGACTAAGGTGCGTCTGATACAGGCCATAGTCTTCGCAATCACTTGTTATGCATCAGAGAATTGGACAATGACCAAGGAGGATAGAAGGAGAATTGATGCCTTTGAGCTGTGGTGCTGGAGAAGAGTATTGAGAATACCATGGACTGCTAGGAAAACAAGCAGATTCGTCCTGGAAAGGGTTAAACTGGGTGGCTCCTTGGAGGCAAGGACTCTGAGGCTCCGTCTAACATACTTTGGGCATGTTGTGAGATGAGACCGGTCCTTGGAGAAGGACATCATGCTTGGGAGGGTGGAGGAATGGCGCAGGAGGGGAAGGCCCTCTATGAGGTGGATTGATTGAATGACTGGGATAATCAGGATGGGAGTATGAGTGACAGTACGATTGGTACAGGACAAAGCAGAGTTTAGGGCTGTTGTACATAGGGTCTCTATGATTCGCAAGTGACTTGACAGCACATAACAACAACAACAACAATATAAGAAAATAAATATTTGGCTCTTCTAACTAATACAGTACAATACTCTGGTATCTATTTGCTGTGCTGAGGTAATCTGGGTTTGCTGTGACACTGAACTGTTGTCATTGGAATCTCAAATGCCATAAAGGAACAACTGTGTCATAGGTGTGGCAAACACCATAGTGGCTACTCATCATGGGAAGTATTTGGTGGAGCTTCCAGATTGATTAAGGTTTGGAAGCAGGAGTGGCATCCACTTCCTAAACCACATGCCTGTGGAAGCTCTATGAACTTGGAGAAATGGCTATATTTATAGAAAGCCTTCAGGCCTTTTGTGTGTGTGTGTGTGTGTGTGTGTGTGTGTGTGTAGGTTGGGCCCATGTATTTAAATATCAGAGTTGGGCCTGAGGTCTATGGGGGGGAGGGGAAATGCCATAATGGCTACCCAAAGTGAGCAGTGTTTGGGGGAGCTCCCAGTTTAAGACAGGTTTGGAAGTCTGACATCCACTTCCTAAATCACATGCCTCTGAAAACTCTTTGAAATGGGAGAAACAATCACACATGTGTTCATAGTGTTGCTATGAGGTGTTTTCGACTCGATGACATTCAATAATAACATCTAAAATAAGCATTTGGTTACCAGTATGGGGCTGGAATCCAGGTTGGGAAGTTGTCTGAGCAGCTGGATTCTATAGAGGTTTGTTTTCTAGTTCTGGTAAGGATTAGGCTGGAATAATTACTTTACTTTGGGTGAGAGTTGATTGTATTTGGCCTCCAATTGGAAAAGTAATTTGGGTCTGAGGGTTTTAAACTGGCCAAACATTCTTATAAGTGGTAGTATAGCACTGATCTGTCCATTTGCTCTAAAGAGGTAACTTGTGGTGGCTGTGATGCCAAACACTGTGACACTGATGTGTCAACTGCAATAATGATTACTTATGGTGGACAGGGTTTGGTGGAGCTCCCTGATTAAAACAAGCCTGGAAGCAGGAGTGGCATCCAGCTTGCCTCTGGAAACCCTATGAACTTGGAGAAACGATGAGAGTTATACAAATGTTCAAGTCTTTTGTTCATAGGGTTGCTATGAGTCATCTATGACTTGATAACAATTAACAACAACAACATGGGGAAGGGAGTAGGATATTTTGAGAAAGGGACTTCCTGGTCAATTTCAATATACTTTGATTCAAATTCCAAGAAAGAGGAGTGAAAGACAAAGCAAAATTTGCTTTCATGCACATTTTGAGAACATTTTGCCTGAGAGCTTACATTAGAATAAACAAAACAGAGTATGACACAAAGTCATATAATGAGTGAAAACAAAATTACTTTCCCTTATGGTACTGGCACAGTGTGACTTTGTTGCTACCAGTAGCAGGAGGTACACAGTGAAGTGGCTGGAGTGAGGCCACATGTTTTTGTTAATGGTAGTTCCTGTTGCAGGTGTCAGAGCATAAAAAGGAGAAAAGGAACATATCATATATGGAAAATGTAAAATATTTAAAGACTTCAAGAAGCATTTTGAAAATTTCTATAATCAAGAAGGGGAAACTTAAATTTTGGTTTCTGTAACTGGATGAGTAAGAATTGGAAAAATATGTAATACAAGATTGTTGAACATTGTGTTTCCTAAGGCCTATCACTTGTGCTAAAGCATGCTTTTAAACAGATTTAAACTAAAGCAGCATGAATTTGAAGCTTATGAGAATGTGAGCATTATTAAAACACATCTGTGTGAATAATTCCTATATACACAGTGATTTTTCTCCTTATGTGATTTCTACAAGTAGTTTATAGCATATTTAATGCAAATGTTAGGGAAATTTGAATTTCTTTACAATTTTACTTCATTTATTTTTATACTGGCAATATTAGAATAAGGAATTAGCCTGAAACCATATACAGTGGAAGTTTTGGATGGACATTTGGTTTTAAAAAAAATAGATCAGATCTGTATGTGGACATTGATTTATTGTCTTCCTTCATTATTCCGTGATCTTGTGGCTCAAGTGTTTATTGTTAGAATGAGAAAGGTAACCTATTTTTAAACCATTTCCCTTTTTGTGATGTCCATAGTTTATTGTTCAAAATGACTTTCCTCGTCATTAGCTTTGACTTTCATCACATGAGTGGGATTAAAGTACATGTAAAATTATCAATATGGAATAAGTCACTTGTTTCCATCCCATTTGGTTAAATTGTGCAGGTTTAGGATGGAAGGTGGAAATCTCATCATTAGCAAAAAGAAGCAGGGAGGACAGAGTATGAACCTCGGAACCAGAGATTCCCAGGCCTGTTGGACTGGGATCTACAGGACAGCAGCAGCAGCCCCAGCAAAGAACCAGAGATGAACGTAAAACAGCTGACTCGAGACTGCTACCCCTTGGAGCTAGAGCCAGGGGTTTTCACTCAAGCTTGATGGAGGACTCAGAGAAGACACCATAATTGGCAGGACTAAGGAAGTTTAGTAGCACTGAGAGAAGCCATCAGGCTGTAAGTGAAAGGGCTTTTGAGCACGCTTGAGAAGCTGCTCCATGGGAGAAAGATGGACAATCTCCTCTTGTGCAATTTACTGCCTCTGACAACCTGCTGGAGGATAAGCAATGAGTCTCTTCTTACTCAGTGGTACATATCAGCAACA
>NW_006399752.1:18165921-18167335 GCF_000299155.1 Elephantulus edwardii
TCCTTAGTCATTGTCCAACTCTGCTTCATAACAAGTGATAGCAAAGACCATGGCCTGTATCATATGCACCTTTAGTTCAACATATTCAGAAAGTGGCTAACAATATAGAAAAATAACATATAGAGCAAATAAAGCTAACATAGCACACACTTCTTGCACCTTGATCATTACATCTATATTGGTGATTCTTTTATCATGTATAATTTAGACATTATGTAAATGTGTTATTGTGTTTTTGGTGTTAGATGCTTTTAAATTAGTTCTGATTCAGTGACTTCATTTCACTACAGGAACAATTGCTGCCGAGTACTATGGCATCTTCATAGCTTTTGTTGTTTGTGCCCATTGTTGCATCTACTGTTTCAATCCATCTTGTTGATTTTTCCTCTGTTTTGATGAGTTTCCATGTTACCACGTAGAATGTCCTTTTTAAAGAACCTGTCACTCCTGACAGTGTGTCCTAACAAAGTAAAATAAAGTGTTATTGTTGTTGTTTTTAGGTACCACAGAGTTAAATACGACTTGTAGTGACATCATCATCTCTGACATACTTGAACCCATTGCAGGAATCATTGTGGTAATCCATCTGGTGAGGGCTTCCTCTCTTTCACCAAACCTCCAACTTTATAAGCATGATTTCCCTCCCCAAAGAGTAGCATCTCCTGAAAGCATACTCAAAATATATGAGATGAAGCTTTGTCATCCTTTTAATCAAGCAACAGTCTGACTGTACTTTCTCCAAGATATATATTTTTCTTTTTTTGGCAGTCTATATTCAATTAAGAGATCAAATGTAGTAATCCTCTATTTTAAGAACAACTATGATTTTACTTCTTTGAAGACAAATTTGTTCATTCTTCTGGAAGACTATGGTATACTGAGAAGTCAGTACATTTAATATGGTAATATAAAGGAAGAATACTTTTCTTATTTCTGCTTTATTGCTTTTTATAAAGATAACTTTGAACTGTGTTTAAGTTATATTAGTTATATTATATTAATTCTATTCTATTCTATTCTTATAAATTATAATTTACATTTATTAATGTATTATACATTTGCACAATAACTTGGTTGGCTCTTGTTTTTGGCTAGATTTCTTAGAATAAAGGTTTTCTCAGGATAACTTTATGTGGAGGTTGTTTGTTTTCTTTTTCTTTCGCTTATTCAATCTAGTGGTTGCTCCCACACCATTTCTGGATACACAGATTGGAAGCAGATCTTCAAATGGTGATTCAGTATTATTTAATAGTCTAATTAAATGACCACTGTGTTTTCTTTGGTATTGAGTCTCTTTATCTTAGTAGTAGATGCTTTTGTTAGGTGCTGTTGAGTCAAGTACAACCCATAGCAACCCTATGAATGACAGATGTCAACCCTGTCCTCTCCTGTGCCATTCTCATCATCTATGACA
>NW_006399752.1:18168481-18191970 GCF_000299155.1 Elephantulus edwardii
TCAAGTAATTGTCTATGAGGGAAGACTCTCTGTTACTCTCCCAAACATGATGTCCCTCTCCAGGACAATGTTGCCCTCTATGCAACATTCCCAAAGAATTTCAGACGAAGCTTCAGAATCTTTGCCTCCTAAGAACAGTCTGTTTTCACCCTCTCCAGGACAAACCTGTTTGTTCTCCTAGCAGTCCATGGCATATTCAACACTTTTCTCCAGTACTATGGCTCAAAGCATCAATTCTCTTTCTATCATCCCTAGTCACTGTCCAGCGCTCCGACGTATAGCATGCAATTGTGAAGACTGTGGCCGGAATCAGGCACACCTTAGTCTGCAGCCTGACTCTGCTGCTCTTCAGTACTCTGGAGAGGTCTCTGACAGCTGACTTTCTTTATACACTTTATTTAAAAAATTGTGTTTATAAAATATAATGCATTAACGTTGAGATAATTCTCTTTTCTATGTGATAATGTGGAAGGTGACTATAACTGACTACTAATGGTGGTATAGTGGTAAGAAGCTGTGCTTGACCTGAAGGCATATAGTTTGAATCCACCAATTGCTCTGAGGGAGAAGGATGGACCATACACTCCAGAGGAATTAACTACCCCTGAAAGCCCAATGGAGAGTCAATTATCAGTCAGTTCTAACTCAATGGTACACAACAACTACAATTATGCAGTGAATACATGATGGCTCTTTAGGGGAACTGTTACTTCAATAGTGTGATAATGTAGAATGCACACTCTCAGTGATTCTTCATATTAAAATAGTTTTGTCTCAACTTTTTAGAGATATGAATTACATACCTAGAGTTATTTATTGTGTTTTTGAGATTTTTAATGATCTTAATACTTCCATAGACCTATAGGAAGGCAATTTTTAAGTTTTGGGGTTAGTGTTTGTTTTTTTGGTTTTGTTTTGTTTTAGTACCAGAGATTTAAAAGAAGAAAGTTTGTTTTAGAAGGACAGAAGGACACACATTTCTGTAAATTTTTATGAGATAGCCTACAATAAATAAAAATTTTTAATCCAATGAGTGATAAACCTTTTATTAACACTGAAACTTAAAAATTTGTATTTGAAACCAGACAATTTCAGTTTTATTTCCTGTCAGAAGGAACACATTTAAAGTATGAGTCTGAAATTCAATTCTTTCACTTACAATTTAAATTGAATCATAACTTTATAAGATAAATTGTTGAAACTTACTACTGCTAAAGAATTGGTCATATATTTTGGGATAAAGTAAAAGTGAATTCTTATATTACCTCAATTGTTTGAGAGTCTATTTTCCTATCCTTATTAACATACTTGTATGATATTGAAAATAGTGATTGAAACTAATCATTGAAGCCTTTTAGATACACATGGTTCTCTAAAATAATCTTGATGTTAGCTCAGTTTGGATTTGGTAAATAAACATGGAAACATAAAATCTTTTGTTAAAAGGAAACTATGATAATTGTGCTAATAAGTTTTTTCAAACTGTGCATTCAGTATTTAATACAAGGAGTCATGATTTCATATATAGATTTTTATATAGTTGTGTGTACAAGATGAAATATTTACTATAATAGTACTCTTCTACATTATTTGTTTGAATGTGAAATTTTTAATCAATTGGCATAGTTTTGTTTAACCTAGGTTTTATTTGTTATAATTATTATTTAAACCTGTAGTATGTGTGCTGATTTTAATAATAAATAAAATATATCTGTATTTATATGGTTTAAAATTTCATTTTTCTATTAATTACTTAATAAATGGATTATTAATACCCTAAATATAGATTATACCTCAACATAGAGAAACAAAATCCCTCACAACTATACCAATAGGCATCCTTGGAAAAGATTGAAGCTGCTGTGGTCAAGGATTTAGTTTTACTTGTATACACAAGCAAGAAATTAAGAGAAACATATTGTAGTACAGAAATCTGTAGTTTAAAGACTAAGTAGCACCTAGATCTAGTTATGCTAATGTACTTTGGTTTTTTTGTTTGTATTGTTTTGTTTATATTATCAATTGTTTTGTTTATACCTTAAAGCTGGACAATAATTAAACAACACTGAAATGATTGATGACTTTGAATTGTGATGCTGGCAGAGTGCTTAATATCCAAGAGATTACCAAAAGAACAAATAAATCTGTTTTGGAGGACCTGCAACCATCTTGTTATTTGGAGGCAAGGAGAGTGAAACATTGAAATACTTTGGGTACACTTTCAGGAGAAACCAGTCCTTGGGAAAAGACATACTGAGATAGGAAAGGGGTCAGTTAGAGAGGAAGGCCCTTACAGTGACTCCAACAATGACTGGAGCATGACATGGCTTCGTAGAATTGAAGCAGGATAAGGCAAGGTTTTGAACTGTTGTTGAAAGGATCCCTATGAGTCATTGTCTACTAAATGACAGGTAACAACAAAGAGTCAGGTATTTTGTTCCTGATGGTTAATACGTTAAAAAAAATGGTAAATTGATTAAAAAGGGACCAATTGCCTTAGTATTTCAGTAACACAAGTGATTGATTGTCTTTAAAGAAGCAAAATTCACACATTTCTCACATTTAAGGACTCAGGAGTTTTGAATTCAAGTAATTGTCTATGAGGGAAGACTCTCTGTTGTGAGAGAAGATTCTAGTATCTTTAAGTTTCTGTAGACTCGGCTTTCCACAGTTTCTTGGTAGGCACTTTAAAGCTGAATATTCTTGGGAACATGGCCTATCTACAATGTGTATTGATATTCTGGCATAGTTTAACTGCTCTTGAGTCCACAACTGAATCATCACCTGTCTTTCTCCTGCTTAAATTTTCTTGCGTGTCTAAACTTCTCTTTTTGTAAATCAGAACTGATTATGACACATCTACACTGATTTTGTTGTCTTTGAATTAGACCTGAATCATAGCTGACCTTCCGAAGGTCTTTGCAGGCTATGACTTGGGAGAAGATTGTCCATCTTTCTCTGGAGGATTGCTGGTAAATTCTACCTACCAGAGAGCTGGGGCCCTTGAGGTGGCATGGTAACTCTTGAGAGTATGCCACCAGAGCTCTCTCGTACACAGATTGTTGTTCCTGTTGTTGGGTGATGTCAGGTTGAGTACAGTACATAGCAACCCTATGATCAATATATCAGAGCCCTGTTCTATCTTTTGTGATCCTCATCATCTCTGACACACTTGAGATCATTCCTGCAGCTTCTGTGTCACTCCATCTAGGGTAATAAAGCAAAGAAAACCTATTCCTAAGAGGAAATTTAGCCACTCGTTTAGGAGTTAGAATTCTAACAATTATCTTGGAAGTGCACAATTCAATATATAAAAAGGGTATGGCACACAAGTATGGACTATCTCAGATTCCCTTGGCTTCATGCCCAACATGTCCCTAGTGCACCCCCATTTGACATCCTATCCCACACGACATCAATAGCTGCTGTTTTAGCAAATGATGTTCATGGTCGTGATCAGTTCATCTCTGAAAGCCCCAGGATTTAGGAGTCCTCCCACCATCGCAGGATTCAGGAGCCTTCCTATTAACTGATTGAGCTAATGGGCTGTCCTTTATTTCCAGTCCCCACTGTCTTCCCACTTTTCCCCATAGGCAATATTTCCTATGTGTTTAATACGCATTTATTGTTTACGTTCCTGTGCAGTGTATGCTGTTTTATATATTTTAAATTAAATAACAAATTGCAAACTCAGGGGCTCTCTAGGCATTCCTCTGAATCTCATACAGCTTATCAGACTGTTAGAGACACCTTGAGTTTTCTTTTTGTCAAGTTATCATCTCTATAATTGTTCTCCAAACTGTGGTTTCAATAAACAATTTCATTCTCAATAGCTTACCTCATGATTTCTTATATTTATTAACATACTTTTGTCTCTTTTCTTTAATGTTTGTGTCAGCTTCTACAACATGTTATTCGTTCTGACAAAAACTGTTACCCGTTTTCACGCATTTTTGGTTTGTTTACACGGTTTATTTAAATAACAGACTTACCATAACAATATAATAACATCATTTATGTAGAACTTAAGACAACATTCTGTAATCAATATATGTGAGAACAACAGAATAACTATGAAAGTAATACTAAGTCATATTATAGCATAAAATTCTTCCATGATAATTCAATACCATCTTAGTTGTTACCTCTTCCTGCAGTTCTTCTGCTCTGTGCTGTTTATCCCTTGCTTTTTTAAATTTTTCACTAATAATTCCCTTTTACTTTGGTGGAATATGACTCAGCACACCAAGTGGATTGCAGGCCTTTACAGTTTTCTATACAAAAATTCTGTGAGTCTGAAATCTGTGCATCAGTGAATAACTATGGGAATAAAGGTGGACTGCAAGAACATGCAATTCAGTATAACATAAGAGAGAAAGGAAGTCCTTTCATAATGCACTGACTGCTTTCCATTTGGTCAGAGACTGTAACAGGATTTTTTGGGGAAAAGGTTAGAAGGAAAGCAAGAGAATGATACTGTTTTTGATTATACTATTTTTAATATTGTTTTTAATAAAGTATTCTCTTTTTTTTCCAAATGTTTAGTTGGCAAAATTAGTGTAGAACAAATTATAATATGCCTTGCACACCTCTCCTTTTTAATGCCATGCTTTATGTGGGTTTTTTCTTTTTCATTAGATGCTTTCACCAAACCGAGGTACTAAATAATTTGCCGTTGTTATTAAATGTCATTGAGTCACATGTGACTCATAGTGACTCTGTAAACAACAGATCTGAACCCTTTCCTAGCCTGCTCCACCCTCATCATCTCTGACATGCTCGAGCCCGTTGCTTCTGTCAGTGTGTCAATCCATTGTTTTGGATCTCCCATTCTTGCTGATTTCCCACTTTTCCTAGCATTATATCCCTTTCCATATATACTCACTTCTAGCAACATGCTCAAAGTATGTAAGGTGAAGTGTCTTCATTCTTGAATCTAAGGAGGACTCTGGCTGATCTTAAAGGATTATCTGTTCTTTTGCAAGTCTACAAGATACTCAGTACTCTTTGTCAACAACCCAACTCATAGGCCTCATGCCCCTACCACCCGCCTTCTGTCATCTTTATTCTTTATCCAGCTCTGAGATGCATAATGAACAAAAAGACTGTGGCTTGAATCAGGGGCACCTCAGTCTTCAAATGGACATCATTGCTCTTCAGTAATTTGGAGATGTCTCTGATACCAAACTTTTCTAACACACTATCCTGATATCCTGACTTTTGGTATGAGGAGAGTTGATTGTAGATTCATGCAAGATAACAATTTCAGTCTTTTTTTTATTTATCACAATGTTATATGTTGGGCCATTGGTGAAGACTTTTGCCTTTTCTATGCTGAGATGTAATCCATAATGAAGGCTGTGTTCTTTGATTTTTTTTGCAGAAACAGCTTCAAGTCTTCCTCCTTCTAGTGAGCAAGGTTGTTCCATTTTCATAACACAGATTGTTGATGTGTCTTTCTCCTATCCTGATGCCATATTTTTCCTCATAGTGTTCAGCCTCTAGAGAGCTTTGTTCAGTTTATGAATTGAATTGGTATAGAGAAATGATAAACTGGTAGGAATATTTATATTTAATGAAAAGAAATCAATCTTCTGTACTAGCACATACCTAAAAGAAACACTTGTAATCAGATTAATCAATATTTATTGACATATCCTCAAAATAGAATTAATCCCTTTCTATGTATTTTACTTTTGAAATGCTTTCCCTCTCTTGTTTTTTCCCCCCTTTCAAATAGTTACTATACCTTCCCTAAATAGCCTCCTAAAACATGTCAATGTGAGAGAAGCAAACTGTGTCCTGGTGATGGAAAGTCTATTCTTATCCCAGTCTGTTGGGAAGTACCCTCTGACCTGTCACTCTTCTCTGTAAAACTGAGACTAATTTAAAGATAAATTGTCCAGAGTGACTGTGAAGCAGAAGCACAGATAAAGTTAATGGGAATTTTATATGATTTATAAAAATCTGAATTTACACACAACTTTTCAATATAATATTTATAACATCAAGTGTGCAACATCTATAGTAAAGGAAACAACACATTCTTTCTTCTTTCATTATGAAAAGGAATTGTGAGGATAGACAAGATATATAGGCAATTACTCAATATCAACATGGCTGACAAGTTCAGCCATAGCTGGTTAGAAAGAAATAATTAAATTGTGTGGGCTATAAATGTGTTTTCTTTTTTATCTCAACTCTGACTAGGGACACAGAAAAATGATTGGTATGTTTGGAGGCAAGGGTAGCTTTTCATTAATAGTAACTTCAAACATTTTTAAAACGGTACAATGATAAAATTTATACTCGACGGTTTGATGGCATTAACTTAGTTAGTAAAGATGGCTCATATTTTTCAGCCTTCATCTAGTTACTCATGACTTTTTGGGCAAAAATTTAGGGTGGAAGAAACTTTGGCACTTATGGAGAAAGGTAATTAAGTACAGGTATAAGTTCTTCATTCTATATTTCTCTGTAATGATAAATTACAAAATGATTCTTTTTATGTCTAGATCCTTAGTGAATATATAAAATAGAACTCTTAGTAGCACTGTACTGTCCGTGTAGTAAAAATCAGAAATAAATTACTATTGTTTTATTAAGCCACTTAAATTTTGTGCTAAGTTATTGCTGTGACATGACCCAATATATCCCGATTTATACAGATCCTTAACAGCAAAAATCTACACTGCCAACCTGAAGGCCTATAGTAAGAATCGAGTGGCTACTCTGTGGGAGAAAGATGGGCAAGCTCCTCGCATGTAGTTTACTGCCGATAACCTGCTGGATGGTCAGCTGTGCATTGATTCTCTCTTGACTATGCATGACAACATACATATTGCAGGAGCTCTGATGGTTGTTCCACTGTTAACCCAATAGTAGCGCCTCCTGGCAGTTAAAATCCACTCTTGGCTCCTCAAGACAAAGATGAACGGTCTGCTCCTATTAAATTTCTAAACTCACAACTCCATTGTTGATTCAAATGTGAATTGGTTCTGACTCTATGACATTGAGTTGAGTTGAGCCAATATATATTGCTATGAGTCCCTCAGCTGCTAACTGGAAAATTCAAGTCAATCCAGAGGGATTCCAGAAGACACACTGGGTGATGTACCTCTGAAACTCTCAATGGAACACAGTTCTACTCTCTCAGAAATGTGGGTATTGTGAGTTGGTTGACTCAGCAGTAACCAGGTGGCCCAAAGGTGAATAGTTGGAACCTTCTAGCTGATCCACAGGAGAAGGATGGGCAGTCTCCTTCCTTGTGATTAACGGCCTCTGAAAATCCACTGGAGGGTCAGATACGGGTAGGATGTGAGCTGATGGTACACAACAGCAATATTTACAAGATGCATAAAATGATACTTATAGTTGGCATGTAAATCTTCATTTTAATTCTTGTGTTATACTAGAATCTTTCCAGGTATTTTTTTAAGCTTTTTAAAAACAAAAAAACACTTGAGGAAGTAGGTATATATCATATCATATCATATCATATCATATCATATCATATCATCATATTTCTTTATTTTTCATAAAATCATATTGCATTTTTTAATTCTAGAAATTATTAGTAGAAATATGCTCAATTACCCTAGTCATATGTGAGAATATACATTATATTTTTAATACCAATTTCATCAATTGAGGGTTTATTTCTTTACATAGAAGGATCTTTAAATAGAATCAATTCATATATATCAGGGTTAATATTAAAATTATGGATAAGATGCAAACTATTTTTTAAATGTGTAGCCTATAAATAATCCTTCCATTGTTGTTTTAAACAAAAATCCAAACACATTGAGTCAGTTTTTTCTAATTATAAATCATTTATATATATATATATAATTAATATATAATTCTGTATCAGCAGAGATTCATACCAGAACATTTTCTTCTCTGTAATCCTTATGGGGGAATTCTGGTGGCATAGTCTGTAGCAAGTTAAGATACTGACCCACGGCTAATACTTCTCTGATGATTCAAATTCATCAGTGCTTCCCTAGAAAAAGAAATAATTTCTTCCTTTTGAGAATTACAGTCTTAGCAACAGATGAAAATTCCCTATGTGTCAGAACAGACTCAACAGCAGGGAGTGAATTTTGATACTTTATGGAATGAAATTGCTAGGTTTTTCTTTCATAATATCACTGGGTAGAGTCTAATTGGCAACCTTTAGGTGAATGACTGATCACAAACACACTATTCTGCTGTGAACTTTTATTCTGATCTTTAAGTAGGATAGAGTATATGAAGTTACTTTTTTTAATAAAAATTCAATATAAAAGGTAAAATTATCATACAGTAATTATAAACATGAATACCAGGTATGCAATAGACAATTCTAGTTTGCAAATTGTGGAAATAATTTATTAGCTAGTGAGTATTGATTGAAATTTTCAAGGGCCTTACTTTTTATATTCACCATAGTGAAGTTCTTGTCAAGGTTCCTGTGCAATGATTTTTTTAAATTCCACAACAACTCTATGAAAAATTACCATCATTATACCTATACTCCAGTGAAGCACTTGAAACATTGAGAGATGTGTTAATGTCTCCAAGGTCATTCTGCTGGTAAATAATGTAGACTCTGGGCTTCAAATTTAAGATAACCTCTCCCAGATCCCGACATTTTCATCACTGAACTTTGTAAAATAAATTTCTTTTTTTTCAAATGTTTTGCTAAAAGATCATCCCATTGTGCTTTTCAGGCATGTACTAATGTTCTAATTTTTACAAGTATCATGAATGAGGAACCAAAACATTAGGTAACTGGACCAAAATCACACAGCAATTGTATTGCTAGAAGTTGACTACAAACAATGATCACAAAAAAGAAATTTTGATTTCCAAATGTTATTATTGAAAACATGGATTGTACTCAAGCAAAGCATTTACTGCAGAAGATCAAACGCTACAGCCTGCAGTATGACTTACATCAAAACATGAAAAACAAAACAATACAGAAGGTGTTTTTTACCGCTTGGGCAAAAGACAAGAGAGAAGGAGAAAGGATGGAAATGGTTAGTGATTTCATCTTGCTTGGATCCACAGTCAACATTCCTGATACCAGCAGTCAGGATATAAGGACATATATTGCTTTGGGCAAGATCATCCTCAGGCATGCACCACTCCAAAATAATGGAGAGCAATGATAGTTTGAAGCCCAAAATGTGCCTGATTCAGGCCATGATCTTTTCAATCACTTAATATGCAACTGATAGCTGAGCAATGAACAAAGATGATGGAAGAAGAATCAAAGCTTTTGAACTCTGGTGTTGGAGAAGAGTACTGAATATTCTGTGGACCACCACAAGAGGAAGCAAGTATGTCCTGCATGCAGATGGTGCAGACAGTACTCCTTGGGGGCAAAAGTGATATAACTGTGTCTCATATACTTTGGGCTTGTTGCTATGAGAAGCGATACCTTGGAGAGGGACATACTTGAAAAGACAGAGGGAGGGTGAAAGAGTGGAAGATTCAACCAGATGGACTGATAAAAGGCTTTGAGTATGTGAGGATGGCTTAGGATAGGATAGGGTTCAGCTCTATTGTTCAGAAGGTCACTATGAGTCAAAATGACCTGATGGCACCTAACAATAGCTTTCAAGTGTATATTTATGATACTATAAAACGAACTGCACAATGACAATGTGAGAATCTGCTGTTGGTCCTCTAAGACATGTAAATATAATTTTCATTTATTATTCTAATGGATTATCAGGTTTCAAGGGAGAAAGGAAAGACTTTCAATTAAATTTTAACTTCACATAAACAATGAATACTTGTCCTAGTTTAAAAACGTATTGTTTTATATTTGGGAAATATTTATCTAAAAATTACCTATTGACAATAAGATTCACTGGTCCTCCTATATATTATCACACAATCTTATTCTCCAGGATTTTCTTCATTAGTTTTTTACTTAATGAACATTTGACACATTCAAGGCTCTCCTCTTTTGTTTTATCTTTGTAATAAAGTAGTAAAAAAAAGTCTATTGTCAATTGTTGCTATTTCATTACCTAGATCAAAGAGGGTAACAATGACATGGAAGTTTTTAGCAATTCTTCTGATGTACAGGATACATAACAAGAACATTCATGTAAATTCTTTTGTTTTGCTCTCTAATGACAATGAATAAACTTATCCTCTTCTTTCTATTTATAAAATATCAAGATCTATGCTTCTAGAGCAAAGGAATACACATTTATTTGTATTTCACACATATGAACTTGAAAGATCATACAAATCTCCTTGCAGTCATACACATAATAAAATATATATTACTGGAATAAGCCTTTGATAGTCTGAGCATTATTTTTTGAGCATCACTCAGAAGTTTGCTTATAAATGAGATTCTAAGAATAACTTGCCCTGAATATAAATTTGCTGTGTAAATCTTAACAGCTGCCATCATTAAATGTTTTTCCTTTTACTCACAACAAATCAGAGTCTTTTGAATATGAAAAATACAACAAAACAAAGTTTGGCTTAAGAATTGCGATTTGTCACTGGCCATTTTTCTTCATCTGAGAATCTGTCCCTTCTATATTTAGGATTCCTTCTTTTACTGAACTGGGAGCTGTGAAGAGTAGTATATGCTGTCACAAACAACAAAAGGTCAATATGCTAGTTAAAGGAAATTTGAGTAAGAGTGTAGCCTTGTAGTTTGTGTAAAGCAAAATGTTTCCAAGATGTACCCTGTCCACCCCTCTGAAATCAGTTGACTGGTCTTATGATGAGTAACTAACTTCCAATTTTCATTTGTACAACCTCATTTTTTAACTTCCTTGTTAACGTGGAAAATAACCTGAAGTGTTATTTTCATCTTCACACATCAATTTTGAAAAAAAGTTTGCATTATACTGTACAATTGTGAATTTGGCCATAGTACTATAGGTAAGGAAAAGAGAAAACAAGTGGATTTTTATTATAGAAAGGGAGAGAATGGAGTAATATTTAATTCAAATGAATCTTTCATCCACCTTATTTCTTCCATCATTTTTTTCTCTCTTGAGCTGACAAGGATTAGTAGTGAATTTCCTGCTTATCTATGTAATACAAAAACTTGCTAAAATTTAAGTTTGTGGATTCTCCCTTCCAACATTTTACCTGAGGTTATCTTAATGGGGTATGAAATAGACTGAACCTGACTCAGAAAAAAAGGAAAATTGATTGCTCACATAAGGAAAACATCTGAAAATAAGATTACATTTTTTGTGCTGTATAAAATATATCTAAGGAGATTTCTGTTTAATTAGAATATGAAAGTGCTACAATTTACTCGTGCATTCTGTCCATTTCTTTAAAATTTATTGCATTTACTAGATAAATAAATTATTAAAGTTCAGTGATGCTTTCTGGGCTGCTTAATTCTGTGAAAGAAGGCTGAAAACTGATGGAGAGCCCTCTCTCTATCTGAAAACAAAACAAAACAAAAACCAGAAGGATGCAATGTTTGGGAATGTTCCAAAGAAAGAAATATCTTAAATTTCTTTGACTGATTCTGGCTCTGGAAAAAATGTTGAATTTCATTTATATGCTATGGGGTCCCAGTGGACGGAATTGGTGGACATGCTTTAAATCTAGCCAGTGGTGAAGGTAGCTCAATAACCTACTTATGGAAAATCAGACACAGAAAACCTTAGGCAGTACAGCTTTACTTTGACATTCATGGGATTATTATCAATTAGAATTAATCCAATAGGAGCTCTTTTATAGAGTTCTGTACATTGGATTTCTTGTTTATACGTCTTTTCAGTTTATAATTCTGTTAAAAAGGCTTAGCTGAGTGACCGCCTACACTGTGCTTGGTTTATTTCACATACTTTTCAGAAATTGGACAGGTACATGTAAAGCATGGGACATTTTATCAATTATTATGCAAATTGGATGAGACTTTCTGCCAAGGCACATTGATCAGCTTGGTGATTCTTTTAGGCCGGGTCTATAAAGGTTGAGGGGGAACCTCACTACCATTCAGAAGAGGCTGGAATGGAGCACTTTCTCTGGATGCAGAGCCCTAGTGCTCAGAGCTTCTTAGTCCCATATGAGAGAAATCTGTAGCATTGGAGACAGTGAGGACAGCACAAGACAATACATGATGGGCACAAGCAGCGTGAGGGGTAGCAGCAAGAGCAGCAGGAGTCAGGAAGGTGGTGTAATATAGCTGTTAGGTGTTGTTCCCAGAGAGAGAGAGAGAGAGCACAGAGTGCCTTTGGGTAGGCAACTAGACAGGAGAGCAGGCTGCCTCCAGACACTTGTCACTGGAGTCGAAAGAGCTTGACTGAGCAGTGCAAAAGTCAGCTCTGAGCAGGTCACGGTAATAACTTAAGCAAAGAGCCTGCCCATGGCATGGCTGAGAGGAAGTTCGCAGCTGTCCTTACTGAACAATTTTATTGCCTACTGAGTAATAATTTCATTGTCTTGTAGTATTTCCAAGTTGAATCTGATCTTCATTTGTAGCCTGTTACTTCCTTAATAAAACATACAGCCTTGACTGTGGTGTAGGAGTTCTAAATGAATATGGAAATGGACTATTGAACTTAGCAGAGAAAGAATGCTGTGAGAGGTGAGGAAAGATTGGTGTCATAAGTGAGGAAAAAGTAGGACAGTGGATACATGTCTGACTTCACAATACTAAGCTTTGTTCAGACCTTCTCATCCCTCCTGGGGAATCTGGAAAGATCCTTATGGTAGTAAATTCTGTCTCTTGCTCTCTCTCTCATTGCCTTTGAGTTAGAGTTGACTCTTTCCACCCACTGAGTTTCTAAAGGTGTAAATCACATGGGAATTTCCCATCTTTCTCCCACAGAGCCCCTGGTGGGGATTTGAACTGCTGGGGAGGTACCATGTTTGGATCATCACAGCTCCTTATGAATTGCACTACAAGAGTTCCCTTTTGCTTGTTGTTGTCATTGTTGTTGTTAAGTGTCATTAAGTCAAACATGACTCAAAGCGACCTTATGAAGAAAAGACCTGATCCTGGTTCTATAACTATCGTTGTTTCTCTAAGTTTATAGAGTTTCCAGAGGCAGGTTGCTTAGGAAGTAGGTGCCACTCCTGCTTCCAAACTTGTTTTAATCTGGAAGCTCCACCAAACACTGTCCACCATGCGTAACTATTATGGCATTTGACACACCAGTGGCACAGCATTCAGCATCACAGCAACCACGAGTTACCTTAGTACAGCAAATTGAAAGACCAGTGTTGTGACACTTAGAAGAATGTTAGTCCCAAATACAGTTAACACCAGGTGTACCTTGGACCAAACTGACTTTTAAATACAAAAGCCCATCAGGTTAAAAACAACAACAACAACAACAACCAATCAACCAATCAAAAACGACAACAAACCTCAAAGCTACATACCCATTGCTATTGAGTCAAGACTGACTCCTAGTTGACCAGTAGGTTTTTGGAGGTGAGGAATTACATTGGAGGAGCTTGTCCATCTTTCTTTTGCAGAGCTGTTGGTGACATTGAACTGGTAGGGAATGCTGCCTTTGCATTAACTGTACAGTTACCTATGAACCATACCACATGTTGTTGTTGTTATTATATGCCATCAAGTCAAGCATGACTCATAAAGACCCTATGCACAATAGCTCTAAACTCCGCTCTATCCTGGGTCAATCTCACTGTCTCTGATACATGCATCCTCATTACCCCAATTACTGTATCAATCCATCTCATCCAGGGTCTTCCTCTCCTGCACCGTCCCTCTACTCTTCCAAGCATGACGTCCTTCTCCAAGGACTGCTTCCTCCTGGCAACATGGCCAAAGCAACCGAGATGGAGCCTCAAAATCCTTGCCTTTAAGGAATAGGTTGGCTTCAACCTCTCCAGGTTAGACCTGCTAGTTCCATGGTTTGTTCAATACTCTCCTTCTGCACCACAACTCAGGAGCTTCAATTCTTTTTCTGCCCTCTTTAGTCATTGTCCAGCTTTCTGGTGTACAACAGGTAACTGCATAGATCATGGCCTGGATCAAACACACTTTAGTCTCGTTGCTCTTTAGCATTCTGGTGAGGTCCCTGACAGTAGATTTCCTTAATTAATCTTTTGATTTCCTGATAGTTACTGCCAACTGCTTTGATTGTAGAACCAAGCAAGTCAAAATTGTTAATAATCTCAATCTCTTCTCTACCCATCATGAAACTACCAGTTGGCCCAATGGTGAGAATCTTTGTTTTCATGATGTTGAGCTTCAATACATATTGAAGACTACAGTCCTTGACCTTTTGCAACAAATACTTTAGGCCCTCCTCAGTTTCAGCAAGTAAGGTTGTGTCATCTGCATAACGCAGGCTATTGGTACGTCTTCCTCCACTTCTGATGCCACATTCTTCTTCATAAAGTCCAGCCTCCCAAATGATCTGTTCCACATGAGCTCTCTTTAAATTATCTATATGTAATATCAGGGATTTCTGATGACCCATTGGTGGTGGTTGTGTACCATCAAGTTAGAACTGACCCATAGCTGACCATCCTGAAAATTTTTCATAAGGGAGGAGATTACCCATATTTCTCCCATAACATAGCTTATAGATTCAAATAGTGTGTCTTTGGGATTTCCACGTAGCTTCTTACCACTAGGCCATGAGAGCAAGTGGTAAAGAATTGAACACTCAACCCAGAGTCAAGTGTTTGGAATTCACCTGCATCAAGCACACTTTAGTCTCTAGACTGATGTTGTTGCTCTTTAGCATTCTGGTCAGGTCCCTGCTCCATGGGAGAAAAATGAGCAATCAACTCCAGTGTCACTTATTGACCCTGAAAACCTGAGAGTCAGCTACGAGTGAGTTCTGACTCCACAACATACAACAATAATGGCAGCTTATGTATATTATATTTTGTATAGGTTTTACCATAATAAGTATAGGCTTACATAAGTCTTTTGGAACTGTGAAAGGATTCTTAGCCTTAGGAAAGGAGGACAAGAAATCATCCTGATTATTAGTTAGGAACACTTCCTTTCTACGTCCGTGACCCAGTTACTCAACTTCTTTGCAGCACACAAGATAATGACAGAATTCAGGAAATTCACTTCCAGATGCATGGACTCTGAGTAATCTTTTCAAGTCAGAAGTACATTGGTACCTGGGGAAACATCACATGAAATCATGTGCACTGGATAGCTTTTATGGAGCTCATTATCAAATGGGAACATTAGGCAGGAATCTGGCAGAAAAAAATGTAATCAGGATTTATAATTAAGTGAGAACAGAATTTATAAACTTGATTATAATTGTAGGGTTTCTAGGCCCTCTTCCAAATACTAACCACATGCACTGAAAATATAAAATAAGAATTTGTATACTAAGAGTTTCTTGTTGTGATTTTAGTAGCAGTCCCAGAATCTTTGGCAGGTGGTTTTTTTTCTTCTCAATCTAAAAAAAAAAAAAAGCAGCAATCTTTCTTAAGAAAGTTCAGCCAATTTATATTTCTGGTAGATCCAGACTAGGTTTATTTGAAATGATTGACATGACTCCAAATAACTCCACAAATTGAAATTCATTGCTCTTCTTGAGAATCTTAGTACTGTCATCTTCAGATGAAAGAGACTTAAAAAAAAAATCTTAAGCAAAATTTTGGATGTTTTATAGGCACTTCTTATCCTGCTGAATAAGGAAGAGTAAGGATTAGTACTTTTGAATTGGGATAGTGACAGGGAATATTAAATACACCACGGACTTCCAGAAAAATGAGCAAACTGCCTCAGAAGAAGTACAGACCTAATGTTTCTTTGAAGCAAGGAGGACAGCAAGTCATTTTATGTATTTTGTGCACATTATTAGGAGGGACCAACCACTGAAGAAGGACATAATTCTTGATGTAGTGACGGTTGGTGAGCCAGAATAAGACCCTCAGTGGGATGGGCTGGCACAGTGACAGCAATGTCAGATTTAAAGAAGTTTACAATTATGAGATTGAAGAGGGACCTTCTGTTGTCAAAAGAGTTGCTTTGTGTTGGCGATGTCTCTGTAGCACACAACAAAAACTTACACTGGTACAAATATAAAAGCAGCAGCTTCTCCCTCTTTCAATTGTCTTATTGAGCCTCTTCACAAGAGTTTAAAAACAACAATTTGGTTTTTGGTAACTAACAACCAGAAAATCAGGATCCGTAGACTGGTAACTAGTAAGAATAATAGAGAAGAATTATGGTGACTATTTGTAGCAACAAAACTTGAAGCTTTGATAAGTCATTGCTTGATGTTGATGGAATAACATAGAGAGCATTTCCACTCAAGTTGAAAGGAAAATATATTGTTCAGATTTAGATTTTGTACATAGATTGAACCAGATGTAAAACCTGCCTGTGCTACCGTTGACAGAACACCAGTTTTCTCAAATCTAAGAGAGGGTTCATAAGTCAAATTTTTCTAGGATTTGTGAGACTTAAAATTAGTATGTGTAAAACATTTTTGCTTGTTACATGATCGATGCTTGATTTAAATGTCATTTAAAAAAATTTAAAATAATAAATGTCATTGCCATCAAGTCAAAATCAACTCTTAACTGACCATCAGTTTGGTTTCTGAGTCTGTAAGTTATTTGAAGACAGAGTGTTCATCTTGTCTCCTGCACACTGGCTAGTGGATTTGAACCTCCAGAAAAGAACGGCCTTTGATTAACGTTGCAACAACTCACCAGCCATACCAACAGAGGAGAAAGAAGTTGCATTGCCAACTCAGTCACAAAGTTTGAATCCACCCTCAGAGCACCCCTTCTGTGCCTTGGCTCATATTAGATCTAGTATTTACTGGTGTTATTCCACAATGAGGGAGCTCTGGCAGCCTGCAAACTTAAAGGCACACAGTTCTAGTCTACCAGTTGCTCAGTAAGTGAAGGATAGACAATCCCCTCCCTGCACTTTTTAACAAACACAGAACATCTCATGACCTATTTATTGATTGCTTTGTTTCATTTGACCACCAGCAATTTAATGCAGAATTATACTGATCACTTAGACTTGCTTTTGCTTTCCTATATGGGGTGCTATGGTGGTTTGAGGGTAAGGAATTGAATGCTAACAGTAAGGTAAGTAGATCAAATCTACCAGCTGCTCTACTGGAGAAATATGGGCAATCTCCTCCCATGGGATTTACTGCCTCTGAAAATCCATGGGAGGGTTAGTTATGAGTTGGTTCCAATGCGACAGGACTCAACAACACCAAATTAGGAGGCGTTTTTGTGGTTTGTTTCCCTATTATCCTTTACATACATACATACATAGACAATGCATCTTTACAATATTTTACTTTAAATTAGTGGGTGTGAGGATGGTAGCAGTTTCTTGGTGTCTATGTCTGAGTCTGTGACTTAAGGAGATGTTAGCCATCCAAGGAGATTTTTCAGAAAACTTCTATCTATATCTCATTCAGTATTGCATCCCCAAAGTTTGCACAGGTCTGGTTTTATGACAAATGCTAATATATGTAATAGAACTTATTAAAGTATATTTTAATATACTGTAGTAAGCAACCAATAAGTGAATAATAGTAATATTTTTAATGTGTTCTATATATTGAGCACTGTGTAAAATAATGTACGTGACGTTCATCTAATTCCTGAGAGATGTTCTATGAGGTAGGAAAGTTTTGTAATCAAACTTTAATAAATAAGTATTTCAGGCAAAGAGAAGTTAATGAACCTACTAATTAAGTACTAGGAAGTTGGAATTCAGACTAGAAAACCTGCAGCTCACAAGGGGGCAGCAGGATCTGGCTTCCACTAACACTGTGAGGAACAACAGACCCAACAACAACAATCACAGCACAAAATCAGTTTCTATGAGGTACCTGTATCCCCACTCTCCTGCACTTCCTCTATCAATTCCAATACCAACCATTCCTACTTGGTTTACTGCTACTTTGCTACTGAGTCCACTGATCCATTGCAATGGCCCATACACAGCTCAAAGACCATAATAACAATGTAATTTATTTGAGAATTTAACAGATTATAAGTCAGCTTGGATATAATATACAGTTATTTAGTCAGGGCAGCTTCTTGGACATGCTTTCTGACTTTTGATCTTCAGCCTCAAGTTTATGGTTCAGTGTTACACAGTCATTTTTTTGGGGTCAATCATGGCATCTTCCCCCTAGTCCTTGTGTAAGCTGGGACTCTGACTGTATGGGGTGGCAGTTCCAGCTTAGTTCTTGCATCATGTGGGCCTCTGCCTCATCATGTGGGTTCTCTGCCACCTCTGCCACTGCTACCACCACTCTTTGGTCTAGGTCTCACAGTCTTGGGGTTCACTTCACTTATGAAGAACGTTCTCCATTTCCTGAAATTGATTCCTCCTAATAGAGTTTACTTAGAAAAACTTTTTACTTTCAATTAAATCAAAACAATCCACCCTCCAGAATCTAACCACTCCAAACTCAAGTCTCTGAGGCAAAACCCAACCAAACTGTTTTTAAATACAAAGACCCGCCACCAGGTCCTGATTGCTTAAACAAGAGGAAATATATAGAATCATTGTTCCAGAAAGAACTGACTGACACTGAAAAAATTTCAAGAAGCACAGTATGTATAGGAATTAATGATAATGAAGGAACAAGTGGAAGCTGCACTGAAGGCATTGGCAAAAAATAAGGCCCCAGGAAATGATGGGATAACAACTGACTTGTTTCAATTAAAAGCAAGACCCTTGGATGCATTCACCAGTCTGTGCCAGGAAATTTGGAGGACTGCTATGTGGCCAATGGATTGGAAGAGGTCCATATTTGTTCCCATTCCCAAGAAAGATGATTCAACTGAATGTGCAAACTATCCAACAATATCATTAATAACACATGCAAGCAAAATACTGCTGAAGATCATCCAAAACCATCTAGAACAGTATATAGATTGGGAATTGCAAGAACTTCAGACAGAATTTAGAAGAAGCTATGGCACCAGGAATATCATTGCTGATGTCAGATGGACCCTAACTGAAAGTAAATTATATGAGAAGAATGTCTTTATTCTCATAAAGTGTGCTTTATTGACTATGCAAAGGCCTTTGACTGTATGGATCATAACAAGTTGTAGCTGACATTGAGAAGAATGGGTCCCAAAGCACTTAATTGTACTCATGTTGAACCTATATACCTGGACCAGGAGGCTGTTGAGAGAACAGAGCAGGGGAACACTTGATGGATTAAAACTGAGAAGGAATGCATCATGGTTGTTTTCTCTCTCCATACCTATTCAAATTATCCTAAGCACATTGTTCAAGAAGCTGGACTCTGTGAAGAGGAGTGTGGCATCAGGATTGAAGGGAGACTCATCAGTTACCTACATTATTCAGAGGACACAACCTTGCTTGTGAAAGTGAGGAGGACTTGAAGCACTTGTTGCAGAAGATCAAGGAATGCTGCGTTTTGTATAGATTGCATTTCAACATAAAGTAAACAAAGATTCTTACTTCTGGACCAATGGGAAACATCATAATGGATAGAAAGGAGATTAAAATTGCCAAAAACTTCATCTGGCTTGGATTCACAATTAACACACTTGGTACAAGCAGTCGGGAAATAAGGAGACACATTGCACTGGGAAAATGTGCCGTTAGGGACCTCTCCTAATTCCTGAGGAATAATGATGTCATTTTGAGGACTAAGATACATCTGATTCAGGCCATAGTTCTTTTGATCACTTGTGATGCATCTGAGAGTGGGACAACGAATAAGGTTTACAGAAAAAGAAGTGATGCCTTTGAGCTGTGGTGTTGGAGAAAAGCACCGAACATCCCACAATGGCCAAGAGAACAGATAGTCTTGGAGTGGGGGCAGTTTGTCTTGGAACAGATAGTCTTGGAGTGCTTCTTGAAGGCGAAAATGAACAGGCTTCACCTCAAATACTTTGGCCATGCTGCTAGGAGGGGATATTCCTTGGAGAGGGACATATTCCTGGAAAGGGTGGAGGGCCAGTGAAGGAGAAAACCCTCAACCAGGTGGATAGACACAGTGACTGCTGCAATGGGTTCTTGTGTATCCGGAAGTGTAAAGATGGCATAGGATAGAACAGGGTTCAGATCTCTTGTTCATAGAGTTCGTATGAGTTGTACTCAATTCAGCAGCAACTGACAACAACAAAAACAATAGAGAAAAAATAATCTAGTAAGAGATCCAATAGTTCTTCAGCCAATCAGGTAAAATTGATGCAGCTCTTAGATTTTTTCCCCTTTTACATAGAGGCTAAACTTGCCCAAGGTCAGTTCAATGACTAGTCATCCTGCTTGACAGAATGGCTTAAAATTGATGCCAGATATTCTCTAATAATGCAGATTTTTATAGTACCTTGTCCAGATTTCTTACGTGATGTGAATAATTCTACTTTGCATTATGCATTCATGTGTCTTGCTGACATCCAATTTGAAGAGTCTCTTTCAGTTTTGTGGTGAAGGCCAAATATTTGTTTGCTATTTGAAGTAGTAAACAAATATGCTTTTTACTTGGAAAGTAAGAGGCCTATGATACTATACTCCTTGATTTTTTAAACTCTCCTAGAAAGAAAATTTCCCTCTCTAATGTCTGTTCTGGGTAATAACTTATCTGTTTTTCCATTCCATTTATCTCAAAAAAAATCTCCAAAATAGTTGCATAGGATGTCTGATTCTGCTCACTCATCTCATATTCTCTTCCCTACCCACTCAAGCTGGGTGTTTACCCCCTTACACTTGATAAATTCTCATACGATCATCTACTCATTCTTTCTTAGACTGTTTTCTCTCGGGCTCTGGGATACCACATTTTATATCTGACTATTTCTTTTAAGTTCTCTTTGCTGGGTCAACCTCTCCTTAGATTGTCACAGGACATTGTCCTACAACCCTTCTCTCCCCCTTGATTTCTCTACATATGTTCTTTTTCTGGGAAGGCATATGACTCTCAGATCTTTAAAAGTCATCTAGACTTCAAAACATGTACTTAGAGTCTTTGCATATAATTATAAAATATATTTGATGTGTACATTTATATTAAAAGTCAGCTAGAAATTTTGGTTTTCTTCCAAGACGTTTCCCCTTAGTCTCTTCCACTTCAATAGATGCACTAAAAATTACCCAGTTAGTTGTTTAGAGCGTAAACCTAGACGTTGTTCTCAAATCCTTTAATTCAATTTGGCATCAAAGTCTCAATGGAGTCTAGTGTCTTCTTTACAAAACATATTCTTATTTTTCACTTTATTTTTAATTCTGCTTCTCTAGCCCAAGCCACTATAATAATTCTTCTGAGTTGCTACAGTGATCTCTTAATTATATTTCTTGTCTTTAAATTTCCTTACTATTAATCATTCACTAAAGTACCTGCTGCTTTCTTTCAAAATGAGTATTGAATTCTTATCATTTCCTTGTAGGGGTCATAATTTTATATGTCACTTGGCTACATTATGAAGCCCAATAATTTGCTTAACTAGTCTACATGTTGTTATAAGTGGTAAGAAATTTTATTAGCAACTCAAAAGTACATGGCAATCTACTCACTGTTCCATGGGAAGAGATGAACATTTCCATCCTTGATGATTTACTGCCTCTGAAAACCTGCTGGAGGGTCATCTATGAGTCAGTTCCATCTCGATGGTACAAAACAAGGAGTAAGGCAAAGTGTCCTCCATGGTATGAATTGGCCTGACCAAGATAGTTGAAAGCCTTCAGAACAAAGTCTTTTCCCTTGGAAATATTTTGTATCCAGACTACCAATAGACATCTTGCCAGAGGTCTTTCACATTTCAATTATTGTCATATGACCCAAAAACTGGAGAAAGAAGCTATAGTATGGTTTGGCTTGTTGCCACATTAAGAGATTTTTTTTTTAAACTTGTCAAACCCTTACAATCATTTGAGACTATTTTTTTAAAAATAGATTTCTCTGTCTCATCCTATCTCAATGTAGATTCAGATACAGCTCTTACTAGACAGCTACCTGGCCAACTGACCCAAAAAGATCAATATTTATTCCCTATCCCAGAAACGGTGATACAACAGAACGTGGAAATTATCAAGCAATGTCATTAATATCACACATAGGCAAAATCTTGATGAAGATTATCCAAAAACATTTAGAACCACACATTTATAGAGAACTGCCAGAAATACAAGTGGAGTTTAGAAGAAGCTATGGCATTAAGGAAATCACTGCTGATGTCAGGTGGATTTTAGCTGAAAGCAGAGCTTACCAAAAGCAAGTCTATTTGTTCTCCAGAGCTGAGGAGGATTTGAGGTGCTTGCTACAGAAGATCATGGATAACAACCTTCACTGTGGATCACATATCAACTTCAGGAAAACAAAAATCCTCACCACCAGGCTGATGGGCAGCATTACCAGAGATGGAGAAAAGATTGAAGCTGTTAATGATTAAATCTTGTTGAGATCTACAACACCTTGACACCAGCAATGAGGAAATCAAAAGACGAGTTACACTGGGGAGAATTTGCTTTCTACTATGTCTTCAGAGAGCTAAAGAGCAACAATATCAGTCTAAAGACTGAAGTGCATCTGATTCAAGCCATGGCCCTGTTAATTGTTTGCTGTTTGAGATTAGTCTTATTGGAGTCAGTGAGATTCGCTCAGGATAGAGCGAGGTTCAGAGCTATTGTAGATAGGGTAAAGATCACGCACAGGCTACTCGATGTCATATAACAACAACATGTATCCCAGAGCTGACTGAGGATGACAGAAGAGGAATTGATGCTTTTGAGTTGTGTTGCTGGAAGAGTATTGAACATAAAGCAGATTGCCAAGAGAGCAAATAGGTCTGTCCTGGTGATGGTGAAACCATATTGTTCCTTGAAGGCAAGAATTTTGAAACTCCTTCTCACTTTCTTTGTGCATGTTGTCAGAAGGGACTATTCCTTGAAGAAGGACATTATTATTCTTATAAGAGTGGAAGGTCAACATAGGATAGAAATACCTTGGATGACATAGAATGACACAGTGACTGTGGCAATGGCATCAGGTGTGCCCAAGATGGTGAAGTTGGCTAAGGGTAGAACATGGTTCAGAGCCTTTATTCATAGCATTTCTATCAAGTCGTAGTCAACTTAATGGCATGTCACAACAACAACTTACTGCTTTGTCTCATTAAGAACCCCACCTAGGACACATCATCTGGTTTAAAGTCTGGTCCTTGTCTGATTTTTGTACCTTATCTCATATTCTGGAACGTTGGTGGCCTAGTAGTAAGGAGTAGCACTACCAACCCAAAGACATACCGTTCTAATCCACCAGCTGCTCTACGGGAGAAAAATGTGCATTCTCCTCCTGTGCAATTTGCAGTCTCCAGATTCCTGGTGGAGGGTCATCTATGAGCTGGTTCTGAGTCACTGGCACACAAACCCATCTCACGTTAATGTCCCCAACCCATTATGCTTTTATGACATTTTGTTTTTGCTTTCTGAAATCAGTTCTCTGCCTCACTTAGGACCTTTATACCAGCTATTCCTTAGGCCCACATAGGTTTCACTTAATCTTTCCTTGCCCACC
>NW_006399752.1:18195302-18199821 GCF_000299155.1 Elephantulus edwardii
TTGCAACTTTAGAAAATTCAATATTTTATATGAAATAGTTTTATATTTTCTTGTTTCCTTTATTTATATGTATGTATGGTTGTTATTGTGTGCCGTCAGTTTGAAACTGACTCATAGCTGACTTTCTGGTTGGCTTTCATAAGCAGTAAATCTCACAGGAGAAGACTGAAGAACAGCTCATGGATTTGAAAGACATGCCTTTGGGAAAATGTGGTTTCTTACCATTAAACCAACAAAGCTCCTTCACATGTACATTTGTTTGTACTTTATGTATCTGTGCTGATTTCACTGGAATATAAACTTCTTGAGAGTACAAATCTTATCTATGCTTTTTACCACAGGATATAAAACCTCATGACGTATTTGTTGAATATTGATAAAATGTTAGCTTGTGTAGTGAATTCAAGGAGCTTTTAAATTTATCCTTTGTAACTCTTAGCTGATCTGAATCCTTTAGATTGTGGATCTTGGTTTATAATGGCATAGATGGAATTGGGTGCTTCTCCTGGCTGCACTAATCATATTACTGAGTAACATCATGGTCTAGAAGCCCTAGAAGCTAACAGCAGTGCTCCTTTTGTTAACTTGGATAGCCACATATGATTCTTGATGTTTCCATCCACAATTCTTGGTATCTGGAGCACAGAGTAAGAAATTAGTGATAGTACAATTAATACTTTCCACCTATTATGCTCTAATGTAATTTCTTTAATTATAATATCCCTGATATTATGTGGATAAAAGCTCTAATTCACAATCCTCACACTCTACCTCATCAATAATTTAAGAGCAAACAAATATAGACTTTATCATCAAAATATTCATTGATATTACTGAGTCTACAGCTAGTTTTCTCAAGAGTTATTTAATCAATGTTCTTGTAGAAGCTGTCACATAGGTTCCGTGATTATGAGACTGCTGCCCAAGAGACTGTTGAAATCCTCAGTGTTTCATCAGTGGCTTCAGGGGGAAAAATTCAATTACACAAGAAATTACAATGCTTAGTGCTTCTGCTCTATCATCTCATTTGTTGCATTGTATCTGGGATCTACAAAACTGGCAAGGGGTCACCTAAGGTTTGTAAATGGGTCTTTATTTTCCTAGAGTGACAAAAACAAAAAAAAGAGTCAAGAATGAGAGGAAGAAATCGAATGTGTGGTTTGTTGCCTCCATAAACAACTGTCCCCCTTTGCTGTGAGATGAAAAGAACTGGATGGAGCAAGCTTACCATTACATAAACATGTTATTAAAAGATCCTATGAAACATGGTATTAAAAGATTCTACAACCCTAATAAAAAATGAGAGAATATAAAACAAAATTTAAAATTCTCATGTAACCTTTCGAAACTAAAATGTATTAATGTAAATGGAAGTCAGAGACATTAAAATTTAGAGAGGATCGGATGTACTTTTCCAAGATTTGAAGACAAAGGAAGTCACATCAAAGGAGGTAAGAGTGACCTCTAGATACAATATGGAAAAAAAAGAGTATTCAAACTTTCTAAATAAATCAGTATAAATTTTTAAAAAGTAATCCTTGGCTAACAGCTAACAAAGAAAGAAGCATCTCTGTCACATAACTTAAGGAAATAAGTGCTAACCATCTGGTTGCTACTTGCAGCACAGCGGGTGGCCTATTCCTTTCCCAGGACATTTTCTTCACAATTACTTGATATGCATCAGAGAACTCTACAATCACTAAGGAGGACAGTAGAAGAATGTATGCCTTTGAGTTGTGGTGCAGAAGAAGAGTCTTGAACATAACTATAGACTACTAGGAAAAGTAGGTATGTTCTGGAGGCTAGGATTTTGAAGCTCCATCTCACATACTTTCGACAAATAGCCAGGAGGCACCAGTCCTTGGAAGAAGACATCATACCCAGAAGGGTAGAGCAGGAGCACAGGAAAGCAAGACCTTGGATGGGATGGATTGATACAGTAACTAGGGCAATGCGGGTTGGTGCGTCGGAGTAAGTGAGACTGGCTCAGGATAGGGCAGGCATCAGAGCTGCCATACATAGGGTTGCTATGAGTTCCAAGTAACTCAATGGCATATAACAACAACAACAACAACAACAGATACAAGCAAACTCTTGCTTGGACAAACGAAGAAAGTCTGTGACCTCTTGTGAGCTGAAATTTATCTTCTCCACTGAGGTCTCAATCCCTCTAAATTTGTCATTCCTGGGTGTGCTAGTTATCTCTCTCAAATCCCTTTGTTACCTAATTGGAGCCAACTCATAGCTACCCTCCAAGGCGGTAAATCACATAGAAGGAGATTATGAGTCTATCTCCAAAAGAGCTGTTAACAGTTTTGCACCACCAGAGAAGCAGCCTTTGGATTAGCAATGAAACTTCCTACAGACTATGTCAACAAAGATCCTGAAAGTAGATGACTTTAGCAAACAGAAATTTATTCTTTCACAATTTAGGAGACTAGAAGTCTAAATTTAGGGCGCTGGCACTCTGTAAGCATGCTGGCTATGTAAATCTCCTGGTGCAGCAACTGAGGTCCAAAAGGGGTGCTCCACTACTAGTTCTTCTTTCTCAGTGTACTGATATCTCCCTCTTTGTGCTCTTTCATTGGCTTGATTGTTGCTGTTGTTTCATTGGCTAGATTATTGTTGGTGGTGGTGTTGGATCAGAATATGCAAAATAGATATGTAGACCTCTAATGTGAGAATTGGTTAATTTTTGCTTCCAGCTAAATGAAACAATTTCAAAGACAAAACTGGGAATCTCACTGTGATCATGAAAGAAGGACGAGAGAGTACAGCATGTCCTTTGAGCCAGAGGTTTCTGTGTAAGGTAGTAATACCAATACAGAGCAGCCTAGACAGCAGTTGAAACAGTAACGGCCGCAGAAAAGGTTGCAGAGAATTAGACTGAGGTAAGACAGAACTGTGTGAGAATTGCTGCCACATGGAGTAAAGCCCAGAACCTTGGCTTCTACTTGATGGTTGAGATGCGGGAGGCATGTACTTGACGAAAATGAAAGAATATGTATCAATTGCTTGATCATGGGGAAAACAAAAGGTGAAAAGTCAAGGGTGAGAAGGAAGCCTTGCTGAATGCACATCTGACAAGAATATCTTAATTGATTAACTACCTTTTCAGTGTTTTTTAATCTTAATTCTAGTCTATTACTGCCTAATACATCCCATATTCATAAGTACTGACCATGACTTCTTTGTGACCACTGCATCAAATTAATAAATCTAATCAACAGCAGAGTACTCAGAGTTGAGGGAGGGATAGTAGATGTTATAATTAATAGAAAAAGGTGTGGAGATATGGAACCATGTCTGATCTAAGAATCAGCTTTGTGCTGCTGATTTTCTTTTTTTTATAATTGTTTTATTTTTTAAATTTTATTTTATATTGTTTTTCACACTGAATCTTTCCCATTTCCTTCACCACCACTCCCTACTTCTCTGTTACCCATAAAATTGTGTGCGACCCTATGATTAATCAGCCCACCCACACCCATCCTCACCCCTCTGATTCTCCCCCCAACCCCCGCTTGGGTCTTCATACTAATTCTACAATAATGGTTTTATATGGTATTTGTCCTTATGGAACAGACTTCGTTCACTCAGCATAAAGCTCTCCAGTCCCTCCTAAGTTAGATAGTAATTTACAAAATCATTGTTTCTCACTGCTTCTCAGTATTCTATTGTATCAATTTACCATAATTTCTCAATCCATTTGACTGTGGTTGGACATCTAGGCAATTTCCACGTTCTTATGAAGGTAAATAACATCGCTATGAACACTGGTGTACAAGTCTCCATTTGTGCCTCAGTTCTAATTTTCTCGGTGTTTATTCCAAGCAATGGAATAGCTAGCTCATTGATAAGTATTCAGTCTACCTTTTGGCAGAATTAGGAAAGGTCAAGCTCTGCCACCCACATACCTACAGCACTGTTTCCTCATTTGGTAGGGAGGCCACCAAAAAGAAAGATCTTAGTCAGATGGGTTGACATAGTAACTACAACGATGGGTTCAATCATAACAAATATTATGAAGATAGCACAAGACTGATCATTAGTTTGCTCCATTGTGAAAAGTCAGAACTGACTTAACAATACCCAAAAATAACATATTTATGATTATTACTAATGAACTGAACAGAGGATATCACTTTAATTAGTAATATTCATAAACATGTTGCTAAGCAGAGAATATTAGAAGAATGTCTATCTGTGCTTCATTGACTATGCAAAGGCTTTTGACTCTGTGGATTACAAAAAGCTATGGCTGACTCTGAGAAGAAAAGGAATCCCAGAACATTTGATTGTGCTAATGCAAAACTTATACTTGGACCAAGAGGCAGTCGTCAAAACAGAACAAGGAGACTCTACATGGTTCAAAATCAAGAAGGGGGTCTCTCAGGGATGTATTTTGTCTCCATACCTTTTCAATCTGTATGCAGAACAGATCATCCGAGATGCTGGGCTGTACAAAGAGGAATGTGGCATCAGGATTGGTGGAAGAGTCATCAACAACCTGCGTTAT
>NW_006399752.1:18200351-18235042 GCF_000299155.1 Elephantulus edwardii
GGTCCTTGGAGAGGGACATCATGTTTGGGAGAGTGGAGGGACAGCGCAGAGAGGAAGACCCTCCATGAGATGGATCGATTCTGTGAGCGGAGTGGTGGGAATGAGTGGGTTTGAGATAGCAAGGTTGGCACAGGACAGAATGATGTTTAGGGATCTTGTACATAGGGTCACTATGAGTCGCAAGCAACAATAACAACAACAAACAACAAATCAGTTCTGACTATTAATAAGTCAGTTCTGACAAGATAGGTTCTGACCACACCTATTAATTCAATCTATATGCTGAGAAATCATTCAAGAAGCTGGATTTTATGAAGAAGAATATGGTGTCAGGATTGGAAGATGGCTTATCAACAACCTTGTCTGCTGAAATTGAGGAGGTCTTGAAGTGCTTGATGTAGACAAAGACTTTGAAGTCAATATGGGTTACCTCTCAACATAAGGAAGACAAATTCTCACCACTGAACCAATAGACACTCTGCAGCTAGAGGGAGAAAAGATTTCATTGTCATCAATTTCTTCTTGTTTGGTCCCAAATTCAATACCCTTGGTATTGGTACCAGCAGGCAAGAGATTTGGAGATGTACAGTATTGGATTCCTGCTGTCAAGTTTCTCTCCAAAATCCTAAAGAGCAATGATATTAAAGACTAATGTATGCCTGATTCAAGCCACAGTCTTTGCACGCACATGCTATGCATCTGAGAGCTGGATGACAGGAGAAGGATATGTGTATTTGAGTTTTGGTATTGGAGAAAGGAGTTAATACCCCCGGACTACCACAGTTATGTCTTGGAGAAAGTACAACTAAAATGCTCTTTGGAGACAAATATGGGAAAGCTCCTTCTTATATATTTTGAACGTATTGTTAAGGATGGTTATTCCTTGAAAAGGAGTATCATGCTAGGATCGAAAGAGAGGGATACCCTCAACAATATGTATTGATGCAGTATCTGCAGCAATGGACTAAAATGTATCAAGCCTTATAAAAATGACACAGCACCATACACAGTTATGATCTATTGTTCATGCAGTTGCTATGAGTTGTTCTCATCTCTACGACATTTAACAACAACAGCAACAACTAATGAAATACACAAAATCACATGGACTGTATCTGTTGAAAAGAATCATGGAAAAATTCATTATCATCAGTCAGAACAATATTAGAATCCATCTATAGAATAGATTGTCAGTTGTTCACATTGTAGCTGAAAAAGTTTATAAAAAGTCCTAAAAGCCAAAGTAAACCTTGAGTATGTACCATATGACTTTATAGGCCATCTGAGAAACAGATTAGGTCCATTGAACAAAAATGCCTGGAAATCAGACAAATATTTCTTAGAGGGCTATCAAAATACATATTAAAATTAATTGTTCTGATTACGACTTTGTAGAAGACAATCCTTCCAGAACTGACCAGAATTTGACACCAAGAGTAGATCCTCATCACGTTTTGTTGGCTAATGAACGAGAGAGTGATAGGTTCAGCCTGTGGCTGGTCTGGTTTCTCACATCTTGACAAGGATCACATGAGGAAAGTTTTGGGGTTTGTGTTGGTTTGTGTTTGGTTTGTGTTATTGTTTTGTTTTCCCTTCCACAAGCAGGTGTCAGCTGGCTAGACTTGTGCTTGCCCATTTTAGCCAACAAGGACTCGAGGGCAGAGGGAATACTTGGTTTATCATAGTCAACAGCATCTGTTGGGTGTGTCTTTAAAATTCTGTAGTGATGGGTTCAGTCTGTGCCTGGCCAGGAGGTTCCTGTGCAGTGTTAGCATTAACATTCTTTAAGTGTTGCAGCAGTTTCGCTATTTGCTGTACTGAATAACTTGAAGTTGCTGTGATGCTGAAGACAGTGCCATAGTTGTGTCAAATACCATAATGGTTATCCATCAATGACAGTGTTTCGAGGAGCTTCTAGACTGACTTGGGTTTGGAAGAAGGAATGGCATCCGATTCCTAAACCTAAACTCTGTAAATGCTATAAACTCTATCAACATAAAAAAATGTTAATTATAGAACAGAGTTCAAGTCTTTTGTTCATAGTATCATTATTAGTCATATTCAACCTGACAAACTTAACCACTGCTAAGTGAGACTCAGGTTATATTTGGAGGAACATTCTTATACTTTGTACATCATTCTTTGCCAATTTGCTGTACTGAGGTAATCTGGATTTGCTGTGATGCTAAACCTTGTGTGATTGGGGTATGAAATGGCATAATGGTTTCCCAATGTGGAAAGTGCTTGGTTGAGCTCCAGTTGTAAAACAGGTTTGGAAGCAGGAGTAACATCCCCTTTCTAAACAACATACCTCTGGAAACTCTATGAACTTAGAGAATAAAGATAGTTATAGAAAGGCTTCAGGTCTTTTGTTCATAGGGTTGCTATGAGTTGTGCTTGACTCAACAGCAATCAACACAACAACAACAACAACAATATTCAATCTGTATGCTGACTAAATAATTCATAAAGCTGGACTGTGTGAAGAAGAATGTAGCACCAAGATTGGAGGAAGAGTCATCAATTACTTGCTGAAGGTGAGGAATATATAAAATGCTTACTGTAGAAGATGAAGGACTACAGCCTTTGGTGTGGATTATATTTCAAGATCAAGAAAACAAAGATCTACACCATAGGACCAACAGTCAGTACTGTGATAAATGGAGAAAGGATTGACGCTGTCAATGATTTTATTTTGCTTGGACCAAATTAGCACCAGAAGATGTATGAATTTGAAAAATCTACTGTTAAGGACCTATACCAAATGATAAAAAGAAATTTTGTCAGTTTGAAGACTAAGGGACACCTGCTTCAGGCCATGGTCTTCTCAATTACCTAGTACATGTCAGAGAGCTGTACACATGAATAAAGATGACATAAGAAGAATTGATTTGTTTGAGTTAAGGTGCTGGAGAAGAGTACTAAATATCCCAGGAATGACAAAGAACAACAGATATCTTGCCAAAGTATAGCCAGAGTGCTCCTTGGAGACAGAGATGGCAAAACTTCATCTTTCATACTTTGGATATGTAGGTAATGAGGTTACTTCTTGGAATGGGACATCATGCTTAAACAGATGGAGGGTGAGAGAATGAGATGAAGACCTTCAATAATATGGATTGACATGGTGGCACCAGCAATGGGATATAGTTTGTTAGAGACGAGGAGAATGGCACAGGATAGAGAAGGGTTTAGGTCAGCTGATCATAAGATTGCTATGAGTTGTAACTGACTTGACAACACCTAACAATAACAACGATGAATGAGAAAAACAAATTCACTATTTGTTTACTATTAAAGTGTTATTGTAGCCTCTTTCTCTCAGTGGTGGTTTGGGTTTTTTTTCCCTCAGAATTTAAACTGATTTTACTAATTAGTCCCTAGCTTCTTACACAACAGAAACCTATGTTGGAGCTTAATACCAAAACAGACCAAGCTCATTGCATAGCTACCTTTTTAGTTAAGAAGAGAGCATCTTTTACCAAAGACCATCTGTATTATTTAAGAGCAGAGACTGCTTGTGCAGTTGAGGTCACTGGATTCTAATTTAATTAGGTTTCAGAGTGGAGGAAGTTGTAATTGAAATTTAGTAAGGCCGTTAATGTTGGTAAGCTTGGTAATGAGTCAACACAGCCATGTCAGCCAGAGAATGGGTGTCTGTATTTGACATTTACTTAAGAGGAAAGTACTCATACTGTAGCTGCACCTGAGTTGAAGTAGCTCTGTGTAGCTAGGGTGGAAGGGGAAGAGAGAGTAGAGACTGTGGATTTGAATGTGGAAATGGAAAGCCTAAATTCTTCACTAAAGTACTAGTGGCAAAAATAAACATATCAAAGTGAATAATCAAATGTGAACAAGCTAGGAACTCTTGAAACCAGAGTGATGACAATGTAGTGGCTTTCTAACTCTCAAAGAAGGGCTGGTAACTCTTCAGATGAGGATTTAGGTATATGACCATGGCAATTGAGAAGCTTTCTCTGCTGAGAAAGTAGCTCATCTTTTATTTTATAAGCCATTTTTCAAGAAGAATGAAAAATGTATGGGCCTCTGAGGTTGTGTTTTCCCACTTTATACTACAGTGATGAGCTCTTGTTGGTTGTCAACCCCATATATCTGAATACCTTCTTTATAGTATAAAACTTTGACCACTATCTGCTGATTAAGCTTTAAGTATTTAACCCATTTTGATCTGCCTCATAAAACATGTGCACCTGTAGATATAATTTTAATCAGAATTATGCACAATTTTAAACAATGTTTTTGTATCAGTATGGGCAGGATTTACTAATAAATTCATCTGTATATATGCATGTGTGGTTTTAATAAAATTTTTTCATTTAACATCCATTTTCTTGGAAGCTGTTAAAATTTTCCTTCCACATGCTCAAGCATGCTAAGTAGCTTATCCATTTCATTTACTTAAAAACAATCTTATTGTAATTTGTATTTTAAAGGCTAAAAAATAAGGGAAAAGTGTTGAACCATATGTTTCTGGAGTCAAAAAGAGAAAATGAGTTGTTGTTATTGTTGGTTGTTTTGTGCTGTCGAGTCACTTGCAATTCATAGCGATGCTATGTACAACAGCTCTGGATGCCATTCTATCCTGTCCCAACTTTACTGTCTCTGACAGACCTACCACCATACTTCAGTCACTGAATCAATCTATCTCATCGAGGATCTTCCTCTCTTGCACTGTCCTTCCACCTTCCCAAGCATGACGTCCCACTCCAAGGACTGATCTCTCCTTGTGACATTCTCAAAGTATGTCAGATGAAGCTTCAGAATCCTTGCATCCAAGGAACAATCTGCTTTGAGCCTTTCCAGGATGAACCTGTTCGTTATGGCAATCCATGGCATAGTCACTACTCATCTCCAGCACTACAGTTCAAAAGCATTAATTCTCCTTCTATCATGCCTAGTCATTGTCCAGCTTTCTGACACATAGCAAGCAAATGTAAAGGCTGTGGCCTGGATCAGGCACACTTTAGTCTCTAGTATGACATTGCTGCTCTTCAGTAGTCTGGAGAGGTCCTTGACAGCTGACTTTTCCAACACAATTCATTTTATTTGCTAGTGGCTGCTACTGAAAGTGGTGATTTTGGAGCCAAGTAAATCAAAGCTATTAACAATATCAATCTCTTCACCATCTATTATGATGTTGCCAATCAGCCCAGAGGTGAGAATCTTTGTTTTCTTGATGTTGAGCAATCAATATTGAATGCTGCAGTTCTTGACCTTCTGCAGCAAATGCTTCCAGGTCCTCCTAAGTTTCCACAAACAAGGTTGTATTATCTGCATAACACATGTTGTTAATGAATCTTCTTCTAATCCTGATCCCACATTCCTCCTCATAGAGCCCAGCCTCACAGATGATCTGTTCTGGAGACAGGACATGTTCTTGGCGTACACCCTTCCTGATTTTGAACCATGCATTTTTTTCTTACTCTGTTCTGACAATTACCTCCTGGTCCACTAAAGCTTTCACATAAGCACAATCAAGTGTTCTGGGATTCTCATTCTTTTCAGAGTCAGCCACAGTTTGTTGTGATGCACATAGTCAAATGTCTTTGCATAGTTAATTAAACACAGAGAGACATTCCTCTGGTACTCTCTGCTTTCAGCTAAGATCCATCAGTTATAATATCCCTAGTGTCACAGCCTCTTCTAAACCCAGCCTGCACATTTGTCAGTTTTCTATTGATGTGCTGTCCCTGTCATTTTCAAATAATTATCAGCAGAATCTTGCTTACATATGATATTAATGATATTGCTTAATAATTTCCACACTCTGTCAGGTCACCTTTCTTTTGAATGGAAGCAAGTATGAATCTCTTCATTCAGTTGGCCAGGAGATCTCCAGATTTCTTGGCACAACTTCGTGAGCACATGCACGGCAGTGTGGGTTAAAATAGGTTCACTGGTATCTCATCAATTCCTAGGACCTTGTTTTTGTCAATTTTTTCAGAGCAGCTCGAACTTCTTCCTTCACCACCACAGACTCTTGCTCATACATTATTTCATGAAATTCATCTGTGTCAATTCCTTTAGGTACAGTGACTCTGTATATTCCTTCCATCTTCTTTTAATGCTTCTTGGATAATTTAATATTCTGCCCAAAGAAAGTATCCTTAAATATTGCAACTCAAGGATTGAATTTACTCTTCAGTTCCTTAAGCTTAAGAAATGTCAAGTCAGTTCAGCTATTTAGATTTTCTGACTCCAGCTCTTTGCACATTTCATTATAATACTTTGTCTTCTCGCACTGCCCTTTGAAATTCTCTGTTCAGCTCCTTAATATTTTGATTTCTTCCCTTTGCTTTGGCTTCTCTGTGCTCTAAGGTACTATATTCAGAGTCTCATCTGACATCTGTCTTAATATTTTCTCCTTTCTCTGTCTTTGTAATGACCTTTTGCATTCTTCATGGATGATATTCTTGATATCTTCCCACAGCTCATCTGGTCTTTGCTCATTAGTGTTCAAGGTCTCAAATCTTTTCCTGAGACGTTTTTGAAATTTGAGTGAGGTAAACTGAAGGTCAAATTTTGGTTCCTGTGGTCTTGATTTAATTTTCCTCAGCTTCAGGTTGAACTTGCATTATGAGTTGATGGTCTGTTCCACAATCAGGACCTGGCCTACTTTTGATGGCTGATATTGAGCTTCTTCAGCTGAACTTTTCGTGAAAAGTTGAGGGTCAGGCAGGGTCAGGCAAACTAAAAGCAAGCTTAAGTTCATGAATAGGAAATTAGTTTGGGATTAGATTGTGATGCATTGAAATACAGTGAAGGGAGTAGTCTTTTAATAAGGTCAACTTTTTGTTGTTGTATACCATAGAATCAGAACCAACCAGTAGCTGAACTTGTGGTGGATTTTCAGAGGCAGTTAATCTCACTGGAGGCAATTGCCCATCCTTCTCCCACAGAGCAGCTGGTGGCCTTGAACCTCACGTTTTCGTGATTTTGCAGTGCAGCTTCTTGCCGCTAGGCAACCAAAGCTCCTTAGGTCAAGTTTAATGACATTTCATTTCTGAAATTAAGCTTTCTTACATCATTCAGAAACTCCAGGTTAAAAAAAAGTAGAAAAGGCCAAGTATTAGGAATCAGCAGCTTTATGGAGCAAAGATTGCTCTGAATGAATTCCCAGTCAGAGGCTTGCTTCTATTGTCCATTGACAATTTGTTCACAAGATTTGGTTCATTTAATGTCACAGATGAAAGTAAATAATCACAGCTAAAGTGCTCCACAGTGTTAATGTAAATCACAGCAAGCTTATGATGACATCCTCTTGAACTCTTTAGCCCAGTGTCTGATGAGACTTTAATATCAAAAGTTTTTGGGAATAGGAATGCAATTCAAGGACTGCAAAAGAAGACAAAGAGAACTAGACATTTTCATGAGCTCAGAAAAATTGAATAGTACCCTTCCTGAAGATTTTTGTCAAAGATTGTATAGAAGAATAATATGGCAAATATAAAAATGCAAAATAGAAGTTGAAAGTCTTATGGAATCAGATTTTATGGAAGCTTAGACTATGAATGAATCCTTGAAATTACTACCACAAGTGAATTTTTGAGCCTGAAGCTAAAAAATAGCTTCTGAAATCTTCTTTACTCAAAATAATTGTGTTGCTCTTCCTAGGTGCCATCGACTCTATACAACCCAGAGGTACTATGAACAATGAATCTGAGCTGAACTGTATCCTTTACCCAACTCAGCATTTCTGACATACTTGACTCTATTGTTGCAGTCACTATATCAATCCATCCTATTGAAGGTCCTCCTGTCTTTCAGTGACCCTCTACCTTTCCAAGGATGATATCTTTTTCCAAGGACCTCCCTTCTAACAACATGCCCCGAAATGTGAGGTGAATCTTCACTGTCCTTGCCTCCAAGGAGCACCTTGGTTGAACTTTCTTCAGGATGTCTTTGTTACTTTGGCTGTCCAAGGGGTATTCAGTTCTCCTTTCCAATACCAAACCTCAAAGGCATTAACTAACCATTCTTCTGTCACCCTCATTCTTTGTCCAATGGCCAGATGTGCAAAAAGTGAAGTTAAGCACATTTTAGGATTTAAACTAACATTGTTACTCCTTAGCACCTTAGAGAAGAAGGTCCTTGACAGGAAATTTTCCCAATTCAACACATCTTTTGATTTTTTGACTGCAGGTGTCATTGGTATTGATTGTGTATCCAAGCAATATGAAACCCTTGACAATTTCAAACTCCTCTCCCTTTTTTATATTGTGTTTCCTATTTGCCCAGTTGTGAGGATTTTTATCTTCTTGAGGTTGAGATGCAAATCCATATTGAAGACTAGTGTTATGTTTGCTTTTGTGTACCACCAAGTTGGAACCAACCCATAACTGATCCTCCAACAGGTTTTAAGAGGGAGTTAATCAGACAGGAGGAGATTGCCCATTTTCTCCCACAGAGCAGCTGGTGGAGTCAAACCGTGTACGTTCAAGATTGAAGTGCAGCTTCTTGCCACAAGGCCGCAAGTGTCTTTGATATTCTGCAGCAAGGGTTTGAACTCCTCATCACGTTCAGCAGTAACCTTGTGCCATCTGCATAACACAAGCTGTTGATAATGACTCTTCCCCTGATCTTGATGTCACCTACTTCTTCATTAAACCTAGTCTCTTGAATGATTTTCTCAACATATAAATTGAATAGGTTTGGAGAAAAGACACAGCTATAATACAAACGTTTCTTGATTTTAAACTTTGAAATGTTGCCTTATCCTATTTGTAAGACAGCTTCTTTGTCTACATATAAGTTTCTCACAAGCAAAATTAAGTATCATTTGAAGAATGCAATCAATGCCATAAGTACCCATGAAATAGTGATATTGATTTATGTCACATATGCTACATTTTCAAGGACAAAACAAACAAACAAACAAATCAAGAAAGTAACCTGCCCTGGTTCTGACATCTGAATTCCGAGATTTAGGACTATTCATTGTAGCATTCATTTTTGCCTTATTTAATTTATTTATACATTCTGTTGACAGATACTTCTTTCTTCACTTCTAATTATCAAGCACTATCCTAAGTTCTAAGAATGTGCTAATGAACTCCATATATTATTGTACATTCAAAGAGCTTAATATAGTCCTTGATAAAAATCTTCTGTAGATTAAAGCAAAATTGTAAATTAATTCATTTCAGCAGATGAGGGGGCAAAAGAGACCCCAGATAGGACATGGTGCTCATAATGATTTTAAGATAGCAGTAGAAAGATGGACCAAGACAACCTTCTTTCCACATCAGAACTCAATTGTGAGAATGCTACTTATCCATCTATTCCTTCACAGTGCTAACTTACTGGGAATTCTACATTGTATTGAACATTATTTTCTCTCTCAAAATACCCACTTCCATTGAGGTGGTTCTGATTCCTGTGACCCATCTTTCTCCATCAGAGGTGCTGGTGGATTTGACTGCTGGAGATACTTGGTCTTTTGGTCAGTAGAACAACATTCTAGAGACTATGCTACCAAAGAACTTTAGCACTGATCCAAAGGTCACTATGAAAACGGAGAGACTGCTTACTGATAGGTCTTAGAGAAAGTGCAGCTGGTGAATTAATTGAAGATGGTGAAATTATGTCTGATGTCTTTTACAAATTTGTTAGGAGAAGCTATTCCTTGGAAAGGCACATCACACTTGGAAAAGTGGAGGGTCCGCAAAGGAGTGGAAGACTCTCAACAGGATGAACTGCAGTGGTATCTGTGACAATGGACTCAAATGTGTCGTGATTATAAGAATGTTGTAAGATAGATAAGTTCATAAGGTCATGGGTCGCACTCAATTGATAGCACTTAACAACCACAAGATCATATTATTTCTGCCTGACAAGTGCTCTCATATTGTAGGGAAAAAGAGGCATACAAGTAAACAAACAAATGTAACACAAGTCAAAAAGTGCTCTGATAAAGATGCATGTAAATATCAACATGCATTTAACCTGAACCCAAAGAATCTGAGAAAGCTCCCCGAAGGAAATGGCATTGACACTGACAAATAAGGCATGGAAAGTTTATCATGTAAAATCCTGAAAGGAATTTCTTGTTACCCAAAAAGGACATCAACAGGGTAGGGCAGAAACATAGATTCCAGAAAGGAAAATGCAGTTTATTCATGGCACAATTCCAATTCTGAAGAAAACTGGAGTTAAATGGAAAAGAACCTGTCCCAGTGTGACCCTGGACAAGTCTCTTTCTCTTTCTGTGCTTCTGTTTCATTTGTAAAATGCAAAAAGCTCATCAATCCTAGCTAATGGACTTGTTGTGAGAGAGGACCAATATAATGATGTGTGAAAAAATTAAAACATTACCTGACTCTTGGTAAACACTCAGTATATTTTAGTTCATAATAACAGTATCACCATTGATATAATCTGGTTTTGAGATAAGTAAGGTGAGAAGAAACTATTATCTGATTATGTGGATACCCACGTATTTTTTCCTAGCATGTTGGCTGCCTGACACAGATTAAGATTTAGACCCTTTACACTGGACATGGTTCACTGCATTCTTGCCTTTTTAAAGGGTGGCTCAGACTAGCCAGTGTGTCAGTATCAAACAACAGAATGATGCTGAGTGTCACTGTGAGCTGGGCTCACTCAGATCTGACCTGGGGAGTTGAAACTATATTGCCAGTTGGGGGTATGAGGCTGATGAAACAAAACCAAAACAAAACAAATCAAAACAAAACAAAAACTGCTTGTTCTTATATAAGCAGATATTAAAAAACCAAAACCAAAACCACCACTGCAATAGAGTTTGCTGCAATTCTTATTGACCCTTCATCATGTTTCCAAAGTTGTAAATTTTAACCAGAGGATCACTCATTTTTCCTCCATGAAGAAGCTGGTGAATTTAAACCATTCACCTTTCCATTAGGAGCTGGCAATGTTACACACTATTCCATCATTCTATACTACGGTCCTGTTGTATGAACAGGGAGAGGGAACATTAAGTGATTGAATTTTTAAAAAACAAAACAAAACAGTGTGTGTCAGGGTTGTATCCTCTTTCCATACCTACTCAGTCAGTATCCTGAAAAAATTATTTGGCAAGCTGGACTCTATGAAAAAGAACATGGCATCAAGGACAGAGGAAGATTCATCAACAACTTGTCTTATGCAGACAGAAGAACTTTGCTTGCTGTAAGAGAGGAAGAATTGAAATGCTTGCAGCAATAATTTCAAAGACTTCAGTATAGATTGCATCTCAACATCAACATAAAATAAAACTCCACCACGGGGCAAAAAGCAACACCATTTTTGATGGCAGAAAGATTGAACTGTCAAATGCTTCATCTTACTTGGATCCACAATCAACACCCTTGGAACTAGTAGTCAGCAGATCAGAAAATGTATTACACTGGGGGAGTCTACAGTCAGGGAGGTTTTCAAATTATTGAGTAGCAATGATGTCAGATTGTAGACCAAGGTGAATCTGAGTCAGGCCGGATACTCTTCAAACTATTGCTCTGTATCGGAAAGCTGTACAATGAAATACCATGACAGAAGAAGAATTGACGCTTTTGAATGATGGTATTGGAGAAGAGTATTGAATATCCCACGGACTGCTAAAAGGACAAACAGATATGTCTTGCAGAAAGTACAGTCACAGTGATCCTAGAGGCAAAAATAACAAAGACTTGTCTCACATACTTTGGGCATGTTGCTAGGAGAGGCTTTGCCTTGGAGAAGGATGTAATTGTGTGATGTCCCAAGTGAGGAGGAATTTATCTCAAGGATATGTATTATGGGCTTCCCTATGTGTCATTCTCTGAAAAACCACAGCCGGTCCACTGCTATTTCCTTTTGGCTTAAGAAATCCCATGCCTTCTCTGCATGTTCCAGTCAAGAAGGTTCAAGGGTAGAAGTTATGGATAACATTGAGAATGAGAATCCCAGGACAACATATTTTGTTCATGAAAGAGCTATTGGATATTCAGTGATATTCTACAATACCACAACTAAAAGCCATCAATTCTTCTGTCATGCTTATTCATTGTAAAGTGTTTATATGCATAACAAGTAATTGAAAAAATCATGGCCTGAAACATGTGCACCTTATTCTTCAAACTTGCATCATTGTTCCTCAGTAACTGGGAGATGTCCTCAACTGCAGACTTTCCCAATGAGCTATGTCTCCTGATTTTCTGTCTTCTGATAATAAGCATGTTGTTTGTAGATCCAAGTAAGCAGGACTTTATGAAGAAGGACGTAGCATCAGCATCAAAAGAAGAAACATTAATTTCAACTCAATCATCTTTTGTTATGAAGATGACAAAATCTTGCTTGCTTAAAGTGAAGAAAGTTTAAAGCAGGCAAAAATTCTTACCCCTGGATTGATAGGCAACATCATGTTGTTGTTGTTAGGTGTCATTGAATCGAGTACAAGTCATAGCAACCCTATGGACAAAAGACCTGAATCCAGTCCTGTCTTGTGCCATCCTCACACTTCCTGACACATAAGAGACAACTGAAGCAGTCACCATGTTAATCCACCTGGTTGAGGGTCTTCCTCTCCTTTGTTGACCCTCCACTCTTCACATCCTGTCCCTCTCCAGGGATTAGCCCCTCCTAGCAACACTTCCAAAGCATATGAGGTGAAGTCTTATCATTCTTGCCTCTAAAGAGCACTCCAGCCGCACCACCTTCAAGACATATCTGTCTGTTCCCTTGTCCATCCATGGGATGTTCAGTGCTCTTCTCCAACATCACAGCTCAAAGGCAACACTTCTTTTTTCATTGTCCAGCTTTTGGATGCATAGCTAGTAATCGGAAAGATTATAGCCTGAATCAGATGCACCTTAGTCCTCAAAGTGTCATCACTGGCTGTTGTTAGGTGCCATTGTGTCAGGGACAACTCAGAGGGATCCTATGAACAAAAGATCTGTAACTATATCTGATCTACTGACATCACTACTGCTCAATAGTATGGAAAGTTCCCTAACTGCAGATTTTCCCAGTGCAAAGTGTCTCCTTGTTTACTGACTGCTTGTCCCAAGGATGTTAATTGTGGATCCAAGCAAGGTGAAGCTGTTGACACTTTCAATCTTCTCTCCATCAGTCATGACACTGCCTATTGGTCCAGTGGTAAGAATCTTTGTTTTCTTACATTGAGACACATTCTATACTGAAGGCTGCATTCCTTGATCTTCTGCAACATTTCTTTCAAGTCCTCCTCACTTTTAGCAGGTAAGGTCATCTGCGTAATGCAGGTTATTGATAAGTCCCCCTCCAATCCTAATGCCACATTCCTCTTCAAAAAGTCCAACTTCTCAGATAATTTTCTCAATATATAGATTGAACAGGTATGGAAACAAAATATAACACTGACACACTCTCTTCCCAATTCCATACATTGTGGAGCTCCCCTGCTCCATTCACCTGACAGCTTTCTGATCCAGGTATAAGTTCCACATCAAGTGCTCTAGGATTCTCATTCTTCTCAATGTGAGCTACAACTTGCTATAATCCACACAGTCAAATGCTTATAGATGGGAAAAATACTGAAATTGTCAACTATCCCATCTTCCATGGATACAAAGTCTAAACCCTTGGGACCTGTAGTCAGGAGGTAGAGAGATGTGATATTTTATTAAAGTCTGCTCTCAAGGATCTTTCCAAAGTTCTGAAAAGCAAGAATGTAAATCTTAAAAGACTAAGATTTGTCTGATTTAATGCACAATCATTCCACTCACCTGCTAAACTTTTGAGAGTTGAACAATAGATGAGGATTACAGGAAAATAATTGATGCCTTTGAGTTGTGGTGCTGGAGAAGAATGCCGAATATCCCATGAATTTCTGCAAATATGTCTTGGAGTAAGTAAAACCAAATTGCTCCTTGGAGGTAAAGATGTTGATGCTTTGTCTCACATATTCATCTTATATGTTAGGAGAGGCTATTTTTTGCAAAGAGAGCTATATTATACTTGGAAATGTGGAAGGTTCGTGAAGGAGACGGAGACTGGCAATTGGATGGTTAATCTGTTACAATGGTCACATAGAACTCACAGAACACACACACAATCATGGAGTTTATTAGAAAAGTTATCATGATATAATTCATGTTGGAAATAGTGTCCATAAAATTCTTTGGTCATCAGTTTTTCCAACGTGCTCAAAGTGCTCCCTGCCCCTTAGTCTCTTAGCTTTAGGCCAGGGTTTCAAGATTCTTTCAGTTCTCCCAAATATAGCATCCTCTCTAGCCTTCCAGTTGTTGTTGTTGCACATCATCAAGTCAGAACCTACTCACAGCAGACTCTTCAGTAGGTTTCCAGAGGCAGTAAATTATACAGGAGGAGATGGCTCATCCTGTTCTGTGGAGCAACTGGTGAATTTGAACCACCTACCTCTGGGATTGCAGTGCAGCTTCTTATCTTTAGGCCACTAGAGCTCACTCCAACCCTCCTGTAAGCCAGGTTAAAGTTCCTCAGCTCTGGCTTTTGGGGGCGGTGTTTCTACTCAGTGTTTTTTAATATCAGCCTCTGTTTCTTTACCACCTCTTCCACTGTTGTTGTTGCTGCTAATGGTGCTATATCTAAGTATGGTTTGTCTCCATCTGGTGCAGAAACCTCTGGCCAAAAATGATGCATGCTTCCTCCTCCCCTACCTCTTCCTCCTCCCCCTCTTCCTCCTCCTCCTTCTCCTTCTTCTTCTTCTTCTTCAAAATTCACATCATTTTTCTACCTTTAAACCTGTTTAACTTAAGACAGATAAGATGGCAAAACTGGCCAATTGCTTCTTTAGTATCCCAGATACCTTATTAGAATGTTCCTACCAACAAGAGAACATTGCAAAACTTAAAATCAAGCAAGTTATACAACAGAGTTGCATCTTTTCTGCATACCTACTCAATTTGTTTCCTAGCTGGACTATATGAAGAAAAAGGTGACATCAGGATTGGAGGAAGTCTTATCCACAACCTCACATACTTTGAATTGACACAGTGACTACCAAAATGAGCTTGAGTATAATCTAGAAGCAGGAGTGGCATCTAGTTCCTAAAAAGCATGCCTCTGGAAACTCTATGAACTTAGAAAAATGATGATAGTTATAGAAAGGCTTCAGATCTTTTGTTCATAGGGTCGCTGTGAGTCATGCTCGACTCGACGACAATCAACAACAACAACATAATAGAGATAGTGAAAATGGTGCAGGAGAGGGCAAGATTCATATCTGTTGTTTATAAGATACTGAGTTGTAGTTTACTCAATGGCTCCTAATAATAACAATATGCACAACATGTTGCTTGACATAGTGATGGTAGCATTGAACTGGAATACATCAGAGATTATGAGGATGTTGAAGTAGAGCAAGATTCATAAATGTTTTTCATATGATGGTTATGAGTCATGGTCAACTCAATGGCACCTAAGAACAAAAACAATTCAAAAGAGGGAGCTCTGGTGGTCTAGTAGCAAGAAGCTACATTGAAATCCCTAAGGCTCATAGTTCAAATCCAGCACATTCTCCGCTGGAAAAGAAGGGGTAATCTTTCCTGTGCCTGTTGGATCTGATTCAATGGTACACAAAAAGGAAAAAAAGAAAAAAAATGACAAGAAACAATTCAAAATGTTGCTTACCTTTTTACCATATTTAGCATAATCCCACTCAGCCCTGTGATGAAAGTCTAAGTCACTGGCTAGGAAAGCTATTTAAGCAATCAATCTGTTATGTTATTGTTGGTAGTGTTGTGGACTGTCTAGTCAGAAACAAGCCATACTTGACCTTTTAGTGGGTTTTCAGAAACAGCAAATTGTCCAGAAGGAGGTTGTCCATTCTTCTCCCAAGGGGCAGCTGGTGGATTGAAACCATGTGCCTTTGGGATTGCAGCACAGTTTCTTACCACTAGGCCACTGGAGTTCCTGTCAATCTACAATGTTGTTGTTTTTATGTGCTGTCAAGTCACCTTAACCCATAGCAACCCTATGTACAGCAGCTCTGAACTCTGCCCTGTACTGAGCCAGTCTCATTAATTCCAACATACCAACCCCCTTTGCCCCAGTTACTACATCAATCCATCTCCTCTGGGGTCTTCCTCTCCTGCGCTGTCTCTCCACCATTCCAAGAATGATGTCTTTCGCCAGGGCCTAGTCTTTCCTGGAATATGCCCAAAGTATGTGAGACAAAGCTTCAAAATCTTAGCCTCCAAGAAGAAACTTGGTTTCACCCTCTCTAAGACAGATCTATTTGTTTTCTTGGCAGTCTATGGTATGTTCAAGACTCTTATATAACACCACAATTCAAATGCATCAATTATTCTGTTATCCTTTGTCATTGTCCAACTCTGTGAATTATAACAAACAATTGGAAAGATTATGGCCTGGATTAGGCATGACTTAATTTCTAGACAGACATCGTTGCTTTTCATACATAGAATCTTTATAACTCATGACTTATTCTAAGAATAACAATCACTAACAATCACTTGTTATGCATCAGACAGTTGGAAAATGACTAGGGAGGATAGAAGGAGAATTGACGCCTTTGAGCTATGGTGCTGGAGAAGAGTACTGAATGCACCATGGAGTGCCAAGAAAACAAATAAATTCATCCTAGAGAGGGTTAAACCAGGCTGCTCCTTGGAGGCAAGGATTCTGGGGCTTCGCCTGACATACTTTGGACATGTTGCAAGGAGGGACAGGTCCTTGGAGAGGGACATCATGCTTGGGAGGGTGGAGGGACAGCGCAGGAGGGGAAGCTCCTCTATGAGGTGGATTGATTGGCGTAATTGGGATGGATGTGTCAGAGGCAATGAGATTGGCACAGGATAGAGCAGGGTTTAGGGCTGTTGTACATAGGGTCGCTATGAGTCGCAAGTGATTTGACGGCACATAACAACAACAACAACAACAACAATGGTGTTTAACTCCTATATTACAGTAAATTTTTTCAGCATAGATAGTGGAAATAGTAATCATCTTTAAGTTATTCCCCAAACAGTATAATTTAGGATTATATTCCAGACAGTATAAATTTTGTGTCAACAAACATATGAATGCTAGTTGTCTCATTTGTAGATCATAAATCACATATGTAAGTTTCCTCAGGGATTTGGTGAAAGCATAAGGAATTATGATTATAAAATATTTTTATCTCTGTATTATTGTTGTTAAATGCCATCAAGTCAAATAGAACTCATAGTGACATCATGAACAATTGGTCTGAACTCCGTTCTGTCCCATACCAACCTCATTATCCCTGAAATATTCAAGTCTATTGCCTCAGACACTGCATTAATCAGTCTCACTGAGGAGCTTCCTCTCTTTTGCTGACCTTTCACCCTTTCAAGCATAATGTAGTTTTCCAGAGAATAGACTCTCCTAACAATACATTCAAAATATGTGAGATGAAGTATGATCAACTTTGCCTCCAAGGAAATATATGGCTGCATTTTCTCCAAGGCATATTTTTGTTCTCGTGGGGTAGTCAGCATTCTTGTCCGACACCACAACTCAAGTGAATTAAGTCTTCTTCTGTCTTCCTTATTCATAGCCCAGCTCTCAAATGCATAGCAAGTGATTGGAAAGACTATTGCTTGTATCAGATACACCTTACTCTTAGAGTAACACCACTGCTCTACAAAATATTGGAGAGATCCAGAACAACAGACTTTCCTAATGCTGTGTATAACCTGATCTACTGACTTACCAGTACCAAAGGTGTTGACTGTAGGTATAACACATGCTAGGAACCAGCCCAGATGAGGCAGAACACCATATACTTCACCAGGGAGCAGCAGAACCCAGATATATGCCACATGCCATCTTTGTCAAAGAGTACCCAGACAAATGGTGGGTGTGTGACCAGACCCTCAGCCATTTTCAGGAGGAGATGTCAGTCAGTAGGTTCAACCTGTCTCTGCTTGTATTAGTTATACAGGAGTTATTGACCATTTTGCTATATTGGGTGTGTGTGTGTGTGTGTGTGTGTGTGTGTGTGGTTGGTAGGGAAGACTTGTACAATGCTGCTTACTTTATAATTTGTGTATGTATGGTATGTATGGGCTTGCTTGTTCCTAGTTTGCTGTGCTGTCAGTACTGTACTAGGGTAGATTGTACGTATCTGTCAGTACTGTCTGTGCTAACAGATTGCTGGCTGCTGTGATGCTAGAGGTGATAGTTCACACATAGTCAATAGGTTTCAGTAGAGCTTCTAGATTAAGACAGACTAAGAAGATAAATTGTCCATACACTTCTGAAATAACTGGCCTTTGAAAACCCTTTAAATCTTCATAGTAGTAAGATATATACAGGTTAACATATATTTACTTATTGTTTAAATTGTTAGTAAATAATTTACTTAATATGACCTAAAGAATAGAGAATAAGTAGGTAATAATATAGGATTTTTTAAAAAAAAATTGCTCTACTGCCTACAATAGTAGTATTCAATGTCAGAATATCAACAATATCAGATTGGAACCTTTTCCCATGGTTACATCCTTTGGATACAACCAGGAGTGACTTGTATGTATTTTCAACTAATTACCTTGTGAGTTTCCCATTGTCCACATCTTTTCACAGGTCGTCTCTTTTTAGTCACTTAAAAGGCTATTTTTAGGTTCTATTGTATTGACTTATATGGTATCTTATTTTCTTTATGGCTTTGTTCTTTCCCTGGTTTTATTATCTTAGCATCATAGGCATTTTACTTTTGTAAAACATCGAATTGTTGGATTGATTGATCAAACCTTACCAGACTTTCAGTAGTTCTTGACACTTTTAATTTTGTATAATAACATCTTAATAAAATTTGGGATTGAGAAGAGATAAAAGCTTGAACCTAGTTAGTTATCTTGAAGAAAATATTTTTATATGTTATTTCTAATATTACAACTCATAATACAACCTCACGGTAGTAACATTTATATTTATATTTCTACTATATGGGATAAGATTGACAGATTTCAAGTTTAAGTTCTTTTCTATACCTTTTTTATTTTAAAATAGTAAAAAAAAATCAAATATCCACAGGATTAGATATATGCAATACTCATTCAGGTTATTTAAATATTATTTATATTCTCATTTTAGCTGTTTTGTGTTTAGTGCTAGGCTTAAATCTGAATAAAAATAATTGCAGATAATAGATCTGACAGCATGGGTGAATTAGTGTATTCAAGATTGATTTGATCATTAGGGATAAAAAACTAATTTCAAACTCCACATTCAGGTCTTTAAGATCATTCTTCATTATTGTAAAACATAAAAAATTCACCATCTATAAAAAATAATTTCAAAATGTAACTGTACCTTTTTATATAGAAGGTAGGCATAAGACTATACTGATTTCTTTTCCCACTAGGAATTTACTGTTTAGAAATATAAATAAATACTATTAGGAATAGTGATCATAATGATATTTACATATTAAAAGTCCATAGAAAGTTGCTCATGATATATAGCTCTTTTTAACTAATTTTTTATTATTTTAAAATTATGTTAGTTGGAAGGCTAAATAGTATATCTTTAAAATTTGTATATTCTTCACATTTTTCTTTCAACAGGAGACTTTACAGGTACAAGACCTAATCTCATAAAATAAAACTGTGTTTTAGTAAACTTAACTTCATTATTTAATTATTTAACTTCATTATTTATCTGTTAGACTATTAAATTTATACTAAACATTAACTAACTGGTACACTAATCTATTATTTAACAAATAACACTTGATAATATAATTTCACTTGAGCAAAATAAAAAAAAGGAAATAGATTGTTTTATTAGGAAAGCTATAACCTACCTTTTCAAAACATATAGATTTCAAGAAGGCATCACTTTATAAACTGGAGCTTTGTTAACTCATATTGTTCATAATGTCAGTTTCTAGTAATCTCTGATGGTATTTAAAATTTATAATTACAACAGGAGCACTATGTGACAGTAAGATTTGGAAGGCTAGAAAATGAGCCTTTTTCTTTATGCTAAACCTGGACTTTGAGTCAAGTCTTTTTTAAAACTGAATTTGATATGACAGCATTACTGAACAGGACATTTTTCTATGATAATTTTCCCAGCTATTAATAAAACATACCCTATTACACAATAATTGAATACATTTAATTAAAGTTTATGTAATGACAATAATAGAAAATGGCAAGACTTTTCCCTGATGATTCAGAAATGAATGATGATAATCAGTCCAGATTGTGCCAAAAAAAGGAATAATTCCAGGAGATGGGCTTGATGGCCCTTCATCAGGAACTTTTGAGGATATTTATCTTGAAATTTTTAGTAGGGCCTGATAAGTTATGCATCACCTTCCTCTTAAACAGTGACATCAACTCAATATGCTGCAATTTATTTTTATTATCTGACACATAGTGGTGGAGCTCAGCATGTCGCTGACTTCCTTTCATATTTCCAGTGGTCCTTAAGAATCTGAAAATACAATTTTAGGAATCTTAAGTAACCAATAAAATGCTCTTCTCCCCCTCCCCTTATTCTGTTTATCTAGAAGAGACAATCTTCAGTAACAAGTCAAGAAAATATATCTGGAAACACTTTTAAATTATTTGTTCCTAATGATTGTCTTTCCCAAGAAAGGTGATCCTACAAAATATGAAAATGATCAGACAATATCATTAATATCACATACTAACTAAATATTGCTGAAGACAACAGTGCATTGACAGACAAATACCAGAGGTTCAAACTGGCTTTAAAATAGGCTATGACAACAGGATAAACATTGCTAATGTCAGATAGAATCTGATTGAAAACAGTGAATACCAGAAGAATGTCTATCTATGTGTTATTGACTATATACAGGCATTTGACTTCATGGTTTAGAACAAACTATGGTTAATACTGAGAAGAATGGCGATCCCAGAATACTTACTTGCGCTCATATGAAATCTTTACCTAGATCAAAGAGCAGTTACCTAAACAGAACAAGGGGGCACTGCATGGTTTAAAATCAGGAAAGGTGTACATCAGAGTTGTTTCTTTTCTGTATACATATTCATTTTTTTAAACTGAGCAAATGATTAGTGAAATTAGATTCTTTGAAGAGGAATGTGGCAACAGGATCAAAGAGAATCATCAACAACCTATGTTATGTAGATGACACAACCTTGCTTGTTGAAAGTGAAGAGGACTTGAAAAGCTTGCTGCAGAAAATCAAGGACTACAGTGTTCAATATGGATTACATCTCAACAGCGAGAAAATAAAGGTCCTTGTTGCTGGACCAAGAGACAAACTTGTAACAGATGGAGAAAGAATTAAAACTGTTAGTGATTTCATCTTACTCAGATCCACAAGCAATCCCTGTGGTACCAGCAGCAGTCAGGAGATCAGGAAGTTTGGGCAAATCTGCTTTCAGGGATCTGCTAAAATATTGAAGAGCAATGATGTCATTTGGATTACCAAGGTGCACCTGACCCAGTTCATGATCTGTTCAATCACTTTGAATTCATCTGAGAACTGGATAATGAATAAGGAAGATAGAAGAAGAATTGATGCCTTTAAGTTGTGATGTTGAAGAATAATACTGAATATCTCATGGACCAAAAAACCAAACAGACATGTCTTGGAAAAGACGCAGCCAGAGTGCCTCTTGGAGGCTAGGATGGCCAACCTCCGTCTCCCATACTTTGAACAGGTCTCTAGGAGAGGTTGCTATTCCTTGTAAAGGGATATCATGCTCGGAAAATGAGGGATCAGTAAAAGATAGGACAACCCTCAATGAGTGGAATTGACACACTGGCTGTGACAATGGATTCAAGGCTATCAGAGATAATAAGGACAGCACAGGATAGGATATGGTTTGGATCTGGTGATTACAGGGTTGTTATGAGTTGTACTACATGGAACCTTACAACAATGATTACCTTAGAGCCTTGGTGCATAGTGGTGAAGAGATGGCCTGCTAATTGAAAGTTGACCATTTTAAAATCATTAGCCATTCCAGGGAAGAAAGATACAGCAATCTATTTCCATGCAGGTTTGCATTTTTGGAAACCCTATGGGGCAGTTGTACTCTGTCCTGCAAGGTTACTGTGAGCCAGAATTAGACTCAGTGGTAATGTTCCTATTAGCTAGAGAATGATCGCGGTGATTACTAGCAGAGAAGATATATGAGCTCATAACAATTGTGTGGATTTAAATGTTCACTCATGGGTCTCTCATAAAAAATTCTAAATGATGATTGAGTACATTTCATTTTTTTGTATTATTAGCATTTAGCAACTGTTTTGCATAGATATTGAGGAATCAAAATTGACTCACAGTTCAGGAAGGTTGAATTCTCCAAAGCACAGAATGATGACCCATATAATAAGTTTTTGGAGATTTTATGTTAAATAGACATTACTATTAACTCTGAAGCAAAGAAGATCAACTTAGAGAAGGAGTAAAATGCTGTGTTGAGAAATGGGTGAAAAGGCAAAAAACAAGTAGTCACTTAAGGGAATTTTTTTTAACTATTAGAAGATGATTTAGCTTTTTTCTCTCTAAGTCCGGTGTTAAAATCTGGAAATGCATGAAATCCTACAAACCACTGAAGGACAGCAGTGAGTGTCGAGTGTAGGATTGTCACAGAGATACTGATTACACCCCTGAAGGGCGTAATCATTTAAATAACAAGAAGTACCGTTCATTTTAGGAGACTATTGCTCTGTTTCATTATTGAGTGGCAGATAAAAAAATTCTGACTCTTATTCCAATTGGGCTAGCCGGAGATTCATTATTTAATTAATTTCATGACAGTACTTGGGCGTTTTTAGATGATCTAGTCTTCAAATGACATACTTTGGACATGTTGCAAGGCAGGACCAGTCCTTGGAGAGGGATGCCATGTTTGGGAGAGTGGAGGAGCAGGGCAAGAGAAGAAGACCGTCTGTGAGGTGGATTGATTCAGTGACTGGAGTAATGGGGGCAGGTGTGTCAGAGACAGTAAGATTGACACAGGATCGAACAGGGTTTAAGGCTGTTGTACATAGGGTCACTCTGAGTTGCAGACACCTCGATGGCACATAACAAGTCTTCAAATAGGTTGTTGGTGTTATTGTTCTCGTTGTTAGGTACTGTGGAGTCAGTTCTGACTCAGTGACTCTATGTACAACAGAATGAAACACTGCCCAGTCTCGTGCCAGTCTCACGGTTCTTGCTATGTTTGAGATACCTGATGTAGCAATTGTGCCAATTCAAGTAGAGGATCTTTCTGTTTTCTCTGGCTCTCTTCCAAGCATTATCTCCTTCTCCAGTGACTAGTCCCTCCAGATAATATGTCCAAAGTGTGTGAGATGAAGTCTTCTCGTCTTTGCTTCTAACAAGTATTCTGACTGTACTTGTTTGAAGAAAGGTGTTTGTTTTTTCTTTTATTTTTTTCTGGAGACTCTGGTATAGTCAATATTCTTTTTCCAAACCCATAATTCCAAGGTATAAATTCTTCTTCAGTCTTCCTTGTGCAATGTACATCTTTCCAAAGCTTGAAAATACCATGTCCTCAGTCTTCAGTTGATATATTGGTTATTGTTATTTTTAATCATTTATAAGAAGTTTTTTAGCAGACTTTCCCAATGCAATACATCATTTGTTTTCTTGTCACTTCCATGAGCATTGATCGTGGATCCAAGTGAAGTGAAATCCTTAACAATAATATCAACAGGACAGGAAATCTAAATGTTGGACAATGGTTAAAAGCTTATTTTTTATGTATGATTGGCAGGGCAACCCCACAATTGCATATTTGCAATTCATAATCTAGATCTCAATTATGTAAAAACAGCAATTCAACATTAATCCATCAGTGCATGTCCTGGCAAAGATTTCTGTGATATAAATGTATGAAAGATATTTTGTATACGCTGGTATCTCTGAACTCTCTATTTGCCTTTTCTAAGTTTGTATGAAGGCATTTAGATAAATTAACTTAGTATAATTTCTATCGGATGTTTCCATTTGTCAAACATGAACTGTTGTATTGAGTGTCAGTCTGCGTGAGAAGTATTGGGCGTAGAAGACCTGGGTTAACCAGTTTAGTACTAACTTCTCTCCAATTTTCAACCAAATTATATAGTATTTCATTTTTTTGTTTTGTCTTTAATTTTTCACTTTGATTTGTGTACAAAATTAGTATACATTTTATTTCACATTTACCTTCTCATAGTGTTTCATACAATCATTTCCATATAGTGTGTTTTATAAAATTAATTCCCATTGAACAATAACCACCATTACCCTGTAGTCATGCTGTATGTTTTCAAAAGGTCTTGCCAGGTTTTTTTCCCATTTCTTTTACTACATCCCTCTGTCAATCAAATTATGGGATCTTGCGATTTCTCCCTAACCACCCTCACACCTCTGCTCGTACCCCATTCCCATTTGGACCTCCATACACGTTTTGATGGTTATCTTTCTATTTTTATAGTAATGGTTTTGTGCAGTAAGTTAGTTCACTCAGTATGATCTTCTACAGTCTCTCCCAAGTTTATAGTATGTTTTGAAACCATTGCTCCTGAGTTCTAAGTAATATTCCATCATGTGAATGTATCACAGTTTTTCAATCCATTCACTTTTGGTTGGCATTTGGGCTGTTTCCATGTTCTTGTGACTATGAAACAACACTGCTAAACATATTAGTGTATAATTCTCCATTTGTGTCTGACTTGTAATGTCCCTGGGGTATACTTTTAGCTGTGTAATAGCTGATTCATATGGAATTTTATGTTCAGTTTTTTTTTTAGAAAATGTCCAACTGTCTTCCAGAGTTGTTGTGCCATGTCACATCCCTACCAAAAGTGTAGAAGAGTCCCTATCTCTCCACATCCTCACCAACATTTATTTCTTGCTGTCCTGTCAAACTTTGCCACTGCTACTGGGGTGACATGATATCTTACTGAGGTTTTGATTTGCATCTCTCTTATTTCCAGTGATGTTGAGCATTGTCTGTTGGTCATCCGAATGTCTTCCTCTGTTAAAAATCTTCCCATGTCTTTTGCCCATTTGAAATTAGGCTACCAGTATTTTCCTTGTGTCGACTGTGTAGTATTCTGTAAATATTTGTCATGAGATCCATGTCTGAGATGTTATTGTTCCGGTTGCTCTTAATGTGCTGTCAAGTCATTTGTGGCTCATGTTGTTGTTATGAGTATGACTCACAGTGACCCTATGACCAAAAGACCTGAACTCTATCCTACAAAATCCGTACACTTCCTGACACACAAAAGCCCATTGCAGCAGTCACCATGTCAATCTACCTAGTTGAGGGTCTACCTCTCCTTCACCAATCCTCCACCCTTGACAGCATCATGTCCTTCTCCAAGGAATAGCCCCTCCTAGTGGCATGCCCAAAGTATGTGAGAAGTCTCATCATTCTTGCCTCTAAAGAGCACTCCAGCTGCACCCTTTCCAAGACATATCCATTTGTTCTCCCAGTCCTTTATGGGATTTTCAGTGCTCTTTGCCAACATTACAATTGAAAGACTTCAATTCTTTTTCTGTCTTCCTTATTCATTATTCAGCTCTCAGTCGCATAAAAAGCAATCAGAAAGACTATGGCCTGAATCAGGCCAACCTTAGTCATCAAACTGATATCACTCCTCCCCAGTAATTTAGAGAGGTCCCTAACTATAGATTTTCCCAGTGCAATGTATCTCCTTATTTTTGGCTGCTGGTACCAAGGGTGTTAATTGGGGATCCGAGCAGTTGACCGTTTCCATTTCCTCTCCGTCCATCATGAGACTGCCTGTCCGTCTGATGGTAAGAATCTTTGTTTTCTTGCCACTGAGATGCAGTCCATACTGTAGGCTGCGTTACTTAGTCTTCTTCAACAAGTGCTTCAAGTTCTTCTCACTTTCAGCAGGCACGATTGTTCCATCTGCGAATTGGAGGTTATTGATGAGTCTCTCTCCAATCCTTATGCCACACTACTCTTCAGAGTCCAGCTTCTCAGATAATTTGCTCAGCACACAGATTGAATAGGTATGGCAAGAGAATACAACCCTGGATATCATTGCTGATGTCAGATGGATCCTGGCTGAAGGTAATGAATACTGGAAGAATGTCTATTTGTGTTTATTAACTATGCAAATCATTTGACTGTGTGGATCATAACAAGCTGTGGCTGACTTTGAGAAAAAGGGAAACCAGGAACACTTAATTGTACTCATTCAGATCTGCTGTATATCTGGAACAGGAAGCTGTTGTAAAAACAGAGCAAGGGAATAGTGCATGGTTTAAAATTGCACTTATAGCTACTGTATATACCACAGCTCTGAACTTTGCTCTATCTTTAGCCAATTTCATTGTCTCCAACAAATTCCAGTCACTGAATCAATCCATCCAATCCAGGGTCTTCCTCTCTTGTGCTTTCCCTCCACCTTTCCAAGCATGATATCCTTCTCCAAGGACTGTTTATACCTGGTAACATTGCTCAAATTATGTAAGATGGAGCAACAATATCCTTGCCTCCAAGGAAAAGCCTTTCTTCGCCCTCTCCAGGACAGAACTATTTGTTCTTTTAGCAATCCATAGTATGTCAATACTTTTTTACAGCACCACAACTCAGAATTATTGATTCTTCTTCTGTCATCTTTAGTCATGGTCCAGCTTTCTGATGCACAGCAAGTAATGAAGACCATGGCTTGGATCAGGCACACCTTAGTCTCTAGACTAACATAATTTCTTTTCACTATTCTGGAGAGGTTTATGAGAGCAGATTTTTTTTCCCAATGCAATTTGTCTTTTGAATTGTTGGCTGCTGGTACCAAGAGTGTTGAGTGTAGAGCCAAGCAACCAAAAGCTGTTAACAATCTCAATCTCTTCTCCATCTATCATGATGGTGCCAATAAGCCCATTGTTGAGAATATTTGTGTTCTTGATGTTGATCTTTAATCCATATTGTAGGCTGCAGTTCTTGACATTCTGAAACAAATGCCTCACGTCCTTCTCAGTTTCAGTAAGCAAGGTTGCGTCATTTGTATAATGCAGTGTTCATTAGTCTTTTCCCAATTCTAATGCCATATTTTTCCTCATAGAACCCAGCCTCCCAGATGATCTATTTCACATAAAGATTGAAAAGATATGGAGATAGGTTGCACCCCTGGTGTACACTTTTCCTGATTTTGAAACATACAGTGTTTCTTTGTTCTGTATTCATCACTGCCTCCTAGTCCAAATATAGGTTTCACATGAGCACAATCAAATGTTCTTGCATTTCCATTCTTGTCAAGGTTAGCCACAATTAGTTGTGTTCCACACAGTCAAATGCATTTGCATAGTGAGTAAAACATAGACAGATGTTCCATTGGTACTCTCTAGTTTCAGCTAAGTTTCAACTAACATTGGATATAATGTCCCTAGTTCCATGACCTCTTCTAAACCCATTCTGAACATCTGACAGCTCTCAGTTGATTTACTGCTACAGTTGTTTTTCTATAATCTTCAGCAAGATATTGCTTGTTTGTGCTATTAATGATAGAGATAGATAATTTCCACATTCTGTAAAATGACCTTTTCTTGGAATGGAAATAACTGATTCTTATCCAATCAGTTGGCCAAGTACTTGTCCTCCAAATTTCTTTCCAGATGTTTTTTCCCAGTTACTGGGGCTATTTTCCTACAGTTCTGGGAAAAGTCTGACACATAGGGACATAACTTTTCAAAGGTCCAAATCATCAATTTTGTCCTCTCCTGGTTATTCTGTATTTTTTAGCTTCTTTATACCATAAGCTAGGCCTTCTTAACTTGGTCCCATATTGTGTATTATGATATCTATAGTTTTGGCTTTACCCTTAGGCCTCTGATCCACTTTGAGTTGATTTTTTTTTAATATGGTGTGAAATGTGGATTCTGTTTCAGCTTTCTGCAAATAGCACTCCTGAGTCATTCTATGAAGCAAGCATAATCCTATACTAATATCAGACAAAGATAAAACAACAGACCAATATCTCTCATGAATATAGATTCAAACTTAACAAACTCCTGGCCAATAGAATCCAACATCACATAAAAAATTTCATTAATCATGGTCAAGTAGGATTCATAACAACAATCAACATAATTCATTACATTAACCAAAAAAGAAATAAAACATAACAATTGAGGTAGAGAAGGCATTTGACAAAACCAACACCCCTACCTGATTAAAACACTCAGCAAAATAGGAATAGAATAGCATTTCCTCAACATTGTGAAAAATATATGCACAAAACCAAGAGACAACATCATTTTCAATGGATAAAGACTAAAATAATGTTCCTTGCAAAAAGAGACCAGAAAGGAATGCCCACTTTCACCACTCCTATTCAATATTATATTCAAAGTACTTACTAGGGCAATATGAGAAAATAAGAAAATAAAAAGCATTCATAGCATCAAAGAGTTGGTTAAACTTGTTGCTAGATGGAGTTGATAAGGTAGCATACACCAAAAAAAACCCCCCAAAAAACACAAAACACAAGGACTCATAAAAAAAATAAAACAGAAAAAAAAACCTTGTCAGGAATAGTGGGCAAATTTAGTAGAGCAGCATGATACAAGATCAATATACAAAGTCAGTGAGATTCCTCCACAGTAACAAAGATAATATGAAGAAGGAAACCCAGAAAGCAATATCATCTATAATTGTTTTTATGTGCCATTGTGTCACTTGCAGAAAGTAAGGAGGACTTGAAATGCTTGTTGCAGAGGATCAAGGACCCCAATCTTCAATATTGATTACACTTTAACATCAAGAAAACAAAAGTGATCATCTCCAAGCCAATAGGCAATGTCATAATAAAAGGAGAATATATGGAAAATGTAAAAAATTTCTCCTTGTTTGGATACGTGCTCAACACCCTTAATAGCAAAAGTCAAGAAAAAAAAATGTTTTGCATTGGGAAAGTCAAGGCCTTCTCCAATGAGCTGAAAAGCAATGATGTCAGTTGAAAACTAAGGGACACTTGATCCAAACCATAATCTTTTTATTTACTTGATATTTTGTTGAAATTTAGAATGAGTAAGGATGGAGGAAGAAGAATCTATGCCTTTGACTTGTGGTGTCAAGAACAGTGATGAATATTCCATGGACTGGAAAAACACAAATATGTCTTGAATAAGATACTGTAAGTGTGATTCTTGAGGGCAAGCATAGTGTAATTCTCAAAGCTCTGGGCATGTTGTTAGAAGGGGCCAGTTCTTGGAAAGGGACATCATGCTTGAAGAGGTGGAGGGTTAGCAAAGGAGGGGAAGACCTTTAATGAGAGAGAGTGACACAGTAACTCCAAAGGTAGCCTTGAGCATGTCAGATGGTTAAGATGGTACAGGATAGGGTAGAGTTTAGCTCTATTATTCATAGGTTTCTGTGAGTTGTAGCCAATTAGAAACCACTTAATAACAACAGAACAATTGCAAGACAATAACCAATGATTGTGGTGGTTTGAAGACATTTTGGTGTGATTGCATAATATTAAAAACTCCAAGTTTAGAGTGCATTTGCCTTTGTGGTAGATGTCAGTATTTGGATTTTATCTAATAAGCTTTTGTTAACAGAAAGGAAAAGAAAATAAGATGAAAACTCTGCTTTGAGAGATGCTTCAGCATTTCTCTTACATCCCTTCCATTTCTAGTCAGGCTAAGATCTCTTTGGAAGTGTTGAATGCAATAATTGTGTGTTATAGACGTTATAAGAACACAAACTGTTAAATTTCTTGAAGGTAATGCCACAACTCACTAGCGAAATGTTCTAATGCTCTTCAGTGAAGAACATAGGATGCACTCTTTCAGAAGAGATTTTGAGCATAAATATAGAATAGATTTATAATTCTCTATTTTTCATGTGGCTGCCATAACAAATTATCAGCTATGGTGTTGTGTACTGTTCACTTGGAATCCACTCATAGCTGACCCTCCAGTGGCTTTACAGATGCAGTAAATCACTTGGAGAGAGATTAACTGTACTTCTCTCACAGAGCAGGTGGTGGATTTGAACCATAAACCTTTGAGATTGCAGCACAGCTTCTTACCACCAGGCCACCAGAGCTCCATCTATCAACTTTTGGTGATGTAAAACAAAAGAAAGTCACTCTTTCTGTTCTGACAGCCAGTATTTTGAAATCGACGTGCTAACAGGACCGTATTTAGTTCAATAGTTGAGGAGTGAATCTGTCTTTTGTCACTTCTAGTTTCCAGCAACTGTCCTGGTATTGTGAACTTGTGACACATTATTTCAATCTCTGGCTAACTGCTCACATTTCCATTTCAATATCTCTATTTGAGACAAAACTCCTTTTACATTATGAGAACATGTATGTTTGCATTTAGCATTTACTGAATAAGTCAAGCTAAACATTACCTCTTAAAAATCTTTAAAAAACATATTTGTCTTACTTGAGTGAAAGTTCATAAAATTTTTTCATACGATTCATACGCATTAATAATCAATGATTAGTTATATTCATTTTTTTTACAATATTTAAGTACACCCTTAGTGTATATTGCTTTTCCTTTCACCTATCTTCTCTTTTACTGGGGTTTCTTCCCTTCCCTTTAATGATAAATTCTGCAAATAAAGTAATACCTGCTTTTGACTGAACATTAAATCAAGATGAATTAAAATAATGAGTTACAGGAATGCAAAAGTTGAAAACAAGGAAAAAGGATCAGAAGTTAGAAAAACATGGACTTGGTGATAGAAATGAAGCTGGAGATGGGATGATAGAATTCTGTAAATTCAGTGATTTATTAATTGCAAATACCTTTTATAAAAAAATGTAAACACAGGATATGCACATGGATTTCACAGGATGGCATGAATAAGCATCAAATTGATTAAATCTGTGGAAAGAATCACTGGAGAAGCTTAATATCAGGTGTGAAAACAAGGCCAGATGCTGATTTGTGGAACAGACCACCAACTACTCACATGTAAGTTCAAGGTGAAGTTGAAGAAAATGAAATCAAATCCACAGGAACAAAAATTTGACCTTAAGTCTATCTCACTCAAATTTCAAAACCACCTCAGAAATAGGTTTGAGGCCTTGAACATAATTGAGCAAAAATCAAATGAGCTGTGGGAGGCTATCAAGAATATCATCCATGAAGAATGCAAAAGGTCATTACAAAGACAGAGGAGGATAAAAGACCAAGATGGATGTTATACAAGACTCTGAATAGTGCATTAGTGCACCAAAAAGCCAAAGTAAAGGGAAGAAATCAAGAAATTTAGGAACTGAACAGAAGATTTCAAAGAGAAGCTTGGGAGGGCAAAGCAAAATATTATAATGAAATGTGCAAAAAGCTAGAGTAAGAAAATCCAAGGGGCTGAACTCAATCAGCATTTCTTAAACTGAGGAAATTGAAAAACAAATTTAAGCCATGACTTGCAATCCTTAAGGATGCTTTGGGCAGAATGTTAAAAGATCCAAGAAGCATGAAAAGAAGATTAAAGTAGTACAGAGTGAATCTACCAAAAGGATTTGGCTAACACAGAAGAATTTAATGAAACAACATATGAGCAAGAGTCTGTGATGATGAAGGAAAAAGTTCAAGCTGCTCTGAAAAAATTGGCAAAATACAAGGTTACAGGAATTGACAGCATACCAGTCGATGTATTTCAACAAACAGATCCTGCCCAGGATGCGCTCACTTAGTCATCCTAAGAAATCTGGAGAGCCACCTGGCCAATTGATTGGAAGAGATCAATATTTGTCCCCATTCCAAAGAAAGGTGACCTGGCAGAGTGCAGAAATTATTGAACAATATCATTAATATCACATGCAAGCAGGATTAGGTTTCCATATTTTTTCAGTCTACATGCAGAACAGATCATCTGGGAGGCTGGGCAGTATGAGAAGGAATGTGGCACCAGGATTGAAGGAAGATTCATCAACAACCTGTGTTATGCAGATGATACAACCCTGCTTGCTGAAACTGAGGAGGACCTGAAGCGCTTGCTGCAGAAGATCAAGGACTGCAACCTTCAATATGGATTGAAGAAAATATCAAGAAAACAAAGATTCTCACCATTGGGCCGATTGGTAGCATCATGATAGATGGTGAAGAGATTGAGTTTGTTCACAGCTTTAGTTTGCTTGTCTCCACAATCAACACTCTTGGTACTAGTAGCCAAGACATCAAGAGATAAATTGCACTTGGAAAGTCAACTGTCAGGGACCTCTCCAAAGCACTAAAGAACAACATCATCAATTTGGAGGCTAAGGTGTGCCTGATGCAGACCACAGTCTTTGCAATTACTTGCTGTGCATCAGAGAGCTGGACAATGACGAGGGATGATAGAAAGAGAATTGATGCCTTTGAGCCGTGGTGCTGGAGAAAAGTGTTGAATATACCATGGTTGGCCAGAGGAACAAACAAGTGTGTCCTAGAGAGGGTGAAGTCAGGCTGCTCCTTGGAGTCAAGGATTCTGAGGCTTCGCCTGACATACTTTGGGCATGTTGCAAGGAGGTATTGTTCCTTGGAAAGTGACATCATGCTTGGAAGTAAAGGGATGGAGAAAGAGAAGCAGACTATTGATGAGATGGACTGATACAATGACTGGGGTAACGAGGGTGAGTGTGTCAGAGACAGTAAAGGTGTCTAGGATAGAGAAGGCTTCAGGGCTGTTGTACACAAGGTCATTATGAATCATAAGCGACTCGATGGCATATTGTAAGGTGTTGTGCTGACAACTCCATGAGAATTAAATATACCAGCTGCCCCATGGGAGAAAGATGGGAAATTTCCTCCCATGAGCTTGATTTACTGAAAGCCCTTTGGAGGGTCAGTTATGGGTGGGTTCTGTCTGGACAGTACATAAGAACCATAACATCTAGGTAATTTCACAGCTTTCAGAGATTTGGATGTGGGGATGGTTCATCAGTTTTGGTAGGATGGGTTGTTCACCATTTAAATCACTGTACCTCCTGTTTGACTTTATCTGACAAGCTATACTTTCAAACATTTTGACACTTCAGGAAAGTTATGAGAGGCACAGAGTCAAATAGCAGACTGGTCACTAAATATCTCATAAAAGCACAAATCATATGTCAAATAATGGCCAGGAGCAGCCTCTGGTTTGGGGAGAATAATGTGGTAGTAGTCTATCATCCTGGACAAATGATCGCTCATGGAAGTCAAGGACCCAAACAAGCCTCTTTTTATAATCTAAGACCAACTTGAATATCTCTGTGTGAAGATCTATCCTTTCTGCATATGCACCCTAAAATCACAATTAGAAAATAAAGAAATTTGTGATGAATAACTCATTGAATATACAAAATTTTAAAAAAGTCTTCTGGAGAAAAAGCATTGGGACACCAATTATAGCCTGATGAGGTGGGAAGATGAAATTTGATGACTCATTTATTATAGTCAATACTTACCACTAAATTGGTGTATATAATACATAGAAGAAGTCTTGGTTCAGGGTTCTCCATTCAAGGGAGGTCTGATAACATCTTCATAACTGATTTTGATCCTGTTTGTTATTATGAGTCAAAAAGAGCGATTTATTCAGAGGATTACATTTTGCATAGTGATCACAGGTAGGATATGAATCCGAGCTACACAGAGCTTATTTCGGAAGCCATTCTAATTCATTGACGCCATATCTAGTGAATCTGTTTATGGTGACTTAGTGGTAAGAAGTTGCACTGCTATCCCAAAGGCATGCAGTTCAAAAACTTTCCTTCTGTGTGATTAGCTGCCTCTGAAAACCTTGATGGGTTGGAAGCTGAGGGTCAGCTAGAGGTCACTTCCTACTCAGCAGTTTGCAACACCACCAACCCTATCTACTAAAGAAGAGAGGGTGTAGCTAGAAGCCTTGAGCCAGCCCAGAAGCTATCACCCAGGGCATGGAAGAAATAAGACTCGTATTTCTTTAACCCCTTCATGAAGCCCTGGTTGAAGGAAGAAAGAAGAGAAAGCAACAGTGCCTAACATTGGATGATTCCATTTGCAACTATTTTGGGAAGGAGACTACATCAAAATAAAATTTGGAAATAATGGAATATTTCATATATTTAAGTGAGTAAAGCAATAATGTAAAAAATAGAATGAACTTTGTCTGTTTGTTTTCCAAAGCAGTTATTACTTTGATTTAAAATTATAAATGGGTGTTCTCAAAATGTTTTTAGTATGTCAGTATGTTAAAGATCTAACTGTATCCTTTTTGAACACTGGGTTCAGAATAAAAGATAGTGAAAGGAATGAGGTAGAATTAACCTCTTCTCCCATGAATCAGCATTATTCCAACACTATTATCACTTACACACCTTTGTTAGGCAATGTCCAAGATGGATCCCACAATGCTCATTAGCCAATGCGGAAGCCAGAAGGGAGGATTTTAACAAAGGCCATAAACTGAAGAACAAGACACAAGTCACTCTAAGAGCTTTGGATGCTTACGACAGCATTTCAGTCTAAAATTATGAGCCAACACAGGCATCTTGATACCAATTACAGGCAAGAGAAAAATCCTGCAGAAGAATTAAACAAGATCCCCACCCCACTCCATATACAAAAAACAACTCAAGGTGGATCATAGACCTAGGACTAAAGCCAAGGACTGTAAACTTCATTCAAGAAAAGCTTAGAAAAACTTTAGTAGTCCTAATCCACAACATAAAGAGTCTTCCCAGTATTCTGAAAAATTTACAACCAGGAGAAGATAAAATAGATGAATGGGACCTTCTAAGAATCAAATCCCTATGCACATCCAGAAACTTCTCTAACAGGG
>NW_006399752.1:18236022-18237329 GCF_000299155.1 Elephantulus edwardii
GTGCGGTGAGAAGGGTGCAACAATGAATGAATGGAATCCCAAAATCTCTGTAGATGTTAATTGAAATGAAAAATAAACAACCTAAATTTAAAAAAAAAAATCCAGGGATAGAAGGACTTCTACTAAAAAATGTATATTTTTATTAGAGATAAGTTAATGGTTCAAAAAAGGGGACTTCATCTGGTGTAAAGTAAACAATCTTGTCATGTAATAGTGTGGATGGGTTCCCAGAGCTGAGGGTGGTAAGATAATAGAGTCCTACAACCATTTATGAACGGTTTGTGGAGGTAGTGGTGATGATGATGGAGGTACCTATACTCATAGTTATGGTTCATTACAGGTGATTTATTGCTGCCTTTGGATAGTAATAATCATGATCACATGTCATGTGCCATCACGTCTACATGGACTCATAGCTAACTCTCCAGTGGTTTGTCAGAGGCTTTCAGACATGTAGAAGGTGATTGTCTATCTTTCTCCCACGAAGCTGTTGTGGATTTGAAGGCTATGCCTTACGGTTCCAGCAAAATTCTTTCCATTAGGCCATCAGAGCTCCTAGAGGGGTTAGGAATGAACAGTAACCTGGAGGAGAAAAATGGTCAGACATGGAGGAGACACAATAATTCTCCAGTATGTATTAGTTGAAAAAATAAAAGATGAATACCTCTTACAACAGCACCAAGATTAAGGTCAAAGATGATACAAATTGGTCAATTCTAGCAAAGAGAGGCAAAGGAAAAAATGTCAGAGTGCTTAGACACTGCCCAGTGCATGGGCTTTAGTAATTCTTTTTCAGAGTGGGCACCTTTCATTAACCATGAGTCTCCTATAACTATGCAACAGACTATCTTTTGTACTGAAATGAATTTTTTACAAATATGTTAAAAAAGTACATTTTAAGCATTAACAAAACCATTGCCGGAAAAAAATAAAAACAACTGAAAGAAAAAAAAATGCTTAAAAATGTAGGTAAAAAAGGATTAGAAACTACAGCTATGGGATTTAGAGATGAGTACCTGTTAGATAATTTTATTAGAATTTTCCCATCGAAATAAATCAGATTCATATTCATCTTTTCTGCTAAAACTACAAGTGATCTAGGTCTCTTTGGTCTGATTGTTCTATCTGATACGGATCATATGTCTGACTTATCTAAGAGAAAGCACAGTCCCACACTAAGAGGTCTGAAGACATCCTTCAATGGAAAAGTGGTATATCTGCAACAAAACAAGACAGTGTTGCCAATTTTAAAGTGCGATATGCAGATGACACAACCCTGCTTGCTTAAACTGAGGAGGACATGAAGC
>NW_006399752.1:18238174-18238686 GCF_000299155.1 Elephantulus edwardii
CGACTCGATGGCACATAACAAAAACAACAACAACAACAACATGTGGGAATTAAAAACATAACATGTACTAGTTTGGGGGGGAAAAAAGGCAAGGTGGTGTGAAGGTGTCTGGTCCCTTTATCTTACTTCAAAAGTTTGGAGAATCACAATCAGTATCAGTCAATCCAAAGCTTATATTTTCTACCTCCAAACTACCAGCACTGATACCAGCCATCACTGGCACTCTCTACTTGTCAATCGACTTCTCTGCTGTGTTTGATTGTATATTGCTACAGCTACACAAAACTCTATGTAACATTCAAGATTGTGATATTTATTATGGAAAGAATAGTTTACAAATCAGGATCTTTAAGGACTCAGGATACGTTTCTTTGAAAAGGACAGCTTCTTTTTTTAGCATCCCCACAGACAGGTATCTCTCTTACTACCTGCCTCTTGACCTCTTAGTCTGGCCTTTATCCTGCATTGGCAAGTATTTAAAAATTTTTTTAACTTGACTATATGTGTTTATC
>NW_006399752.1:18242081-18252958 GCF_000299155.1 Elephantulus edwardii
GTCTCTTGGTTAAGCTGCTGTTGTCTCTCTACTGCTGAGTTTTGTGTCTTTGCTGTGGTTTCTTTCCATCTTGTGCCAGCTGTGATATTACAGCTACCTGTGAAACATACGTATGTAAGTTTTTCAGCATGAGCATTCTGAAAGCTAAATAGGAACTCTGCTTTTACCTCTTTTTTTTAATTATAGTGAGATTATCCCTTTATGTATATGGAATGGTTTGTGACAAGCCTAGAGAGATGGTAAAAAGAATTCTGTTGCTAGAGTTCTATATACCTCTTTACATGGTCTTGATTCCATAAATGTGTCATGCATTTTATATCCATTATTATCCAATTTTCCAATCCTCTTAATGGCTCCAAGTACCTCATTTGCATAACATTATCTAATAATATGCAGGTAGTTATAAGACCATGGCAAGAAATAACATCACTTTGCAGGCCTACAGCACAGACTTGTTTTTGTTGTTATGTTCCATCAAATCGCCTGTGACTCATAATAACTCTATGTACGTTAGGTCTGAAAGTTTCCATATCCTTTGCTAATCTCTTCGTCTCCAACAGACCTAATCCTATTACTCTGGTCACTGAGTCAATCCATCTCTTCCTAGGTCTTCCTATCCTGTGCTGTTCTCCACTCTTCCAAGCATGATGTCCTTCTCCAAGGACTGAACTCTTCTGGCCATGTGCCCAAAATATGTGAGATGGAGCCTCAAAATCTTTGTGGCCAGGGAGGAAATCGGTTTAACTCTCTCCACGACAGAACTGTTTGTTCTTCTGGTATTCCATGATGTGTTCAACACTCTTCTCCATCACAGCACAGACTTACCTCCTCATATTCTTAATATTTTTTGTATCTGTACAAGATATAAAGGTATTTCTTCTGCATAATATTGATATTTTATATATTATTAAAACATAGGGTTTTTTCCCCCTCTATTTTAAACTAAGTAATTTTCTCTTTAATGTCAGGTTCAAAATATGAATATTGAAACTTTCTGCTCTCATCTAGTAGCTCTTTTGCTGTAATGTTGCACAAACTCTGGATCCTAGATGACTTATCTTCCACTAACTCATATTACAGGGAGCTCTAGTGGCCTAATGGCAAGGAGTTGTACTGCCAAGTTGAAGATATGTGGTTCAAATCCACTAGCTGCTACACGGGAGAAAGATAAGCAATAGCTTCACATGTACTTTACACCCTCTGAAAACCCACTAGGTTTCTGTTCCAACTCAACAGCTCAGAACGGCAATAACTCATACAACACATAATAAAGATGAGTTACACAAAATCCCACACTTAAAGCAAGGAAGGAATTAAAGTCCCTTCTGTAACAGGTCATAAACCCCTTTCTCAATCTGTGACTTTTGTCATCTATTATCCTCTCAAGGTTCTCCTTGATTTCCACTACTATCTTGGCTATTAGAGGTTTTTATTTCCTCCAGTGGCAATACATTTACTCATCCCTGAAATTTTTAGAACTTAGATTACCTATTTTACCTTGAAAGACTGCTGTGCTCATCTATTAAAAGTTACTGTCGAGATGACAAGGGACATCAAGATTCTAGTCACTGTGCTTCATGCATATGATAGAGATTTTGTTTTCCATTTAAAATCAGAGTAATGATGTTAGAAAATACCATAACATTATACCATAGTCCCCCCTCCTACACTCACTGTTCTCCAAATTTATCTACTGGTACAAGAATGCCAAATGACCAGATGGCAATTTCAAGCATCCAACTGAACAAAATGACCATGGATTGTTGGTGGAAACATTTTTCATTTTGGTACCTAAATTTCTGTACACTAGCTGAGCTTAGAGTGACAAGCGTGGAAAGAGAAAGAACTGTGAAGTTTATCATGTAACATCTTGAAAGGGTTCTGTGTCACTTCTACTTCTTAATTCTCAGGCTTGTACATTCTGGTTATGAGATAAAAAACAATAATTACTGGTCACTGGTTCCCATTATATTACAAGTTTTCCTGTTGGCATCTTAGTTGCTGTTTCTACATCAAGGGACTTGTGACAATACTAATTTATCTATCTATCTATCTATCTATCTATCTATCTATCTATCTATCTATCTATCCACCCATCCATAAGACTATTTATCTCTATCTACTCTCAGCAACAAGAAATCATTGCTTTTGAGTTGGAACTAATTCATAGCTGACCCTCTAGTGGATTTGAAGAGGCTATAAATTGCATGGAAGGAGATTGCCCATTTTTCTCTGATGGAACAGCTTGTAGATTTGGACCACCTGCTTTTGAGTTGGCAGTGAAACTCCTTAACCACTGAACTCCCAGAGTTCTCATGTATATATAGGTAAATGCATAAAAATGTTTAAAGTTTGTTTTTTTTACTGTGAACTCACTGCTTTTTTTTTTTTTTAATTATAAGTGGACTCTTGGGCTGAAGGCCATGATGTTTAAGATAGAATACATTTTAAAGGAGGTATATACAGTGATAAATAATCCCACATATGTTAGGCATGGCAGAAACATAAGAGACTGGGGATGAGTTCTAGTATAGAATCTAATTTCAATTAAAACCAATTCTACCATTCTCAAACTAAGAAGGAAAGCAGTGAAATGGTTTTGTGGTCCCTTCAATAAATGCTACATGGAGAGTCTATAATTGTTTCCCGCCCCTGGAAATTTTTGTCAGAACTAAAGCTTTTGAGCCAAGTCCAGTGAAGTACATGTTACTAAACCAATGATAACATCATATCATGGACATTATGAATCTACTGAGTATATCACTGGAATACGGGGCCATGAGAATTACAGAAATCCACAGATTAGTTTTGTTTTATCACTTTTTAAATTAAGAACCTTATTTGTCTTTCCCAAGTTATGTAGTATTTTTCAAAATTGTTACTTCTGAGCACTTCATAGTATGTCATTGTGTGAATGTACCACAGTGTTTCAATCCATTCAGTTGTGGTTGGACATTTGGGCTGTTTCCATGTTACAATGGTGAATATGCTGCTATAAACATTGGTATATAAATCTCTGTGTCTCAGTTCTAATTTCCTTGGGGAATATTCTGAGTAGTGGAATATTGAGGTCATAGGAGTTTCTATGTTCATCTTTTTGAGGCAATGCCAAACTGCCTTCAAGAACAGTTGTACCATTTTATAATCCTGCCAACAGTGTATGACAGTTCCCATCTCCACATCCTCTCCAACATGTAATGCTTGCTGTCTTGCTAATTTGACCACTGCTACTGAGGTGAGATAATATCTCATTGTGGTTTTGATTTGCATATCTTCTTATTACCAGTGATTTTGAGCACTTATTCATGTGTCTATTTGCATTCTGAATATCTTACACTGTGAGAAGTCTTTCCATATCTTCTGCTCATTTTGTAATAGGGTTGACAGCCATTTTCTTCTGGAGGCCCAGTAAGTCTCTTATGAACTTACGGTTTGGGACTTAACTTCTAGGTCTCTGATCCATCTTGAGTTGATTTTTGTGAATAGTGTGAGATGTGGATCCTATTTCAGCTTTCTGCAAGTAGTCCAATTTTGCTAGCACCATTTTTTGAAGAGGTTGTAGATACACATGTGATAGGTTTTTATTTCCTTGTCAAATGTCACTTGACTAGATAGATAGTTTAATTTCTGGGTTCTCAAGTCTGTTCTATTGGTTAAAGGGCCTGTCATTGTACCATACCAAAATAAAAGCTTTTTAAATATTTCATTAGACTATTATTATAGAAGGATAACTAATAAAATATACATAGGGACCCAGGGAGGGAAGGGATGGGAACAAAATGGTAAGGATGGATAGGGCAAAAAGTCCCACGGTTGCACAATTTGGTGGATACAAAGTGGGGGTAAAGGGAACAGGAAATATCCAGAGGGCACTTGAAAAGACAGAGTAATGCTGGGCATAGTCCAATGGTGACTAGTTTTATAAAGCATAGTGCATGAGATTGATTGTATGAAACACAATGAAAATGAATAATAGTGCAAAACACAGTGTATACTACCTTTGTAAATAAACCAATATAAAATATTTTTAAAGGAAGAACCTTATTTGTGGTGAGACCCTTTTGATTGTACCATGAAATGAAATTGCTAATGACTTAATCTTACTGGAATACACAATCAACACTGTTGGTAGCAGCAGTCAAGAAGCCAAAAGATGTTTTGCACCTAGAAAGTCTTCTCTCAGGGACCTCTCTACCGTACTGAGGAGCAATGATGTCAGTTTAAAGACTAATGTACTCCTGATTCAGGAAATTACCTTTGCAATTACTTGCTATGAATCTGAGAGCTGAGCAAAGTATAAGGATGACAGAAAACAATCAATGTATTTGAACTAGAGTGTTGGAGAAGAGTACTGAATGTCCCATGGACTGTCAAAAGAGCAAACAGATATGACTTAGGTAAAGTGCAGCCAGAATACTTCTTAGCACAGCTTTGTCTCATATACTTCGAGCATATTGTTAGGAAGGGCTATTTCCTGGAAAGTAACGTCATGCTTATTAAAGTAGAAGGTAAATGAAAGAGAAGAAGACTTTAAATGAGATTAATTGACACAGTGACTGCAGGAATGGGCTTAAGTATTTTTGAGATGACAAGGAGAGCATGGATTAGTACAGGGTTCAGATCTGTTGCTTACAGGGTTGCTATGAGTTTTATTCAATTTGACATCATATAACAATTGTAACAAAAACATGATGTGAGATAAGAATATCCCAAATTCTAGATTCATTCTAAAACATTTCATTTTGTTTTATTTCTTCAAATATTCTCACTCATTATTCATTATGCTTTGTCCATAAATTTTGAGCGTCCAATGATGAAGAATCTATTCAACAGAAATAAACATCTACCTTTTGTTCAGAATTCTTCCTACTCTGATGTCAGATTTCAAATCCTTGACATTATTTACTTACCACAGGGTCATAGATGCTTCTTTATCTGTGAATAACAGATAGAGTAACCAGTTTTGTCACATATCATCACACTGGAGCTGCCTCATAGGTAACCCTCCAGTGGTTTTTCAGAGGCTGTGATCACGCGGGTGGAAGCAGGAGTGGCATCCAGTTCCTAAACAACATACCTCTGGAAACTCTGAACTTTGAGAACCGGCGATATTTATAGAAAAGCTTCTGGTCTTTTGTTCATAGGATTGCTATGAGTCATGCTTCACTCGATGAAAATAAACAACAGCAATCACACAGGAGGAGAATCCTTAACTTTATCTTGAAGGGCAGGATAAAGCAGATTTATCCAGAGCAGCTGGTGGATTTGAACTACATGCCTTTGAGTTGGCAGTACAGCTCTTTACCACTAGGCAACCAGAGTTTCTTAGAATGAGAGTAGAACAGAATTTATTGTTACTAAGAATGGGAGCTAGTGGCTCTAATACTTTATTGAGTGTTTGGAGTCTGTTCAGGCCTGCTGTGTATATACCTGTGCCTATCCAGTTTCATGATGAGGAAAATAAGGTAATATCAAGTTTATGCAGAGTTCAGACACTTGATCCATAGTGATCCATATGCCACATTCAGTAACCATTATATTTGGGAGGAAGTTATGAACTATTTTCAACAAAGAAAAAAGATATTGGTCAAAAGGTTGTTCTTGCTATTATTGTTAGCTGCCATCAAGTGGAGTACGACTCATAGTGACATGAGCAATAGATCTGAACCCCATCCTGTCCTGCACGATCCTCACACTTCCTGACACATTAGAGCCAATTGTAGCACTTGAGGGTCTTCCTTTCCTTGGCGGACCCTCTATCTTTCATGAGGCACATTATTTAATTTTAAAACTTGACTTTGAGTCTATCGCACCTGAATATCATAATAACTCAGAAACAGGTTTGAGACCTTGAAGACTAATGGGCAAAGACTAGATAGGCTATGAGAAGATCTCAAGAATATAACCCATGAAGGATATAAAAGGCCATTACAAAAACAGAGGAGAAGGAAAAGATCAAGATGAATGTCAGAAGAGACCCTGTTTCACTAGAATGCCGAGAAGACAAAGCAAAGGGAAGAAACTAAGAAGTTTAACAAAAGATTTCAAAAGATTGTATGGGAAGACAAAGCACAGCATTTAATGAAATGTGCAAAGAGTTGGAGTTAGAAAATTAAAAAGGCCAAACTCACTCATCATTTCTTAAGCTAACAGAACTAAAGAACAAATTCAAGGCTTGAGTTTCAATCTTTAAAGATGCTTTGGGCAGAATATTAAGCCATATGGGAAGCATTAAAAGAAAATGAAAGATGCATACAGAGTCACTGGACCAAAAAGAATTGGCTGACATAGATGGATTTCACAAAGCAATGCATGAACAAAAGCCTATGGTGATGAAAAAGGAAGTTTAATGTGTTCTGAATGAATTGACAAAAAAAAGACCCCAAGAATTTAATGGCATACCAATTGACATATTTCAACAAGCAGAAGCGGCCCTAGATGTGCTCACTAAATTGTGCCAAAAAATTTGGAGGACAACCACTTGGCCAACTAACTGGAAAAAAAATCAATAATTTTTTTTTCATTCCAAAGAAAGAAAGCCTACGTGACAGATTGTGGAAATTCTAGAACAATATCATTAATACTACATGCAATCAAGAACCTACTGAAAATTATCCAAAAATGACTAGGGCAGCACATCAACAGAGAACAGCTAGATGTGCAGTCTAAGTTTAGAAGAGGCTGTGCTACTAGGGATGTTGTTGTTGTTGTTGTTAAGTGCCATCGAGTTGCAGGTGACTCATAGCAACCCCATGAATGAAGTCCTGGACACTTCCTGTATAACTTTCGTCCTTTCTCCAGGTTCGTAGGGTTTCCAGAGGCAAGCTATTGTGGAAGCGGATGCCACTCTTGCTTCCAAGCTTGTTTTATTTGAAGGGCTTCACCAAACACTGTCCACCATGGATAACAGTATTTGGCTTCACAGCAACCACGAGTTACCTCTGTACAACAAGTGGACACACCAGGGTTTAACGACCTACAAGAATGTTTGTACTAGGGATGGTATAGCTAATGTTAGATGGATCTTGGCTAAAAGCAAAGAACACCAGAGGAATGTCTATCTGTGTTTCATTGACTATACAAAGGTATTTGACTGTGTGAATCACAACAAATCGTGGCTAACCTTGAGGAAAATGGGAATTCCAGAGCACTAGAGTGTGCTTATGGAAAACCTACACTTGGACCAGGAAGCAGTCTACAGAACAGGCCAGGGATGAATTCTGTCTCCTTTTCAATCAATATGCAGAACAGATCATTCTGGAATCAGGGTTTTATGAGGAGGAATGTGGCTTTAGGGTTGGAGGAAGACTTATCTAAACCTATGTTATGCAGGTGACACAATCTTGCTTGCTGAAATTGAAGAAGACCTGATGTGCTTGCTGCAGATGATCAAGGACTGTAGTTTTCAATATGGATTGAAACTCAGCATCAAGAAGACAAAGATTCTCACCACTGGGTCAGTTGGCAGTGCCATGATAGATGGAGAAGAGATTGAGGTGGACAATGACTAAGGATGACAGAAGAAGAATCAATACTATCAAATTGTGGTCCTGGAGAGGAGTCATGTACATACCATGGACTGCCAAGAAAACAAATTGGTCTGTCTCAGAAAGGGTGAAACCCAGTGTTCTTGGAGGCTAGGATTTTGCATCCCCATCTCACATACTTTGGGCACACAGCCAAGAGAGACCAGTCCCTGGAGAAGGACATCATTCTCAGAAGGGCTGAGGGACAGCGTAGGAGAGGAAGACCCTGGATGAGATGGATTGATACAGTAACTCGGATGATGGGAGTTGGCTTGTTAGAATTAGTGAGACTGCCTCAGGACAGGGCAGGGTTCAGAGCTGCTATACATAGGGTCACTATAAATCTCAGGTAACTCTATAACACATAACAACAACAACATTATTCACTTGAGTTCACTCAAACAATCATACTAATCTTCCCATTTCAAGTAAGATATTCTTACTCACATTTGTGAAGTTCCTTTTTCCATGTAAAGAAATTTACTTAGGGGCCAAAGGAATTAGACCCTATATATACTTGTAAAACATTATTCTGTTGTCACAGGTTAATATTGATATGGTGTCTCAACTCATTATACACAAATTTCATATTCCAAAAGCTGTCTGAATGCTATCCACTGTATGAAGACTATTTTTCAGCTATTAGTTTTGTGAGTCACCATCCACTTTCAATACTAAATTTCTTTCCTTATATTATCAAAACTTAATTTTCCTTGCCTATAGGGAAAGTTTGTATCAGGGTTTGGGAAAGGACACTATATTTGAATAAAAGCAATGTAGCTCTCAAATAGCATGCATTAGTACACTTTACAAAACAGGCCAGCACAGATGAAGTACTGTTACTTACCGTATATGGATGGGATATAAGAAACAGAAGGCAAATAAATTTATAGAAGTTAAAACCCTTTTCATCAAATAGTTGAGAAAGGCAATAGTCAGAGTGAGACTGAAAGTTTAGCATTATTTTGAATCTGATTTCATGCAGGAAACTGAGAATCAGGGCCATCTATTGGGATATCAGACCCCATGACATCTTTGAAGATGCACAAATTGAGGCAGATTTGTATGATCCAAATTCTGTTTGTTTCAGAAACTGCTGTCAATGTCAAATGACAGAGCAAGAACTAATAAAGCAAATACAGAACAGATTCCAGATACAAGGCTAAGAATTCCAGACACATTTCTAAACTTTGACTAAAATTGAGAGATGGTTACCCACATTGGCAGATATGAGTCTTGAAACATGAGACTTTAAATATTGACAGGAGATTTCAGATATTTCAGAAGATGCTAGCTTCTAGGATAAGAGTTTTCATATTTTCCTATGAACTTCAGGAAGGAGCTAGTGTGTTTTAGAGGTATATAATATTAACGATAAGTGAGAGAATCTATATGAGAAGTAAGGGCTAAATTTCTGAAAATCTTTCATTCTTATTATATGTTGGTAGAACATTTATATCAGCAAAAAGATAGAAAATTATATTTTTTAAGTATTTAGTTAATTTTAGTGGCATTATTTTTACTATACAGGTGCAAAATATTGAGTGACAGAGACATACATTCCAGATTAATTTCATTTATATATATATATATTCATATATAAAAATGGCTCCTGAAGCTGTAAATCACATGGGAGGAGATAAATTATGTTTACAATATATATTTAAATATATCTCACTTTATCAGTTGTAAAGCCCATCTTGTTTACCTCACTAGTAGTCTGTTGTGGCTCTTCAACTGTGTCCTTGATCTGGGACAGTTTTCTTGACTTCATAGATTTATTTATGATTTCAAATCTATAAACATAAAAGATAAAGTTAGAAATTTATATAAAACATAAAAGATGGGCTTGAGATTAACTTGTTCAATAAATACATATTAAGCATCATACCAGGATCACAAAGGTAAAAATAATACATTCATTCCAAGATCCAGAAAAAAATAAGGTTACAATTTAGAAAATGTGGTCAACTTCTGCACAAACGCATACAAGGAGTACTAAGATGACTTAGAAATAATCAACCAAGCTTAAGGAATTGAAGGGATGAGGAAATTTGGACTATCTCCAAAAATTTCAGTACTTTTTTTATAGTATGAAACCAAAACAATAAAAAATGTGTCTTGTCAAGGATATCTCATAGTGGAACGTGTGGGGCCAGCAAAAAAAAAAAAAAGGAAATATCCAGGAAAATTAAGTCCTTCTGTCAGCCTTATGCTACGAAAGTGAGTGGTACTACTAAATGATATTATAAAAACATGCCTGAGTCAGCCACTCCAAGGTTAGTCAACTTCTATTGTCTCTTGTAGGTCTATTATTCCCTTGCAGTGACAAAAAAAAAAAAAAATCACAGAGACTTACCTTTATTTACCATTATTGACTTTCCAGGAGAAAAATCAGCAATAACCTCCTATTTAATTTATAGCCTCAGAAACCAATTTCAGTTATGGGCCAGCTGTGAGTTGGAACGTGACTCAGCGGCAAAGGGAGAACGTATATTATAACTAGAAAGGATATAGACCAAGACACATATCATCAGGCAAGATCTGGCAGAGTCCCTGGCACATTATCCCTAGGACACGCCTCTCTCCATGCTGCAATACACACGATGTTCTCCCCAATCCAGACGCTCCAACGAGAAAGAATTCTAAAGTCAAGATCCTTTTCTCACAATGCACAATATCCGGTCAGCTCTTTCTTCATAGCATTTACCATATTTTTTAATGCTGTATAATTTAATTCCTTATTACATTTATTATTTCTTATGACTCTTTTATTGAAACCATAAAGCTCTGAAAAAACCAGGGATCTCTTTCTTCTTTCATTTCTCTTTTTTTTCCCCATGTGTCTTGCGTCTATAACATCTGGAATATAACAGATGCTCTATAAACATTTATTACATGAAATAACTACAGAGGAGATCAAGTTTCAAGGTCATGCAATATTTTAAAGAAATGCAATGCATGAAAATAACACAATGGGAAGTTAGAGTGGTAGGTAAAAACACATTGACTTTGTGGCAGTGACTATCTCCAGTAGTAAGAGCAGTGAATTGAAAAGACCGAGTCCCTCGAATTCTTGAATAAGAAGTTTCAACTTGTTGAAGATTATGTTCTTATGGGCCAATAAAGGTATAAAATTAGGCTTCTAGTGAGACCTTATAGAAGCATGCACTCAATCTGAACTCTCAGTTACCAGTGTTAATGGGAAGGGCTCTCTGCAATAGTCTTGCATTACAAGAATAAAATGGCTAAACATATAGCCCTAAGAGAGATGCAAATTAAAACAACTATGAGATATCATTTCACCCCAGTCAAAATAGCAAAATTTAACAGAACAGCAAGCAACAAATG
>NW_006399752.1:18259703-18276816 GCF_000299155.1 Elephantulus edwardii
AAAATTAGAAATTAATGATAGGATGATAAAGGAGGAATGCATATTTTGATGCGCAGGGAGTGAGAAATCTAGTGGAAAGTTTGGAAGATGTTTGACATTAGCTGTACAATAAAACTTATGTGGTAAATTTGATTATAAATAATTTGAAGAACATTTGTATTCCATTTTGTCTTTTCTTTTTGTGCTGTTTTAACTGGAGAAATGTCACATTCTTTGTTCTAAAGGTTATTGACATTATGAAACTCTTGGGTGACTAAACTCCTTTCCCCTCCCTTATTTCTTTGTTGTTGATTGCCTTAGAGTTGAGCACAACTCATAGCAACCCTATGAACAAAAGGCGTGAAGCCCCTCTACAACTATAGATATTTGCCAAAGTTCACAGGCCTTCTGGAGCCATGTTGTTAAGGAAGTGGATGCCACTCCTGTTTCCACTTATTCCTGCTTATTTCTTTAGTGCAGTGCAAACATGACGTTGACAGAAAACACAGAGATCCTCTCACTAATTATAGATAGACCGTCAACTGCAAAGAGCTAGAAAGATGTTTATCATGGGTCATTAACCTAGGATCTAAAAACAGAGCAATCTTAAATTTTGTGGAAATTTAAGTTTGAATGAATTTGATTGCACTTTTCTTTCCAGGGAGAAGCCTCATGCTTATAACCCTTAAAGAACCGATGAACTCCAATTGTTAATGGCAGTTCACATGACCACTTTCTGTCCAGGACTGAGGAATGTTTGGACACTTAAAGCTTTTAGTTTTAGAACAGGGCAATGTCCTAGGAAAACTGGGACAAGATGATCACCTCCCTAGTGACTGTAACTGTGGTACACTGAAAGAAACTTAAATCTATCAGACTGACATGGTTTTCCAAGTGTATGAATGAATTATACCTGAGACTTGACCTTAGGATCCCTTGAATTTCCATGAAAATCTGTACTTTATATGCTGCAATCTTTGCTTCTCTATTGAACTCAAAACTATAAACTTGGCTTTGGGTAGGAACTGACTCATAGCTGACTCTCCAGCATGGATTTTTTTGGGGGGGAGGGGCGAGTTTTGGTGGTGTTTTTTCTTTTTTTTTCTGTTTGTTTTTTATGCTGTAAATCACTTAGGAAGAGATTGTCTTTAGGGCTGGCTGGTGGATTCGAATGGTCGGAGAAGTGTGTCCTCAACTTAACAGAGTGACTCTCTCCAGACTATGCCACCAATGTTCCCTCCTGAGTTGGAGGACATTTAAAATATACATTGACTACAATATTGGGCTTGAACATACCAGCAGCTGAGAAATTGACACAGAACCAGGCAGTATTTCATTCTATTGTAAATGGTGTTGCGATGAGTCAGAATTTTCTCTAGGGCAACTAACAATAATCACAACAGCCTAATCAAGTACAGAATTACACATATTTAGTAAGGAACCTATAAAGAGAAATAGCTGTGCTCTCGTAGTTGTGTAATGGTAAGAAGCTGTGCTGCAATCCCCAAAGGCACACAGTTTGAATCCCCTAGCTACTCTGTGGGAGAAGTATGGGCAATCTCCTCCCCTGCATTTTATTGCCTCTGAAAACCCTCTAGCGGGTCAGCTATATTTTATTCTGACTCAACAGCTCACAACCCCAACAATTTGAAAAGAAAATTTTAGCAATGTTCTGCTCTGGTTTACTTTTTTACATTCAACCACCTACATAAATGCTGGCTTCCTGCAAAGTTAATTAGAAGCATACTAGAAAATACAACTATCACTTTGCTATTAAAAAGAATTAAATCCTTTCTCTGCCTGAATTTCATTGTAGAAACTAATTTTCTGCTAAAATACAACCTTAAGAACAAGTTTGAGCAGCAATTTCTTGCTGTTGATGGACTCATCTACAATGGCATCCTTTAAATCATATTTAATGGAAAATAGTCTGTCTTTCAACATGTGGGTTGGGAATTTTTTTTATTCATGGAGAGGATGTATCATGATAAATATTATCTTAGAGTAGTGGTTTGGTTGTTAGGCTGACATGCATGTGACAGGGTGAGGTTTCAATTATCCACTTGCATCAATCAATCTTTTTATTTTCAACACTGTTGCCTGCAGTAATGTCACAGCTTTTCTGTCAGACAGAAGAACTTTGCGGGAAATGTTATTCATTACAGCTGCAAATCTGTCACCGTGCTTGGCATGGCTTGTTAATGACAACATTTATTTCAAAGAGCCATGTTTCGCTTTGTTGCAGGAGAGTTGACTTTGTGATCGTAAAGTATAATGAAATGCCAAGAAGATAAAGTGTACAAAGTTTTCCCAAAATATACTAAAGTGATCCAAATCTGTTTGGCGGGGAAAAGGACATTTGCATTCATATTTTTATGCCCTTATATTAATAAATGAGCACCATTGAAATAAATAGACGGTGATTTTGGTTGGTCAGAAATCCAGAGAGCGGTGTTTGCTTGTGTTGGGTAAGAATTTAATGTGTGGGTTAGTGCCTAATGCGTAAGAAGTTGCACAGTCATTCTGAAGGCAGGTGGTTCAAATTCACCAGCTGCTCTGAGTGACAAAGATGGACAATTTCCTTTCATACAATTTAGAGCCTCTGAAAACTCATTGAAGGTTCAGTGATGAGTCACTCAGTAATGCTTAGTAATATTGCAGGTCCTTCTTTTCATGAAGCTAAATCAACACTAATAGCCGTTCATAAAAACTAATATTATCAATTTAATTAAATGTGTATATGAATGTTTTAATTTTCTAAGAGAAAGAGATTAGTTTATAATATATGTACTGGGGGGGAAATGGAGGACTGTAACTTCATTTGAACTCTTTCTTGCTCATTGCCTTAGATTAGGAACTGATTAGGAACTGTTGAACCTACAGTGGATTTTTGTTGTTAGGTGCCTTCAAGTTGTGTACAACTCATAGCGACCCTATGAGCAACAGCTCTGAACCCTGTTCTATTCTATGCCATTGTCATCATCTTTAACACACTTGAGCCTGTTGCTGAAGACACTGTGTTAATCTGTCTTGTTGAGAGTCTTCCTCTCTTTCATTCCTCTCTTTCACTTTTTTCAAACTAATACCCTATCCCAAGGAAGATCCACTCCTAGAAACATGCCCAAAGTATGTGAGATGAAGCTTTGCTATCCTTGCCTCCAAGGAGCACTCTGGCTGCACTTTTCCCCAGACATATCTGTTTGTTCTTTTGGCGGTACATGGGATATTCAGTATTTTTCTCCAACACTACAACTCAAAGGCATCAATCCTTCTGCCATCCTTATTCATTGACCAGCTCTCAGAAGCATAGAAAGTGACTGAAAAGACTATGGCCTGACTTAGCCTTCATCTTAAGTCTTAGTCTTAACATCATTGCTCCTCAGTACTTTGGAGAGATTCCTAACAGTGGAGTTGCTCAGGAGATCTCCCCACCTCTCAAACTCCTCACTACTGGCACTAAGGGTATTGATTATGAATCCAAGTAAGAGAAATCATTAAAAATTTCATGGTTTTTTTTCCATCTCTCATGATGTTGTTTATCAGTCAAGTGGTGAGGATTTTTGTCTTCTTGCTTTTGAAATGAAATCAATATTGTACGCTGTAGTCTTTGATCTTCTAAAGCAAGCATTTCAAACCTTTTTCATTTTCAGCAAGCAAGGCTGTTTCATCTGCATAATACAGGGTCTTGAATCTTATTCTGATCCTAAGGATATGTTCTTTTTCACAGAGTCCAGCTTCTCAAATGATTTACTCAGTATACACATTGAGTAAATATGGGGGGAAAATACAACCCTGATGCATACTTCTTCTGAATGAAACCATTTTAATCCAGCAGTGTTCCCTTGCTCTGTTCAGACAACAGCTTCTAGGTTTCATAGGAAGCTCTGGTGGCGCAGTGCTACGAGGCTGCACTACAAACCCAAAAGCTTATGGTTCTACTCTTTTCAGCTGCTTCATGGGAGAAGAATAGGTAATATCCTCCTGTGTGATTTCTTAACTCTGAAAACCTGCTAGAAATTCAGCTATGGGTCAGTTCTGACTCATAGCACACAACAGCAACCAATAATAATGAGCATAAGTAAGTATTCTAGAATCCCCATTCTTCTCAATGATAGCCATATTTTGTCATTTTCCACACAGTCATATACTATTACTAGTCAATAAAACACAAATATACATTGTTCTGGCATTCTCTGCTTTCATCCTGTATCTATCTGACATCAGCAATGGTATTCCCACCTCCTTCTAAACTCAGTTTGAACTTCTGGAACTTCTCCTTCAATGTACTGTTCTAGGCAATTTTGGATGATCTTCAGCAATGTTTTGTTTGTATGTGATATCAATTATATAACTCAATATTTTCCATGTTCCGTTGGAATGATCCTTCAGTTTATTTTCATATATCTCTTTTTTTTTCTAAATGTGAACTAATATGTATCACTTCTGGTTGCTTGGTCAAGTAGCACTCTTTCAAATTTTGATGGAGGGTTTTTTTTTGGGGGGGGGAAAGGGGAAGGGTGCTGTAAATAACACAGGAGGAGATTGCCCATCATTGTCCCTTAGGAGAGGTGCTTTCTTAGGCTAGCAGCACAACTACAGCTAAGCTGTCAGATCTCCACTCATCTGAACCAGATTTCTTCTCTAGTCACCAAACAGAAATATAAGTTGCTTGGAAGTGAAAATAGCGTTGCTGGCCATAAAGTTTGTAAGATAGAGTGAAATTTTTTTTTTATATCTCTTCTTTCTTTATTGCTTGGATCTCACCTGTATTCTTCACTTGTTTTCGCTGATAAATTGTGAGAAACAGAATTGAATGGTTTCCAATCTGATGCTAAAGCATCATTTTCCTGGTCTGTTTGAACCCAGTGAATAAAGCTTACCTACCGGAAATAGCTTGTTGATCTGAGGTGAGTATTAAACTAGCTGAACCATTTCAGACCAGCCCACCCCACATTCATGCACAAAAGTATGAATGCACCCAGCCTAGGTGAGCACCACAACTGACAACACAGACTCATGAGTATTTTTAAGAGAAAAAAATGTTTTATTTTTGTAATTTATTAAAATATTGATGATTTATTTTTCAGGGTGTTATTTTTATTCTAAAGATAAGAATAATGAGTTAAATGATCCTTCAGTTATTTTCTTATCTCTGTTATGTGGATCATGAGAATTAATGTGGGAAGATCCCCACAATGTAGGGAGGTCTATATTGTAGGTAAGATACAGACATTTGTGATGTTGTTATCATGTGCCATCAAGTCACTTGCAACTCATAGCAACCAATAGTAACATGCCTAAAGTATATGAGATTGAGCTTCATAATCTTTGTCTCCAAGGAGCAATTAGGGATTACACTCTCTAGGATAGATCTTTTTCTTTGTACAAAAGTTAAATACATGGCATAACATACTGATATCGATTGCATACATTTTGTACCTGATTTATATCTCTATGTATAATTTTCTATGTCACTTATTTTTCATTATGCCTTTATGGGGTCCCCTTTGCTTATAGAATAAATTCTGAACTTTTAAGAAAGTAATATAAACCCACAAGAATACTCCTTCCTTTCTCACTGTACCAAAGTTTTATATTTCTTCTTTTGTATGTGTGTGTTTGAGTGTGTGTGTGTATGTTTGTGTGTTGCTCCTTCATCTTTAATATACCATGTCTGTCATTACTTGAGGAACAACTTCTGATTCTCCAAAGTTCACTTAAAATGCCATCTCTTAAAGTAACTAATCCAGTCAGAGGCATTTGTTACTTACTTTCACTTTTAATATAATTTCAGTATCATTTGATTGTGAGACTTATATGTGAGTTGAAGCTGTTTCTTATCATAGATAATGATGAGATCTTGGACACAGGTTCAAAAATTGTTGCTGTTGTTGTGCTATGTAAAAAGTAGATAATTTCCACTTCCACTGTCTTAGAATATATAGATTTTTAACAATTGAATGGAAGAAAACAGAAAGTATGACTGATTTACATTTTAGCTACTATCTAAAGAACTTGTGGAATACACTCAATAGATAAAATGTAAATATTTTTACAGGAACTTCACTGTTGTTGTTGTTGAGTCGCTTGTGACTCATAGTGACACTATGTACAAGAGCCCTAAACACTGTTCTATCCTGCGCCAGCCTCGCCGTCTCAAACACACTCATTCCCACCACTCCACTCACAGAATCGATCCATCTCATCGAGGGTATTCCTCTCCTGTACCACCCCTCCACTCTGCCAAACATGATGTCCCTCTCTAAGGACCAATCCCTCCTTGCAACATGCCCAAAATATGTCAGACAAAGCTTCAGAATCCTTGACTCCAGGGAACATTCTGCCTTCACCCTCTCCAGAACAAACCTGTTTGTTCTCCTAGCAGTCCATGGTATATTCAACACTCTTCTCGAGCACCACAGGTCAAAGGCATCGATTTTCTTTCTATCATCCCCATTCACTGTCCAACTCTAGATTACTTTAAAATAAACGTTTTACTGAAGCAAAAAAAATATTTCTGTAAGTGCTAGGAAGAAAAAAAGAAAATCAAAACTAAAGTTGTATTAAAGTTGTATTTCACTCGACATAAACCTTAAAAACCAAATGTTATTTAAATCAATAGAAAAAAATGCAAGCTCAGAGGAAATATCATTGTCAGAAGTAAGTGTATACACATATGGGAAACTTTCAAGCCATTTAAAGCCAGAGAATTATTATCGATCAATTTGTCATTTTTCAAGAGGTTAAGCTTGAAGCTCTTGAAGCTTCCTTTGCAAAAAAGTGGACAAGCTGTGTAATTGTTGCTTGCTAATTTTCCTAGGAGAAAAACATGAAACCACTTTGTCTAGACATGCTGATTGTAATCCATCAAGCAATGATTAAAGAGTAATACCCTTCTTCATTATACAGAAAGAATGTTAAAGAGACCCTTGAATAACAATTAGAATTCTTGAAACATAAGATATAAAGGCTCCCAGCTTATATTTTATGTGAAACAGAGGCTTTATAGACATTCATCTGTGAAAGAACGATGCAAACTTCTTCATTCTTAGGAAAAAGAAAATGAAGTGGTCAAATGAAAAGAAATGGGTTCTAAGAAATATAAAATTAGTAACAACCTAATCTTGAAAGTAATGTAAATCTTTCTTGGTAAAATTTAATGTGATAGATAATCTCCATCCACTCACCTGGATTAGACATACCATCTATTTTATCACTGATATTATGGGTTCTCATATCAATAGGTACAACTTTATGTAATTAATTTAGTCATCTTTTAGTTGATCTCAACATCTTTTTTATGCATTTCTGTAATCTCTTCTATTGAATTGTAATCTCTTTAAAAGGAAAACATGCTGCTCCTTGGCCTTTTGTTGCCATCACAGATGACTAAATGCCTGTTCAATCCCAATCAATAATGCATTGATTGAAGAAAGAATGCCAGAGAATGCAAATTATCAATTTCTATTATTCTTTCCCCATTCAATTTATCATTTTATGAAGTTAAACTACTCTCATCAAGCTTCGTTCATTTTCCACTAAAGCCTGTGTGTATCTATCCTGAAAATGGATCAACCTCAAATCTCTCAATTTATAATAAATACAACACCCGTATGCATCTCCTCTGACCTTTAATTTAGTGCAATATACCATGCATTGTTTTACTTTACTTTATCATTGACTTTCCAATTATGTCTCTCTTCTTTGAAGTTGAAAATCCTTGAAGATGGGTGTAATTCTAATCTCTTCATGTATCTTCTGCAGACTTTTTCTTTACATATTTTTGGAAGCAAGAGTGGCATCCACTTTCTAAATAGCATGCCTCTGGAAACTCTATGAACTTTGATAAATGTCAATAGTTGTAGAGGGGCTTCAGGCCTTTTGTTTATAGGGTGGCTAGGAGTTGTGCTCAACTACAATGCAATCCACAACAACAATATTTTTATATACTAGATTGAGTTTGTTACCAATCTCAGCTTTCATAGGCCCACAATGAGCTCTTGGCATCATCAGTCAGGAAATAAAAAGACAAATTGCACTGGAAAAGGATGCTGCCACGGACCTGTACAAAATGCTGAAGAACAAGGTGTCAGTCTAGAGACTAAGGTGAACTTGATCCAGGACTTGGTCTTCACAATCATTTGCTATGCATTAGGGAGCTGGACAATGAAAAAGGGCGAGAGAAGAATTTACACATTTGAGCTGTGGTGCTGGAGAAGAGTATTGATCATATCATAAACCACCAAGAGAACAAACAGGTCTGTCTAGGAGAGGGTAAAACCAAGTTTATCCCTGGTTGCAAGGATTTTGAGCTCCATCTCACATAGTTTGGACACTTGGCTAGGAGAGACCTGTCGTTGGAGAAGGATACCATGCTTGTAAAGGTGGAAGAACAGTGCAGGAGAGGGAGACCCTGGATGAGATGGATTAACAGGATAACTAGTGTAATGGGGATAGGTTTTCAGAGTCAGTGAACCTAGCTCAGGATAGGACAGGTTTCAGAGCTATTCCACCGAGGGTCACTATTAGTGACAGACAACTCAATGACACATAACAATAATAACAATAACATAATGGGCATGGCAGGGTGTTTAGTGGTCTAGTGGTAAAAAACTGCACTGCAATCTTAAAGGCATGAGGTTCAAATCCCCTGCTTCTCAGTGGGAGAACAATGGGAAATTTCCTATGAAATTTACTGCCTCTGAAAACCAACTGGAGGGTCAGGTATGGATTTGTTCCAACTCAATGGTACACACAATATTTATAGGTATAATCAACAAATGGTTATCTATAAACAAATAGTAAAAGCTGTAGGTCCCATTTTCTACTCTTATTTTCATAATTTCTGACCACATTTATCTTTAGTGAAGTCTTTTACTTGTCTCTTCCTGTCTTTGTATTTTGTTTGTTTTGTGCCTTTGTCAAAGTAAATTTCACATACTATAAAAATTCTTCAAAATGAATAATTTCTTCTCTAGAAAGAAAGAAAAAACCTCATAGTGATAAAAAACAAGGATTAGACCATTTACATCAGCCTGTTTGAAAATATTGAACATATTTTTGTGAAGGACACACTGAGCTCATGATGGTGATGTCGGGATTAACATAGAGTCGCTCGTTTGTTCGGGTCACCTCTGGATACCTGCTGGACTGTCTGCTGAGTTCTGTTGTTTCATTTTTGAGTGTGCCTCACTTGTGAGGCCAGGCTTGCAGCCCGGATCTGTGTAAATGACAGTTATCCACTGTCAACCAGACCATTTGAAAACAAAGTGCACTTCTGCCAACTGTCAGAACCAGATGCAATGGCAAATCACTTTACAAATTGCTGACAAATTGCTTTGCTGTAACTACAAAAAAGCCTCAATAATTTACACTAATTGGGAGTTGGCCAGTCTGAAAAGTGAGACAGCTAAAGCATGTTGGGGAATCTTGACAAGAAATAAAATTTCTTAACTTTTACGTTCATAGAGTTGCACAAACTTGTTTAAAGAATATTAATCTATAATAAACAGATATACAGTGCATTTACAAACAGAGAAGAAAGATTTCTTGGAAAAATGACCAATGTGATAAGAAAAAAACCCAACATAAAAAAGAACACTCAAACCCTTATATGAGCTTCATGGAAATGAACTATTGAGTTAGTGTAGCAAAATTAATTTTTTTCAAATTATTTTTGAGGATAATTCTGTAGTCATTTCTATAAAATTCATCATAATATTCTTAAGCTATGACTTATGAAAATAATGAGTCAGTTAAACTAAAAAATAATAGATAACATTTAAACATTTAAAAAATAAACAATAGATAAACAAATATAACAAATAGAAAGTGTCAAATTAAAAGTTTAATGTGAAGCAACAGTATCAATAACTACTCCTTCAAAATTAAAGTATATCTAACTTTTGTCTTCACAGCACTCAGGATAATATGGCTATATATTGACTTTAACATAGAATACCACAGAGTACATGGACACATAGACACTGGTACACAAACTTAGGTCCAGAAGAAAATTAAGGGACAGTGAACAGGTAAGAAATATCTTGCAATCAAGTGTAAGAAATATCTTACAATCAAATATATGGAAATAAGAAAGTTAGCTTTGAAAAGAATAGGAATTTAATGGCCTAGTGGTAAGAAGCTATGCTGCAATCCCAAAGGTACATGGTTTGAGGCCATTAGCTGCTCTGCAGAAGAAGAATGTAAAATCTCCTACCATGTAATTAACTGTCTCTGAAAACCTGCTGGAGAGTCAGCTATGGGTTTATTCTGACTTGACAGTACACAACAATAACAACAACATGCATCTGAAAGAGAGTTTTGGTAGCCTAGTGTTCAGAAATTATGGGCAATCCCAAAGGCATAAGGTTCAAATTTACCAGCCTCTCTGGGGAAGGATGGGCAATCTCCTCTTGTTCAATTAACTGCCTCTGAAAAATCATCAGAGGGCCATCTATAAGTAGGTTCCAATCTGAGGACACATAATGACAACATGCATCTGAAAGTTAGGCAATGGCTCAGGAACACACACACACACACACACACACACACATCAAAACCTTTGAGTTGTGGTATTGGAGAAGAGTACTGAATATTTCAGGGACTGCAAAAGCACAAAAAATATGAATTGGAGAAAATGCAGCTAGGGTCCTCCTTGGAGGCAATGACGGTGAAGCTTTATATCATATGTTTTTGATAATTGTTAGGAAGGTCCAGTCCTTGGAAACAGATGTCATGCTTACAAAGAGCGAAGGTCATTAAAAGAGAAGAAATACCTTCAATGGAATTCATTGATCCAAAGATGATGAAGATAGCACAGCACAGGGCACAACAACAATACTATCATGTATGATTACTGATTGGATAACTTAAATTTGCCTCAAGAAATCAGAACTAGAACAAATGAGTAAAAGTTAATTAGTAACAGATACTAGCATAATTTAGCTTTTTAAAATTAAAAAATCATGAATATTATTAAAACTTTTAATTATGGACTAATATATTAAAAATTATGCAATATATTTATCATGGTGTCATTATAAAAATCTATATCAGTTACAACTTGCTCAGTTACACAATCAACACCCTTAACACCAGCACTCAGGACTCAAAAGACAAATTGCATTGGGAAAATCTGCTCTCAGGGGCCTCGCCAGAGTGCTGAAAAGCAATGATGGCAGTCTAAAGACAAAGGTGCTCCTAAACCAAGCCACGGTTTTTGCAGTTCCTTGTTATGCTTCAGAGAGTTGGACAATGCCAAAGGATGACATAAGAATAGATGCCTTTGAGTTGTGGTGCTGGAGAGGGACCTTGAGCATAACGTGGACAGCCAAGAAAACAAATAGGTCTCTCCTGGAGAAGGTGACACCAAGTTTCTCCTTTGAGGCTAGGATTTTGAAGCTCTGCCTCACTTACTTAGGGCATGTGGCAAGGAGAGATAGGTCCTTGGAGAAGGACATCATGCTCAGAAGGGTGGAGGGACAGCACAGGACAGGAAGACCCCAGATGAGATGAATTGATACAGTATCTGGGACAATAGGGTTAATATGTTGGACTTAGTGAGACTGGCTCAGGACAGGGAAAGGTTAAGAACTGATAAATGTAGGGTCACACATAGCAACAAATACTAAATTGGTTGTTTTCTGCTTAAGCCTCTTGTTTAGAGCCACCAAGACCTTGGAGAGGACCTTTGTATTTAAAAATGGATTGTTGTATTTTGAAGGGACTTTCTTCTAAGTGGTACAACACTCTTCTGTCTGTACTGAGGTAACATGGGGTTGCCGGGATGCTGAACTTTGTGCCATTAGAGTTTTAAATAGCATAATGTTTACTGATGGTGGACAGTGTTTGGTGGCGCTCCCAGTTTAAGACAGATTTGGAAGCAGGGGTATCATCCACTTCATAAGCAACATGCCTCTGGAAACTCTATGAACCTTGATAAATGATAGTTATAGAAAGACTTCATATCTTTTGTTCATATGGTCACTATGAGTCATGCTTGACTTGACAAAAATCAACAACAATAACAAATCAATCAGGCTTCTCCTTACAGTTTTATGATTATATTACACACATAATTAGAACTCCAGTTCCTGTTCTTACTTTTCTGTGGTCACCTGCCTTTGGCAATTTATACTCTTTCTTCCTTCTCACCTATGAGAGTCTGTGAACCATTTGGACAAGCCTTACGGAGGTTCTGTGGTTGTTGTTTTTGTTGTTGTGTACTGTCAAGTAAACTATCATTTTAAAGAACCTATGAATGATAGATAAACCTTTGCCTTCTCCTGTACCATTCTCACTGTTCCTGTCATGCTCAAGCCTTTACTGTAGTCTCTGTGCCAATCCATCTCATTGAGAGCCTTCCTCTCTTTCATTGATCACCTTTTCATCATGGCATCTTTTTCTATAGTTTGGCCTCTCCTAACAGCATGCCAATAATTTGCATTATGCAAATGACACGACCTTGCTCACTGAAACTGAAGAGGTCATCAATGAGTCAGGGAATCAAAAGACAGTTTACACTAAGAAAATCTGCTGTCAAAGACCTCTCTTGAGTGCTAAAGAGCAACAGGGTCAGTCTAGAGACTAAGATGCACCTGCTCTAGGCTACAGTCTTTTCAAAAGCTTGCTATGCATCTGAGAGCTGGACAATAAATGATTGAGGATGACAAAAGAAGAATTTATGCCTTTGAGTTGTGCTTTTGGAGGAGAGTGTTGAACATGCCATGGACTACCAAGAGAGCCATTAAGTCTGTTCTGGAGAAGGTGAAACCTTTCCTCCTTGGAGGAAAGAATTTTGAAGATTCACTCCATATACTTTTAGCATGTTGCTTGGAGGGACCATTCCTTGGAGCAGGACCTCATACTTGGAAGGGTAGAGGGTCAGTACAGGAGAGGAAGACCCTGGATGAGATAATTGGCCTAGTGTCTATGGCAATGGAGTCAGGTGTATCAGAGATTATATATTATATAGTTGGCTCAGGATAAGACAAGGCTCAGAGCCATTCCTCATAGGGTCAATAATGATTTATGGCCAATAGCACAAAGTAACAATGACAGACAATATGCCAAATTATGTGAGTTAAATTAATGATAGTACATTGATGGCTTCAGAGCATATTGATTGTGTATAAACTGTGGCCTTGGAGAATTAAATTTCTATCTCTGTGTTTTGGTTAATTAGAAGTGAATATATATACACGTGATGACACATTTTTCAATATTGAATCACACAGTATATCCATGTTGTGGTCAACATTTTCTCTGAAAAAATCATAAGAAGTTAAATTAAATAAAGAAGAATGTAGTGTCAGCACTGAGGACTCCAAGTGCAACAAAGAATGAATATTTTTAAAAAAACCAAAAAAGTGAATTGGGGGAGGGGGAGGAGAGGGTTAAAATGTGCAACAATGAATGAATGAATTTTTTTTGTAAACTTTCATTAAAATCATAATTCAAATTTTAAAAAATTATTTAAAAACCCACAAAAACAGTTTGGGATTTGCAGATGGCACAACTTTGCCTGTTGAAGCAAAGAGTACTTGAAGCATATATTCATGTTAAACAATGACTACAAACTTTTTGTATGGATCTTCACAATTGAACCTATTAACAATATTATAATAACAGAAAAAATAATCTGCTTTATTTAGATTTCTGATCAATGCTTATGGAAAAAGCAGTCAAGAAATCAAATGAAGTATTACATTGAATAAATATGCTGCAAAAGACTTTTTTCAAACTTAAAAAACAAAGGTGTCATAATAAGGTATACTTGATCCAAGCTATTTGAATTGTAGGCCACCACAACTCCCTTGGAAGATGAAAAAGGATGACTGAATAAAAATTGATGCCTTTGACATATAATATTGACTATATGTCAAAGACTACCAGAGGGAAAACAATGAACAAATCTCTCTTGAAGAAATACAACTAGAGTGTTATGAGAAAGATGAAAGACTAACTTATCTTAAATATATTATCAGAAAGACTCAATCGCTGAACTTTACCATGCTCAATAAAGTGAAGGTCAATGAAAAAGAGTAACATCAACAGTGAAATGAATTAACACAGCATCTGCAACTATGTATTCAAACTACTACTATGAGAATGATACTGGACCATGTAATATTTGTCTGCTGTTTGTAGTCACAATGATTCAGAGAGAATTCAACATTACCCAGTAACCAAACAGAGGTTAATACTAGTATTTAGTCCATGTATTGTTATTATAAAACCATTTAACACGTGTAGTTCATATTAATTGAGCTGGTTACTTAGTGTTAAATAATATTTCCATTGCCATGTTGTTGTTATGTTTCATTGAATCACTTGCAACTCTATGTACAAGAACTCTGGACCCTACTCTGAGACAATTTCATTTTCTGCTACACACCTATCCCCATTATCCCAGTTACTGAGTCATTCCATCTCATCCAGGCTCTGCCTCTCCTGCATTGTTCCTCCACATTTCTGAGCCTGATGTCCTTCTCCAAGGACTCATCCTCCTGGTAACATGCCCAAAGTATTTGAGACAAAGCTTCAAAATCCTGTCCAAAAAGAAGTTCAGTTTCACTATGTCCAGGACGTACCTTTTTGTTGTCTTCCCAGGCCATGCATGGTATGTTAAATACGCTTCCCTAGCACAACAAGTCAAAGGCATTGATTCTTCTATCATCTTTAATAATTGTCCAACTCTCTGATGCATAGCAAGTAATTGTGAAGACTATTGCATGCATCAGGCACACCTTAGTCTCTAGACTGACATCGTTGCTCTTCAGTACTCTAAACAGCAGGTTTCCCTAATGTAATTAATCTTTTGATTTCCTGACTGCTGGTGCCTAGAGTGTTGACTGTAGAACCAAGCAAGCTGAAGCTGTTAACAATCTCAATCTTTTCTCTGTCAATCATGACGCTGTCAATTGTCCCAGTGGTGAGAATCTTTGTGTTCTTGATGTTTAGCCTCAAACCATATTGAAGGCTGCAGTCCTTGATCTTCTGCAGCAAATGCCTCAGGTTCTCCTCAGTTTCAGCAAGCAAAGTATCATTTGCAAAATAGGTTGTTGATGAGTGTTCTAATCCTGATGCCACATTCCTCTCTCTTCAAAGAGTCCAGCCTCTGCAATGATAATTTTCATGTATAGGTTGAAAAGGTGTGGAGATAGGATGCATCCCTGGACTGAATCTTTATTTTGAACCATACAGTGTTCTTGCTCTGTTCTGACAAATATTTCTTGGTCCAAGTATAGGTTTCGTATAAGCACAATTAAGTGTTCTCAGAATCCCGTTCTTCTCAAGGTTTGTCACAGTTTGTTGTGATCCACACAGTCAAATTCCTTTGCATAGTCAATGAAACACAGAAATTCCTCTGGTGTTCTTTGCTTTCAGCTAAGAACCATATAACATTAACTATAATGTCCCTAGTGTCATGGCCTCTTCTAAACCAAGCTTGCACATCTGGCAGGTCTCTGCTGATACAGCGTTTCAGTCATTTTTGGATAATCTTCAGCAGGATCTTGCTTTAGTGTGATATTAATGATATTTTAGCTAATTTCCACAATTTCCATGTAGCATATTCCAATCCCATTAGGTTTTTAAGGCTTCAAGTCTTTATGTAAAGATGTTGTTCATATTCATTCCATAGAGTTACTGGTGTCTTTGAGTGCTGGCTTCTTACTCTGTAGCCTTTGCTTGCTATGCTCTATGATCAGTTTTATCTAGTGATACCTTTTGCATTTCTTCCTTAATTTGATTCAGGATTCACTTTAAGCTTAGATACATAGCAATAATTGGAGTCACAAAGATGAGAGAGATAAAAAATTCAATCCTTGTTCAAAGTATTTAAAGTTAAATATAAAGCAAAAGCAAAGTTTTTAAAAACAGCTGTACTTTTGTGTTACATATGGTATGGAAGGGAAGGGTTAAGTTCACAAAGAAGGTGATGCTGTTTGAGTTGACGTCTAAAGTTGTGACTATAAGTTTCTCAGGTAGTGGAAGTGAACTGTTCACGAAGAATGTATGCTTTAGTCCAACACGGTGGAAATCATTAGAAAAAAAATGTGAGAATACAAATGGAGAAGGTAAGTTCAGAGTGAGAAAGAATGCAGAGAGGTCAGAAGGAGCTGGGGTTGATGCTAAAGAGGCCCAGAGGTAGAGTGCTTTCTGAATTTAGTCCAGTGGAAAGTTATTCTTCATCTGACCTAGCAGCATTGAAGGAAGGAGTGTTAGAGGTGAGGCTACATTTTCATGTTATACAGCCTACACAGAGAGTGGACAAATTTATCCTACTAACAGCCAGACAGAAACATTTCAAACTTTATGGGTCACATTCTCTCACACATTCTCTTTCCATAGCATTCTGTTTTTTTCTCAACCATCACAAATGTAACAATCATTCTGAGCTCAAGGGTACACATATAAAGGAGGTGGTCTGGCTTTTCTGACCTCTCATTTAGACCTTTGAGTCAATAGAATGTCCTCACACTAAGAAAACTCACAATGATTGTTACAATATTTTTTTTTTCTGTCTGGCTGAGAAGCTTTCTTGGTGAGGTGAGATTTGTCACACTACAGAGATTAAAGAAGTACTGCAATCAGGCAATGGACATAGACTCAGTGTTAACTTGCCTTCAGCTTGCTTGTAAAGGAAAGGTAAGAGGTTCGAAGAAAATGGAATTACTATACCTTGTCATTCGTGTTTTAAACGAAGAAGCCTAGTTAGATTTATATATAAAGTGAAAAATGGCTAGCGAAATAATATCCTGACAGAAATCATTTTACCTAAAATGATCTCCCTTTCCTGAACTTTCCTAGCTCTTCAGTTACATTCCTTTGTTTCTGTATACGTCTCTCTCTTGGCACATTCTATGTTCTAAAATACATATTTATGTCTGGTAGCTCTCACACTCAATGCAAGCTCTATTATGTAGGGAGACTTGCTTGTTCAGCCACTTACACTCAACACCTACATGTGAATCCCTAGCTCACAGGAGGGACACAGGAACATTTTTGATGAATGCACAAACCTGACTTACATAAGTTATCATATTCTAGCATCTTACCAACTTGAATATGTTGTTGTTGTTATGTGCCGTCGAGTCACTTGCGACTCATAGTGACCCTATGTACAACA
>NW_006399752.1:18278759-18287008 GCF_000299155.1 Elephantulus edwardii
CTCATTAGTGTTCAAGGCCTCAAACCTGTTCCCAAGATGATTCTGAAATTCAGGTGAGATAGACTCAAAGTCATATTTTGATTGCCTTCGATTTGGTTTAATTTTACTCAACTTCATCTTGAACTTGAATATAGTAATGAAAAAGAAGGAAATCATTGTCTTTTTAAGTGTGTATATTTGGGACAAATCTTAAAATGTAAAATGGGTTCAGTTAAGTCGTAGCTTTAAATGAATAACAGGAGAGTTGATTCTGACCCATCAGATGTCCTAGTGTGTGTCAGAGTCCAGTTGTGTGCTCCAAGTTTTCAAAGGCTGATGTTTTGAAAGTTGATCAGAAGGCCTTTAGTAAGAGACAATTTGAGTGAGGTTGAACTGCTTAATTTTCAGCGATTTGTCAAGTGTGTTAGTCTTTTTGCCAATTACAAAATACTGAAGGTCAGTTTACTAGAAAGACTTCTGGAACTTTATTGACAATAAATATCACTTCACTGTGATTTTCATAACTTGATATAACTTGTTTGCTAATTTTAGTCACTGTGATGTTTTTTCATAAGCCTCTCAAAATGAGAATAAAAAGCCCATCTGCCTAATTTATTTGAGAAATTAAGGAATTGCTGGATAAGCTAAATCGCACACAGAAGGGAAAGGATGAGTTAACAAGCACAATATGCCTGTGCATTCTTGTGTTAAAAATGACATCGCAGGTTCTGCATAAAAGCTCTGTTAAGCACTGGTGACTCAATCTCAACTTTAGTGGTAAGGTGACAGTTATGGTTATTGCAATATAAATGGTTAATGTTAAACACTGCAAGGGGGCATAGATGCAGAAAAGAGTTAAAGAACTTCTACACAAGCCCTAACTCCACCACTCCAAATTAAATGAGCAGACAAACATTAGTCAATGAGGAAAGAAAAATCAATGAGGTATAAACAATCTGCCTTGGAAAGTGAATGAGGCAAAAATGGACTCTTTCCCCTTTATTTAGTTTTGTGCTATTGGAATCTTACTGATTTGTTACTGTTAATTTTCATAACTTTCAAAAATGTTAACTTGTTTATAATATATGCTTCTTATCTGAGGTAAGTGCCTAATGAGGCATGTGACTTGCATATGACCAAACTTGGACCTAATAACATCACCAGGAAATACTACTCATTCCCATAAGGACAGGAAAGGCACAAATTGTCTCTAACCCTTTTAGCAAAAATTTATTTTAAATTTTGAAATTTCTTTTTATTTATGTATGGAGTGCTAAGAAAATGAACAGGTTCAACCTAGAGAAGGTTAAACCAGGCTGCTCCTTGGAGGCAAATTTCTGGAGCTTCATCTGACATATTTTGGACATGTTTCAAAGAGGGACCAGTCCTTAGAGAAGGTGTCATGCTTGGAATTGTGGAAGAACAGCACAGGAGAGGAAGACCCTTTATGAGATGGATTGATTCAGTGACTGGAGTGATGGGGGTACTGGAGACAGTGAAATTGGCACAGGACATCAGGGTTAGGGCTGTGTACATAGGGTCACTATGAGTCGTAGGCAACTCGACAGCACATAACAATTCCATATATCCATATAGGGACTAAGGGTGACCTAATGGTAAGGAATTGTGCTGCCAACTTAAGACCTGCAATTAAAATCTATAGTTGCTCTGTAGGCGAAAAATGGGCAATCTATGCCCACATGATACACCCTATGAAAACTCTCTAAGGAGTCAGTTCTGACTGGAAAGCACACAACAATGATAACATATATCTTTGAATACTATATGCCGTTAGATTGGTAACACAGCTCCTAATATAAGCCACCATAGTTCCATGCACATGTGTGTGTGTGTGTTACATATAGATATATATATGTGTTTATGTTATATATCTATATGTATATGTTTATGTTTATATTTTTATATATTTCTTTATATATTTCCATATTTATTTATATTTACACACACACACACACACACACACACACATACACACACAATACAACTCCAACTCATAGCAACACTATGCAAAACAGAACAAAACCCTGTTCTCTACATTTCAAACTCTGCTGTGGTTAAGTGCTTTGCTCCAGTCCCTGTGTCAATCCAGCACATTGAGGATGATCTGCTTGTCTTTCATTCAGCCTTTCTCAGCAGGATGTCTTTCCTTAAAACATACCCAACACTAAAAGAGTTGCTTAATATTTAAGAAAGTTACTTTTTCGTAGATTTTGCACGTCATCACATAAGTTAGGAGCTATGCAGTTTAAATGTTATCTTTTGTTGTCAGAAAGAAAAAGGGTTGAATCATTATAATAAGACTACAATTTGGGAATTGGAAAGAGTACTTTGGTCAACAACACAGACATGGTAAATGACAGGAGAAATTGTTCTAATTCCTAGCATTTCTTTAATGATATGAGAAATCTTTCTAATTTCTCTGGGCTTCTGTCATTTCATTGTGGAAATAAAACCAAGAGTATATAACTAATAAGGTTATGACAAAAGTTAGATGGGAAACATATTTGACAGACTTAACCGTGTTTGGTGTATTATCAGTGTGGAATAAATGTTAACATTATTAATAATAATGGTAAAAGTTGTTTTGTTAGGTGTCATCGAATTAAGTATGACCCATAGCTACCCTATGAACAACATATCTGAAACCTGTTCTATCCTGTGTCATCCTGACACTTCCTGAATCATTAGAGCCCATTGCAGGAGTCATTATGCCAGTCTACCTGGTCAAGGGTCTTCTTTTCTTTCAAAGACCCTCTACCTTTCTGAGCATAATGTCCCTCTCCAAGGAATAGCCTCTTAGAAACATGCCCAAAGTATGTAAGGTGAAGCCTCATTATCCTTGCCTATAAAGAACACTCTAGCTACACCCTCTCCAAGACTTATTTTTCTGTTCTTTTGGCTATCCATAAGATGTTCAGTGCTCTTATCAAACACCACAACTCAAAGGTCCCCATTCTCCTTCTTAATCCTCAAATTTACATTTTTACTCCTCAATAATCTGGAGAAGTCCTTGACTGCAGACTTTCCCCAAGCAATGTGTCCCTTTATTTATTGACAGCTGATACCAAGGGTGTTGTGAATCCAACTACCTAATGATAATAGTAGTTATTGCTATATTAAACATTACTGATAGACTTCCTTAACAACGAAGACATTTTTGAGACTTGGAATCCCTACCTGAGAATTACCCTGATCTTGACACCAGTGTCTCTTCATTTGTATCCATTTTTCTAATAAAACTGATAAATTTACCTTAATAAATCAGACTATAGGCACTTTCATTCTCAAAGTTTCTTGATAACAGGATGCCTAGAAATATGACAGACTTCATTGAGTAATACGAAGTCAAATTTGAAGACCCAGGTATCCTAAATAAAATTGAAATAAATTTTAGTATGTGAAGGTCCTGAAATGTTGAAATTTTCTTAGATAACTTAAATTGTGAGGAACGTATTTAATAGCTTGTATATGGTATATAGGGTTGCTAGGAGTCATAGGTGACTATGGCTCATAACAACATAGCAACAACATATGGTTTATTAGGGAGCACTGGTAGCCTAGTGGCAAGAGGTAGCTTTGTAATCCCAAAGACACTCAGTTCAAATCTACCAGCTGGCCCACTGAAGGATGGACAATCTCCTCCCTTGTGATTTGCTACCTCTGAAAATGTGGTGGAGGGTCAGCTATGGTACAGTTCTGACACAATGGCACCCAACAACAGCAATGACAATATTTATTACATAATGCAGGTATTGTATAACATTAGTAACCAACAGGTTAGTTCGTCTGAATCCACCATCAGCACTGCAAGAGAAAAATGAGAAGTCTCTCCCCATAAAGATTAAAAGCCTTGAAACTCAGTGGAGTTTCAGACTCCATAAGCTGGAATTGAATTGACAGCAATAAGTTTGATTTAATTTTTTAAAGTAATAAAAGCATCACCTGTGCTAATGATTAAAGAGTAAAATAAACCAGAGCCTTCACAGTTTGGTATATCCAAAAGAAAACAAAATCTGTAGGCAGAAGGTTTCAGTTTTCTCACATGTAACATTGGAGTAAATTTGAGAGAGTATAAACCATCTAATACTAATGACAGCAATCATAACATTTTTGATGTATATAATATTGTAAAAGTTGTCAGAGAGAATAGAAACAACTAATAATAATGATAACAATAATATTAACATACATTATAGTGACAAAGTAGTATTTTATGGCCTAGGCAGTCTTCCAATTTCTTTGCAAAATTTAACTCATTTAATTCTTGCCACAACCTTCTATGATGAGTAATATTATCAACTCTATTTTCCCAAAGGAAAAGGGAAAGTACAGTAAACTAGAAATCTCACAAAATTCTTGATTTTTGTTACTGTTGCCTTATTTCAGTTTTTACTGTACTTTATCTTATTAGCTCCATGTGATGTACTATCATAGCATGTATGATATACCGGATATCCCTACTTCATGGTGACAGAAGCTGTGGAGCAGTGTTTAAGCTCTCAGCTGCTAATAAATAGGTGAGGTGATTTTAACTCATATATTCCACAGGAAAAAGACGGTATAGTCTGTTTCCATAAACATTACAGACTTAGAAACCCTATGGGCAGTTCCTCTTTGTCCTACAGGGTATTATGAACTGCTAGTAGATTCAAGGGCTGTGGTTTGGGTATTTTGTGCTGGCAAAATGTTGCCGATGATAGTTTTTAAAGAACTACAGCTGTAAAACAATAAGAAAAAGCCAGAATCTTAAGCCAGATTCAAAAGAGGATGTGGAATAAAAGAGATAATTACCAATATTAAGTGTATCTTTCCTGTAGTCAGAAAATACCAGAAAGATATTTGTATGAGTTGATTTACTACATGAAAGCATTCAACTCTGTGGTTCATAACAATAGATTGTCATATGGAAATGGGAATTCCAGAAGCATAATTGTGCTTATACAGAATTTTCACATAGATCAAAATGGATTTCTTTAAATAGAATAAGATTTTGACAGGTTCAATATTTGAAAAATGTCTACTTCTAATAATCTGAGAAGTTGACAATATGAAGAGGAAGGGTTACATCAGAGTTGAGGGAAAATTAATTAAGCACTCATTAATCAACAGCTCATGAATCACAGCCTTCCTAGCTGAAAATGAAGATAACTTGAACCATTCACAGATGAAGATCAAAAACTACAGTTTTCAGTGTATATTATATTTGAATGTAAAGTAGAAAATTCACACATTTGGACCAATTAGTAACATCATGATAACTGGAGGAAAAAAATGAAGCTAAGATTTCATTCTATTGAGTCAAGTATCAACACTTAATGGAATCAGCAGTCAGGCTGTCAAACAATGTATTATATTTGGAAAGTCTTCAGACAAAAACCACCAAACATTTAAAAGATTTAGAAGTAAATTTTCACTTTGATGTGCCTTAGCAAAGCTATGGTCTTTTTTAATGCCTTCATGTGTTGTGGTAATGGCAATGATTCTTTAATGTACCATTGACTGAAAGAAAAATGAATGAAACCGTCTTTAAAGAAATAAAACCAAATGCTCCTTAGAGCAAAGGTAGTGAAACTTCACTTTACATACTTCGGTCATGACGTTGCCATTGTTGTTAGTGCTCTTTGGGTCAAATACCACTTAGAGCAAGCCTATGAAAAATGGAATTGAATCTTGCCAAGCCTGTGCCCTTTTCATCATCTCTGATATACTTAAGCCCATTGTCAATCCATCTCAAGGAGGGTCTTACTCTCTTCCTCTGAACCTTTACCCTTCCAAGGACTTAGTCCCACCTGGCAACATACCCCAAATATGTGAGATGAAGCTTCACAGTCTTTGCCTCCAAGGAGCACCCTGGTTGCACTTTCTGTGAGACGTATTTGTTTTTTCGGAAGTCCTTACAATAGTCAGTATTGTTATCCAATGTCATAACTCAAAGGTATCAATTCTTCTTCTATCATCCTTATTCATTGTCTAACTTTCAGATGCATAACAAATAATTGAAAAGACAGTATCTTGAATCAAGTGGATCTTAGTCTAAACTGACATCACTTCTCCTTAAAACCTTGAAATGGTACTTCATAGCAGATTTATCCAATGCAATACATCTTTAATTTTTTTGTTATCTTTGCTGTGCAAAGATTGTAGATCCAAGCAAGATGATCATGACAATATTATTATTGTTGTCAAATCAACCAACTCATAGCTGACTCTACAGCTAGAAGTTGTCAGAGGCTGTCATTACATGAGAAGAGAGTAGTCTTCTTTCTCCCAAGAAACAACTGGAGCATTCAAACTACATGCTTTTGGTTTAGCAGCACAATCCTTACCACCTAGCAACCAGAGCTCCCTGATCATGACATTTGTTGTTGCTGTTATTATGGGTCATGAAGTCATCTACAATTCAGACTTTATGAACAATGGTGTTAAACCTTGGCTTAGCCTGAGCCAACCTCATCATGTTCACTACATTTGACCTTTGGAAGACCAATTTCTTGCACAGGACATCATGTTTGTAAAGCAAAACAAACAAAAAAACCCCCAAACTGAAGATAATTGTCTTTGAAAAATGATTGACACAGTGGTTGCAATAATGGGCTGGAATATTCCAATAACTGAGATGATGACACAGAGCCCCCTAATGTTTATTTTGTTACATGTAAGGTTATTACAAAAATTAGATATTGTTAAGGAAGACATGGAACACATAAATATTGACACTCGAGGCATTGCTGAGATAAGATGGACTGGCATGGGGCATTTTGAGTCCTATGATCATATGATATATTACTCTGGAGAAGAAAAGGTGAGGAAAAATGGAGTTGCTTTCATAGTTAAGAAAATCGTTTCTAGATTCATCTTGAAGTACAATATTGTGAGCGACAGGATAATATCTATGCACATACAAGGAAGGCTAGTGAATAGAACTATCATTTAGATATATGCACCAACAACCAGAGCCAAGGAAGAGGAAATAGAAGATTTTACCAACTTTTACAGTTGGAGATCGATCGAAAATGCAATCAAGATGCATTGATAATAATAGGTGACTGGAATACAAAAGTTGGGAACAGACAAGAAGATTCAGTAGTTGGAAAACTCAGTGGAAAAGTAGTAGGAATGGACTCGGTGGCAGAAATGGAGCTGGAGAGAGAATGATTTAATTTTGCACAATCTATGACTTATTCATGGCAAATACTTTTTAAAAGAGACATAAATACAGGTTATATACATGGATTTCACCTGATGATATGCATACGAATCAGATCGATTACATCTGTGGAAGGAACCGCTGGAGAAGTTCAATATCAGCTGTGAAAACTAGGCCAGGAGGTGATTGTGGAATGGACCATCAACTACTCAGATGCAAGTTCAACCTGAAGCTGAAGAAAATTAAACCAAATTCATGGGAACCAAAATATGACTTTGACTCTATACCACCTGAATTTCAGAACCATCTCAAGAACATGTTTGAGGCCTTGAACACTAATGAGTGAAGACCAGATGAGTTGTGGGAGGATATCAAGGGTATCATCCAGGAAGAGTGCAAATGGTCATTGCAAAGACAGAAGAGGAAGAGAAGACCAAAATGGATGTCAGAAGAGACTCTGAAAATTGCACTGGAGCGCACAGAAGCCAAAGCACAAGGAAGAATTCAAGATAGTAAAGAGTTGAATAGAAGATTTCAAAAGGCAGCACGGGATGACAAAGCAAAATATTACAATGAAATGTGCAAGGAGTTGGAGTCAGAATGATCCAGAAGTCTTAAAAGAAGATGGAAACAATGTACTGAGTCACTGTATCAAAAAGGAATTGGGCTGGGCAGGCGCAGTGGTGGCTGGAGGTGCTGTCGGCTCGCAACGGCGACTGGGGGCCTAGAGCTTGGCACTGAAGGCAGCTGGTAAAGTGAATGCTGAGCACAAAAGTTTGATGACCCAGACCACTGAATTTCTTTATTTGGAGTACAAGTTATGAACCCTTTCTGGAGCATGTCTACAAGCTCGGTGAAGAGAAGACATTAACAGGGGGTGTGAAAACCAGTCCTCCACGCACAGCTCCAAAGAAACAGCTGCCTTCTATTCCCAGAAATGCCCTGCCCATAACTAAGCCCACGTCTCCTGCCCCAGCAGCACAGTCAACCAATGGCACGCATGCTTCTTACTGACCTTTCTACCTGGAATATTCTCTTCTGGCAGAATTTACCTTGGCTGTGAAGCAGAAGTTACCAGGTGTCTATGTACAGCCATCCTACC
>NW_006399752.1:18290556-18325040 GCF_000299155.1 Elephantulus edwardii
GGCGCAGGATAGAGCAGGGTTTAGGGCTGTTGTGCATAGGGTCGCTATGAGTCGGAAAGGACTCGATGGCACATAACAACAACAACAACAACAACTGCTTTTTTGGTAGATTTTGTCTGACATGGAGTTTACAGAAGAACAATGTAACTGAAAACATAAAGTTCTACATGCAAGAATGTTAAGATTTTGGAGGAGAAAATAAGTTTAAGACTTACTGGACAAACAGATAGCATCTTCCAAAGTGGCTCTCTTATGATCTTGAGGCCAGTTAACCAAGATAGATGGTAACTAGACTTGGAGTTTCTTAGATTCTGTGCTAAAAAGGTGCTCCTAATACACGAACATTATCATCCATAGTTTTAATATAACAGATTAATATATTTTTCTAAAAAGATTTCATGGATGAATTCCATAGAAATACTGAGCAAATGACACTTGATGTTTTCTTTTTGTACACTCAAGATAATGAGTTGCTAACATATTCTAAAAGCTCATAGGGAAATTATACTGATGTTATCTAAAAAGTTTTGTGAATTCAATTACTGATGCTTCACCTAAAATAAGGGAAATAATTTTATTATACAAATATTTACTATTTTTAAAATACTCCATTTTGATAGATTTTAAAAATAGTTTAATGTTGCAATAATCTATTTTATCTTGTTCTTTTCTTATTTAAGGAGAAACTTAGAGAATCTAACTATATTATGTATATTGTCCTGAATACTTGTAACAGAATTTCTATTGGAAAAGAAAATGATTTAAATTAAAAAAGACAATATTTAGTCAAAATAATCCTAAATCCTCAAGAGTTTGTGTTTTATTCTTCTATTACTATCCAAGTTCTCAATCACCCTCTGCTATAGATTATTGAATGATTTTCTTATATATTTTCAAATTCTGACTCTCCCCTGTTTTATTTAGAATGTACTGCTTTTCTCAATTAAAGTGTCACTGAAAGTTTATTAAGGACAACAGTTTTACCTAAATCATTTGTTATCAAAATTTCCTAGGAGAATTTTCTATTTTATTGGTGTTTAATTTAAAAACATATTCCATTTCTAAATATAACATATTTTTTGTGTCAATGTTTAAATAAGAGAGTTCGCGTATTTTTTTTCTTTGACGTAATAGTACCTATTTGATTTTATGGTCTGTTGGTTTAATGGTGATTTTCTAAACCTTATTTGCTAAATGGGAATTGTACAAATGATTTTTTCTTTGCCTGTAATTTGTTCCAGATAATAATTCCTGATATCACACCAAGAATTTTCTCTTTAATGTAAATTTTAATGGTAAATTATTTATTGCATATAAATTTTCTATCTGAAGAGGATAAATACACGGAATCCACTAATGCTGGTCTAATAGAAAGTTCTTAGCTTACAGCAACTGATTTTGCAAGAACAAAAGAACATATTGACCTTGATGACCGTGGGCAATTACCCAAATGCCTAGGGAATAGATTTTCTATAGTCTACATTAACTATGCAGAACTACAAAGATAGTAAATTCTTTCTAAACAATATTCCTCATTGGATTATCACTGTTAAACGTGCAAAGAGATGGAGCTGAAAATCAGTAGCACACATGGGTAGATAGAAATCGTTTGAGACAGGATATTGTTCAGACCCAGGAAATGTATATAGTATGACTCCTTAGAGAGATCTAAGGAGTCTTGCTCTTTTTTTCTAGTTTGGAAATTGGTTTGGAGGAGTAAACAAGATGATTAGTGATACATACTTGAATTATTGGCTCTTAGCAGTTTATTTCAGCAACAAATCCACTTCATTTTGTTTAATCAGAAAAGCAAAAATTTTACTTTAATTAGATTTACCTTAGGGTGTTTTTTTTTTTAATGAGGGAATTTGTTTTTCCGGTTTTTAAAAAAATTTCACTAGTTTATTTACAAAATCCAAATATAAATTTGAACAAACTCTTTGAATTTTACTCATCCCCACACTCATCAAACTGTCCAACCCGATGATCAATCCCCCCTCCTCCAGCACACACACATTCCTCTGCTTCCAGCCTCCTCCACCCCTCTTGGAGCCTTATACTAATTCTATAATAATGGTTATATACAATATTTATCCTTGTGGAACTAGGCTAGTTCACTCAGCATAATGCTCTCCAGTCCATCCTAAGTGAAGTAATAAATTACAAAATCATTGCTCCTGCATGATGCATAGTATTCTGTTGTGTGAATGTACCACAATTTCTCAATCCATTCTTTTGTGGTTGGACATTTGGGCTGTTTCCATGTTCTTGCGATGCTGAGTAATGCTACTATGAACAGTGGTATACAAATCTGTATAGTCAAGATTATCCACAGTTTTTGCTGTACTTATGCTATCCTATTGATAAATAATGTGGTCAGTTAGTCATTCTGGTGGAGGAGATCTGGTGACATAGTCCTGAGGGAGTTTCACTACTAATATAAAGGTAGCACCTCTTGAGTAATTCAAATCCACCAGCAGCTTCATGGGAGAAAGATGAAAAATCTTCTCTCCTGTGATGTACAGCCATGGACAACCACCGAAGGCTCGTCTATGAGGTGGTTCTGACTTTACAGTAATAATAGAGGTAGCAAATTTTACCCACAGCTACTATTTTTCTATTAATAAAAAATACCTTTGAAAGCAATATCAGAGTAATGGTTTCTAGATTGTGGTCATATGGGCTGTAAACTTCTGTTTTCACCAGTAAATTAAAGTGTTAACTAACAAGTAATGACTTTTTTTTTTACATCCAGATTTTAGATCTTGATAATGAATCAAGGTAAATTAAGAATTTTATATAAGAGAAGTAAAGGATTTTGGGGTGTTTGGGCTTTTTTTTCTTTCTCTAAGTATAAATGTTGAATTCAAATTAGTGTTAAATGGTGAACAAAATGTAATGACTGCTCTGATGCTGCTAATTTGGATGGATATGACACACATTGACTGAATACACAATATTAGAATTAGATAAAGCAATTAAAAAATGCAGGGTGCTATGAGAAAGTGTTATGAAGGCCTAGAATTAATCTGAAGATGATGAAAATTTTTCTTGAGCAAATGGAGTTTGATGGCTACTCCAGGAAGCATCAAAAAAAGATAGAAGACACAGAGTCGCTGAACCAAAAAGGAAAAAAGTACCCAAAGAATGTCAATATGGGTTCAAAGGCATTTCATGACTCACACAAGTTGTGGCTAACATTGTTAAGAATGGGAATCCCAGAACACTTGATTGTGATCATGAAAAACCTATACTTAGACCAGAAAGCAGCTGCCAGAACAGAACAAGGAAACACATCAAATTAGAAAGGAGTGCCTCAGGAATGTGTCCTGTCTGTACATATGCAATTCAAAGCAAAACACATTATTTGAGAGGTTAGATATTATGAGGAGGTGTGTGGCATCAAGATGACACAACCTTGCTTGCTGAAGCTGAGGACGACCTGAGGCATTTGTTGCAGAAGATTAAGGACAGCAGCCTTCAATATGGATTGAAGCTCAACATCAAGAAAACAAAGATTCTCAACACTTAGCCAATGGGCAGCACCAGGATAGATGGAGAAGAGATTGAGATTGTTCACAGTCTCAGCTTACTTGATTTCACAATCAGCTCTTTTGGCATCAGCAGTCAGGAAATAAAAAGATTCATTGCATTAGGTACATTTTCTGTCAAAGACTTCTCCAGAATGCTTAAGAACAATGATGTCAGTCCAGAAACTAAAATGCATCTGCTCCAGGCCATCATCTTTGCAATTCCTTGCTATGTGCCATAAATCTGGACAATGGCAAAGGGTAAAAGAAGAATCAATTTTGAGTTGTGGTGCTGAAGAAGAGTATTGAGCAAACCATGGACTGCAAAGAGAACAAACGGACCTATCCTGTTGAAGGTGAAATCACACTGCTCCTTGAAGGCAAGAATTTTGAAACACAGTCTCACAAATTTGGGCATTCCCCCCCCTTCTTTTTTTTTTAATTAATTTTAAAGAACGTTTACAGAGATTTTCCATTTCCATTCATTCATTATTGCATTTTTCTCCCTGCCAACCCCTCCTCCCTAGTTTGCTCTTCTCTTTGAAAAGTAAAAGAAAAATTCTTTCATTGGTATACAATCCCCACCACCACCACCACCACCACCAAGTACACGCCACTGTGCAACCTTCATTCTGTCATTCTGGACTCTTGTCATAACCATAATACTCAATCATATATATCTTTTAAACTGTTCTCTCCTTTTCATCCATTTCAAAGCAGTATATATAATTTATCCAATTTTTCTCAATCACCCCAACCCTGATGTCAGTCCCATTCTACTACGGTGGCACTAGGAGAAGGACATCATGTTTGGAAGGGTGGAAGGTCAATTCAGGAGAAGTTAACCCTGGATGAGATGGATTGACACAGTATCTGAGGTAATAAGGGTAGATGTGTCAGAGGCAGTGAGTCTGCCTTAGGATAGGTGAGGACCAAGATGTGCCTTATGTGAGCCATGACCCTCAACAAGGTGGATTTACACAGTGACTGCAGCAATGAACTTGGAGTATCAGAGATTGTAAGGATGTCACAATATAGGGCAAGGTTTAGATCTGTTGCTTATATGGTCACTATGTGTCATACTAGACCTGATGGAACCTAATAACAACATTGATTAAAATGAGATTCCCAGAACATTTAATTGTGTTCATGTGAATTCATTTACTGATAGACTTCATTCAGTGCAAACAAAGCAAGAGTGTTGTTGTTATGTGCTGTGGAGTCACCTGCAACTCATAACAACCCTATGTACAATTGCTCTGAAGCCTGCTTTATCCCGAGCCAATTTCATTGTCCCTGGCACACCTACCTCCAATACCTCAGTCACTGAGTTAATCCATCTCATCCTGGGTCTTCTTCTCTTGTGCTGTCCCTCCACTCTTCCAATCATGTTGTCCCTATTCAAGGACTGGACCCTCCTTGCAACATGCCCAAAGTATGTCAGACAGAGTTTCAAAATCCTTGTTTCCAATGAGAAGCCTGGTTTCAGCCTCCATCATGTACCTGTTTATTTTCTTAGCAATACGTGGTATAGTCAATATTCTTATTCAGCACCACGACTCAAAATCATCAATTCTTCTATCATCCTTAGTCATTGTCCAGATCTCTGATGCATAACATGTAATTGCAAAGACCATGGCCTAGATCATGTGAACCTTAGTCTCTACACTGACATTATTACTCTGAAGGGAATACTACATAGTTTAAAATTAAGAAAGATATGTGTACGGTTGTATCCTTTCTACATGGCTATTCAATCTATATATTGAGCAAATTGTTTGAGAAGCTAGACTCTGTGAAGAAGATGTGGCATAAGGATCAGAAGAAGACTCATCAACAACCTATTTCTACAAATGATAAAACCTTGCTTGCTGAAAGTAAAACGGACTTGAAGTGCTTATTCAGAATATTTATGTCCTTCAGCATGGATTGCTCTTCAAAATCAAGAAAACTGAAATTCTCACCACTGGGTCAATAAGAAACATCATGATCATTGGAGGTAAGTTTGAAACTGTCACTGACTCCATCTTACTTGGAACCACTACCAGCACCCTTGGTACCAGCAGTCAGGAGATCAGAAGACATATTGCACTGGGGAAATCTGTATTAAGGACCTCTCAAAATTATTGAGGGTCTATGATGTCAGTTTGAGGACTAAGGTGTTCTTGATTCTTCTTGGGAATGGTGCAGACTGAGACTATTTTGTATAGACTCACTGTGAACCAGAAGTTATTTGATGGCATCCTAACAAAAAAATAATACAAAACTTTGAGAAGCAATATAAGATTGATTATTATTTCAAAGCACATTTCCTGTCTCCAAGGAGATGTTAAAGATTTCCTTTCTTAAAAAACAAAATATGGCATTTACTGAGTTAATTTTATTAACTCTATTTTGTTCATTTCTTAATTGTTTGAGAAAATTTAACAAGACATATTTGATTGAGTAAAATGACATCTATCTCTTAAATTTTTATTTTGACCTCTTGAGAGTCTCAACATAATTCCTGACAAAAGTGTGCTAATTGAAAATAAGTAATTGAGTAGGAAATAGTCAGGAATTTGCTTCATTTAATGAATTTTTATATTTACTTTCCATAGCAGTATGAACTTTCTATCTCTTCCTTTCTTGGTGCATGACTGATATTTTTTGTTCATATAATTTTTTCCTAGAGTCCAAGAAAAAAGAAACTAGATAAGGTCACACAATTTTATTGGTGGACAAAGGGGTGGTAATGGAAAGAGGAAAAATCAGGTAGGAAAAACAATGTAAACAAATTTTGTAAGAAAATAAAAATTTTATAAAAGATAAATGTTTGTTGAAATTATATTAGTCCAACACTCACATTTCATTACTAACTAACATCTTCCACTAGTCAATGGGCCCACATCTGGAGGGGAGATGAGGCAAGTTATATATATTTTATTATTTGCTCTGACTTAGTCTTCCCAGAACCCATGTCATATGATTTTCAAAGGAATTTAGTTACTATTTACTCAGGATCAATACCATAATAAAAAAAGATGTTTTCTCTTGTCTAACACAGACACGAAAAGAAAATCTATATTTGAAATGACGGCTTAAAACAACAGAGATAAAGCAATATTTGATAAGACAATACAGTGAATATTAAATGTGATTGTTTTTAATTGCTTCCAAAATGATACTTTCTTTTTCCTTAGCAAGCCTGAGAACTCATTCAGAAGCCATAACTCATGTAGAAGATCAGTTTTCAAAAAGTTGTTATGCTGAATGTGCAACAGTTTTGGGCAGTAAGCAATAAAATTAGACTTTATCTAAATGAACATCAAAGAAAACAGGGATACTTATTGGATACTCTTCTAGTATCACATTATTAAACAAAATGAGATGAAATTAGATGTTACTTTCGTATTATTAAAGTTGTTGTTGTTTTTGTTGTTGTTATGTGCCGTCAAGTCACACGAAACTCACAGAGACACTATGTACAACAGCCCTAAACCCTGTTCCATCATGTGCCAGTTTTATTGTCTCTGACACACCTACCTACCTCCATTCCCCAGCCACTGAATCAAACTATCTCATCAAGGATCTTCCCCTCCGGCACTGTCCCTCCACCTTCCCAAGCATGATGTCCCTCTCCAAGGACTAGTCCCTTCTTGCAATGTGTCCACATTATGTTAGATGATGACGCTTCAGAATCCTTGCCACCAAGAAGCAGCATAGTTTAACCCTATCAAGGATGAGCCTGTTTGTTCTCCTAGCAGTTCATAGTATATTCAACACTCTTCTCCACACCATAGCTCAAAGGAATCAATTCTCCTTCTATCATCCCCAGTCACTGTCCAGCCCTCTGATGCATAGCAAGTGATTGCAAAGATCATGGCCTATATCAAGCACATCTTAGTCTCCAGATTGACATCAATTGCTCTTCAGTACTTTGGAGAAGTCTCTGACAGCAGATTTTCCCACTGCAATTCGTCTTTTATTTTCCTGGCTGCTGATGCCAAGAGTGTTGATTGTGGAGCCAAACAAACTGAAGCTGTTTACAATCTCAATCTCTTCACCATCTATCCCAATCGGACCAGTGGTGAGAATCTTTGTTTTCTTAATATGGAGCCTCAAACCATACTGAAGACTGCAGTCCCTGACCTTCCACAGCAAGTACTTCAGATCCTCCCCAGAAAACTAAAAATCTATTAGTGGGAAAAAAAAAAATCTATTAGTGAAAGGAGGAATTCTCCAAGATATCACACATTTATCTGACAATGGGAAAATATAGAGAACACTTTTACTAGGTGATCAATGTAGCTAAATAACTAATATACGTTGTAATTTCCTATTAAGATCACCAAGGGGGCTTTTAAAGAATGGTAATGCCCCGACTTATTCCTTGAAAATATTTAAATTAAAAAAACTACATCTTTTGGGAGAATTTTGTAGAAGTAGCCATCTATACATTGTAAATACCTCTTTAAAACAAAAACATAAATAGTGACTAAGTACATGGCCTTCATTCGATGGAATACACTGGAGTCAAACTGACTACATCTATGGAAAGGAACATTCTGGAAATAGATTTTAAGTTTAGGTAGAATATCATTGTTGATATCAGATGGATTTTTACCAAAAGCAAAGAATAGCAGAGAGATGTAAATTTTAGATAACATTGAGAAGAATGGGAATTCCAGAATGCTTAATTGAGGTTTTGTGGAACCAAGAAACATTCATCAGGATTATATGATTTCTCCATATTTACTCAATGTATATGCTGAGCAAATAATCCGAGAAATTAGTTAATATAAAAATATTGACCAATGTTACCTGGATTGGAGGACTTCTAATTACCAGCATGGGTTATGAATATGAAACAAGTTTGTTTGCAGAAAGTGAAGAAGTCTTGAGCCACTTACTAAAGAAGATAAGACTACAAACTTCAGGATGGATTTTACCTATTTTCTATTTTTTTACCTATTTCTATTTTTATAAAAATATAGAAATCTTCACGGCTTTACCAATACTAAACCTCATTCTAAATGGGGAAAATATTGCAACTGTGAGGATTTCCTTTTCTCTAAGTCAAGAGAGAGTAAGAATGAAAGCAGAAGTCAAGAGATGAAATGACAGACTACACTAGGTAAACTTCCTACCAAAGATCTCTTTATAGTGTTAGAGAACAGGAATGTTGATATAAAGACTAGAACCCAAATGATTTGAACTATGTTATTTTCAGTTGCTTCATTTGCATGTGAAAGTTGGACAATGAATAAAAAAGACTGAAGAAGACTTGACGTATTACAATTATGATGTTAGTAGACTGCCAGAATAACAATCAAATGTGTCTGGAGGAAGTTTTAGCCTTGATGGTCTTTAGAGACATGTCTGGTGAGACTTTATCCCATATATTTTGGCCGTGTTATCAGGAGGAACCAGTCCTTAGAAAACAAGATCATTTTTTGGAAAGTTAAATGGTTATCAAACAGAAGGAAGACCTTTAATGATATCAATTGGCACAGTGACTTCAACAACAGGTTTTAGCACAGTAGAGTTTATGAGGATGGCACAAAATAGGACAATGATTTTATATAGTCGCTATGAGTCTGATCCTACTCAAAGCACCTAAAATCAAATGTGTACAAAGAGCTACATGAGACCTGGGAATGAGCATTGTGAAGGAGCTAATTATATCTTCTACCTCCAGACTAGAGCAAACAACTACATAAAAAGACTGATAGATAACTGAAGATATATCTTTAATACATATGCAGACTTCAATGAGGAAATGAAAAGAATGAATAAAAATTATTCAGACCATATTATCATTGTGTTTATTTAAATAGGTATAAAAATATTATTTTATAGAAATATTGAAAACATTTTGGCTGTGGTGATAACTTCCTTTGGAAAAGAAAAGGTAGGCACAATGTCCTCCTTGAAAGCCTGTGATCTTAGTCGGACACTTGCACTAGCCATACTCTCAGAAAATGCTGGTAACTAAGTGTTAAAGTTGGTATTGTTTTTAGATTCACTCCATCCAATAGCTACATTTGCCATGGACTTCTGCCTGCTGTATACATTTGTCTTCATACTAAGGCAAAGCCATTTGGCCGTGCCTCACTCTAGGACTCTCTGCTGCTCTGTGTTACGTTCTCAAATTAGAGGTACGCATCCATGCCCATGTGTTCAGAAGGCATTTCACAAGCCATTCAGGCTTTAATAAGGACGTAGTGATCATCAGCTTGGAATATGCAAGAGCAGCCTGCTTTACCGCATACTGTGCGTAGCCCCTCTCCCACGGAACCAGTCACTGAACACTGGGGCAATGAGCTCCTTCACTGGGGTGCAGTGAGTGGCAATGCCAAGAAAGATTATAAACAGAATGTACCCAAAGAAGCTAGTGGTGCTGTGAGTGCCAAGAGGAACAGATTGTACTGCAGAGGGTATTTAGGAAGGCCATTAGGACAAGTTCAGTAATGACATGATCGTGACAGGAGATTTGTGGTGCAAAACAGGGATGAACTCAGCTCATGGAAAGACAAAGGGATGTAGGTGGGGACAAAGTTAAGGTGAAAATAGCAAAAGGCATATTCTATATTTTTTAAAAATGTGAAAATATGGAAAAAAAGGAGGAATTCTGTCAAATGTAAGCATTGTTTAACAAATACTTTTATTTGGAGAAAGAGTGAAAATACAGTAGTCCTACATAGAAAGTCACCTCTAATAGAAGAGGCTGTTACTATTCTAGCAAATGGGGAAACTCAACATGAGGATTGCAGGGGTTGTGTGGGACATTCAAAGTAAATATGGATCTTTCGAAGACTTTATCTGAAGTTTACTGTTATGTTCAGTTTCAATCCATGATTCTATGGAGATGCCTAAACCCCAGATCAGAATGGCTTTATAAGTTGTTAATACGCATTTTGTTGAGAATGTAAACAAGAAAGATGAAAAGAAGTCAGAATTTGTTCTCGTCCTCTCCAGGGCTTCAGTCCTTCACTGTGGCTTGAGTCTGAGCGTGAACCCTGTGCACAACAGAGCAACACACACAGGGCAGATATTTGCAAAGACAAAGAAGTAATAACTGTAATGGCATGATTTCCCTTTCCTATTGATAGATGAGAAAGTCTGCTGTTAGGGACCTCTCTAAAGTACTCAAGAGCAACGGTGTCTCTCTGAAGACTAAGGTGTGCCTGATATAGGCAATCACTTGTTATGCATCAGAGAGTTGGACAATGACTAGGGAGGATAGAAGGAGAATTGATGCTTTTGAGCTGTGGTGCTGGAGAAGAGTATTGAATGTACCATGGACTGCCAAGGAAACAAACAGATTAATCCTGGAGAGGGTTAAACCAGGCTATTCCTTGGAGGCAAGGATTCTGGGGTTTTGTATGGCATACTTTGGGCATGTTGCAAGTAGGGACAGGCCCTTGGAGAGGGACATCATGCTTGGTAGGGTGGAGGGAGAGCACAGGAGGGGAAGACCCTCTATGAGGTGGATTGATTCAGTGACTGAGGTAATCGGGATGGGTGTGTCAGAGGCAACAGAGATTGGTTTAGAGCTGTTAAACATAGGGTCACTATGAGTAGCAAACGACTCAATGGCGCATAACAACAACAACTACATTGATAGATGGAGAGAGCTCTGGCAGACTAATGGTTAAGGATTTGCACTTCCAACCCAAAGGCAGGCAATTTGAATTCACCAGATGCCTCAGGGAAGAAAGACGTGTAATCTCCTCCTGTGCAATTTAGAGGCTCTGTGAAAACTTGCTGTAGGATCAGCTATGAGTAGGTTCTTACTCTGAGGCACTTAACAACAGCATTGAAAGCTGGTGGCCTAGTGGCTAAGGAGTTGAGCTGCCAACCCAAAGAAAGGTGCTTTGACTCCACTAGCTGTTCCAGAGGAGAAAGATTGACAGTCTCTTTTACAGACCTGAAAACCCCCTGGGGGGCTTGGGGAGGAGAGGGTCAACTTTGAGTCAATTCCAACTTGATGGTAATAAGTTAAGTAGCAGATGGATAGATGACAGTATTTGTAGTGGTGTTAATGCTGAAACTGAATAGTCATTGAATGTGAGAGCTGAAAGTAAATTAGACCCACATTTATTGAGTAGTTATAGTGCACAAAGGATTGACTGCAAAATGGAGCCAGCTCCGCCAGCCTTTCTGAGACAGAAGCTTCAGAGAAGGATCTAGGTGCCTATGAAAACCCAGAAAGAATCTATCTCAGGAATGGGTTAATTGGAGTGCAAAACTCAGAGTGGAAATAAGACAGATTAATAATATTTCCCTTAATAACTTTCTCAATTACTTGATGAGGAGTAGGAATCCTAAACTATTGGCCAGAAAGTGGCAATGCTGGATCTAAATATTAAGCTTCCTTCAGGGAAATCTCTGAGCATTATCGTTACTAAGCCTTCTGATTGGATACTAGAGTTTTAGAAGTTATTACAGGTTACTGAGTAATATAGTAAGTCTATATTTAATTATTAGATTCAGTCCTTTGCAATGATTTTTTATTATGATTGATTAAACTCATGTTTTACATCCTGCATCACCATCTGGCAGATAAAATATAACAAAACATAATGAAGCTTTCTTGTATGATAAGAAATTCTCTTTCTAAATCAGTTTAAAACCTCTCTGGCTCATCTGTATCTGAGGTCTGTGCCTTCAAATATGAGACAGCTCAAAGTGTACCCCCTGGATGAAGAGCACTTGTATTATCTGTAGCTGGTATGAAATGAAGACTCTCAGGCCTCACCATGGGCTTTTTTAAGCTAGAATCTGTGTTTTGCCAAGATTATCTTTAGGCACATTAAAATTTCAGAAACATTGCCTCACAGTCTACCCTGACTTTAGAGTCATTGGTACTAATTTCTGTCTCCATCTAGCTAACTCATAGACAGCTGCCATCTAGTTAACTCTTAACTTACAATAACCATACCTGGTTCACTGTAGTCCTCAGTATTATTATAGGTGGTATGTTAGAGTTTATAGTTGGGAATTCTGTGCCACTTCATTTTATCACGGATCTCCCTCACCTTCACGGTCCCTGTACCTCCCATCACACCAGATATGATGTTCTCCTATTCTGATTGACTCCTCTTTGACATAACCAAACCTCTCAGACAGTGCTGTAAGGTTTACATTGGCAAAATTTTAAAAGCAGAAAGTAGAGCTTCCTAGTCTCTCTTAGTCTGCGTACTTTCCTGAAAACTGTTCTCTAGGGATCAAGCTGTCGTTTATTGGAATTTCGGTGACATAATACTAGCATCACAACAACAATAATAACAATCCTAGCATCACAGCAGCATAGTATCTGAACCAAACAAACATAAAATCACCAAAATCAGCAGATGGTCTGAAAGTGTTGTTGTTGTCATCATTGTTAAGTGCCATCGAGTCATAGATGACTCATAGCAACCCTATGAATGAAAGGCTTGAACACTTTTATAACTTTCATCATTTCTCCAAGTTCATAGGGTTTCTGGAGGCAAGCTATTTTGGAAGTGGATGTCACTCCTGCTTCCAAGCTTGCTTTAATTGGGGAGCTCCACAGTAAACATCTTAAATTTAACCCACAGGATATAGTATTTGTATTCATTCTCCTACAAGACCCTTTATTGTATATTCAAATCAGTTGACCATATCCCTCCTCAAAACAAGCCTAAACTTGAACCAGGATCATTTTCAATGTTATCCTCTCTTTGTACCCTCCACATCCGACACTTTCAAATGAATTAATTCTGTTTCAGGAATTCCTCCCTAACCTGCTTGGTCTCGTGATCCTCACATTCATTCTTTTTATTCAGGAAAAAGAACCTTATGAGGGAAAAGCTTTCTTTTCCTCAACATTTCTTCTATTAGTTCCTGGTCCTTTTCAACTGATCTAATTCCACTTTAAATGTATTTTTCTCTTTTTATTAACCACCATAAGTATTTTGTGAAAATTGTGGACAAGATTTGTTTTTCCGTCATCAGAACAAAGCAGGGAGACACTGGATGGTTCAAAATCAAGAGCGGGGTCCGTCAGGGAAGTATTTTGTCTCCATACCTTTTCAATCTGTATGCAGAACAGATCATTCGAGATGCTGGGCTGTACAAGGATGAATGTGGCATCAGAATTGGCGGAAAAATCATCAACAACCTGCATTACAGAGATGACACAACCCTGCTCGCTGAAACTGAGAAGAATCTGAAGCACTTGCTGCGGAAGATCAAGGACTACAGCCTCCTATATGGACTGAAGCTCAACATCAAGAAAACAAAGATTCTCACCACTGGGCCAGTTGGAAGCATCAGTATGGATGGTGAAGAGATTGAGATAGTTAACAGGTTTCATTTACTTGGTTCCACACTCTTGGTAACAACAGCTAGGAAATCAGGAGATGAACTGCATTGGGAAAGTCAGCTGTGAGGGACCTCTCAAGAGTACTGAAGTGCAACGTCAGGCTGGAGACTAAGATGCGCCTGATCCAGGCTCTAGTCTTTGCAATTACGTGCTATGCATCGGAGAGTTGGACAGTGATTAGGGATGATAGAGAATTGATGCCTTTGAGCTGTGGTGCTGGAGAAGAGTGTTGAATATACCATGGACTGCTAGGAGAACAAACAGGTTTGTCCTGGAGAGGGGGAAGCCAGAATGTTCCCTGGAGTCAAGAATTCTGAAGCTTCATCTGATATACTTTGGGCATATTGCAAGGAGGGACTGCTCCTTTGAGAGGGACATCATGTTTGGGAGAGTGGAGAGATGGTGCAGGAGAGGAAGATCTTCGATGAGATGGATTGATTCTGTGAGTGGAATGAATGTGTTTGAGACAGCGAGGTTGGCACAGGATAGAATGGTGTTTAGGGCTCTTGTACATAGGGTCACTATGAGTCTCAAACAACTCGATGGTACAAAACAACAACATTGTGATCCAAAGGGCGTTGGTGTGTCAGAATTAGTGAGACTGGCTCAGGACAGGGAAGGGTTCAGAGCTGCTGTACATAGTGTCACTATTCATCACAGGCAACTCAGTGGCACATAACATACTATGACAAGTTTGGAAGGAGGAGTGGCATCCACTTCCTAAATAACATGCCTCCAGAAACCCTATAGATTTTGATGAATGTCAATAGTTGTAGAGGGGCTTCAGGTCTTTTGTTCACTAGGTCACTATGAGTCATGTTTGACTTGAAGGCTATCAACGACAACAACAATTGTGACACACAAATACACACATATCTCCATTTCACTTTTACTTTTCCCCTACATAGAAATATACAACTCTTTAACAATACACAACTTTTTAGCAAGCTAAAGTCCAAATTCACTGTATTCAAATTTTAAAATGTATTCGTGTTCAAGGCCTCAAACCTGTTATTGAAATGGTTTTTCAATATTCCATGAACAATGAAATGAACAGGCATTTAGGTCCCACAGAAAGTGCAGCCAGAGTGCTCCTTAGACTCCTTAGAAGCAAGGATGGTGAAGCTCCGTCTCACAGACCTGGGGCATGTTGTTAGGAAGGGCTGTTCCTTGGAAAGGGGCATCAAGCTTAGAAAGGTCATTGAAAGAGAAGAAACTCTCAGTGAGATGAATTAACACAGTGACTTTGACAATGGACGCAGGTATATCTGAAATGACAAGAACTGCACAAAATAGACAAAAGTCAGATCTGTTGTTCTTAGGGTCACTGTAAGTCATACTCAACTCAGTAGCACCTAACAACAACAACAAAAAATTTCAATGACAGAGTAGTTGCCTGATCAATTTCACTGGAAATAAAAAAAAAAGTCTCTTTTAATCTGAAATACCTTGTGTAATGGTTGTTTGAGTTTGGTGCCTATTTATTTATTTAATGAAAAAACTGCACCCTTTATTGTGGTGTTCACATATTAATGTTTAATGCTAAGAACGTGAAAAATATATCAAAGGTATTGCTAGCAATAACACCCAAATCAGAGCATGATCTGCTCAAGATGGACACTAATGATTTCACGGGGGTTTCTTGAGTCCAGAGTGCTTGCTTTACAAGATATTTTAGCCCTGAGCTGTAAACCTTGGCCAAATGAGTTCAGCACCTCCCTCAGGATTTATTACGTTAGGCTGGCTGACAAGGAGGAAGAGGCCGACTTGTTCAGACCCAAAAGGGCACACTGTTCCAGGGCAGTTCAAAGTAACCAAACCCTCCTGATTTCACATCTCCGTTTCCATTTGGCTGCACTATTTCTATTTAAAACCTAACTGAAGTGCCAAGTTGTGGGTCTATATCCATCATTTCCTAACTGCAAGAACACTTCCCTGCCCTTCTCGGTGATAATCTATTGTATTTTTATAGCAATTTGCAATCTTCAGTGTTTGTCCCTTTTAACCCTCCTCTTCACCCTGGCAGTTATCTTCGTCTTGTCCTCCATTTTACAGATAATGGAGCTGAAGCCCTGAGAGCATAAGTGATTGTCCAAGGTCACACAGGTGGTAATTGAAGTCAGAACTCAAACCCATGTCTTTTGACTCCAAGGACAGCTAAGGGCTCCTCTGACTGCAGACTGTTTTACAGTAGTGTGAGATGTCTTAACCTTACAGATTGTAAAAGGTTCTTATAATTTCCTTAGAAAGTAGACTGAAGTACAAGAACATTTGTAACAAGTGTTTTCCTTTCAACTAGAACCAACAGTGAGTCGTTTCACTGGTTTTCCTCAGAGCATTCTCATTTTTCATTCTACACACAAACTGCAATGTTCATTACAGTTGACAGTACTTTGGGAAAACTTGTTTTTAATATTAAGTATTTCACTGGTGAATATTCAAAGGTTGTGCTTGCTTCTGTTGATAGCCTGCTGTGTGACCTTGATAAGGTTACTTAACCTTTTTTATGTCTCTGCAAATTTAGGATAAAATCTTTCTCTTACTGGCAATTGTCATGCATAATTAATTAATGCAACTAGAGTAAAATCAAAGACTTTGCCACTAAAAGCTAGAGAAATGCAGCATGCAATATATTACCCTAGATAATCACTGAGGCCTAGCCGCCCTGAGCCCATGGCTAAAAATTAGAGTGGAGTCTCATTTGCTGTCATTGAGGACAATAGGTAAGAAAGCACAGAATATCAGACTGTTTTTACCTCTCACAATATTCTTTCCCTAAACACAGCACACGTAAATATTGATGGAGTAAATATAAGATTCTCTCCCCTTTTCAGCCAACCACTCAACTTCTTCATCTTGGTGTTACAAAGAATTCATTTTATGCATACTTTACTTTCAGAAAAATACCTAACTTCTCAGAGAAACACTTTGTTTTCGTTGTGGTTACCACTTCCTCTTTTTATTTAGGTTGCTTTTGGGGGTTCTGGTTTTGGGGTATTTTTTTGGTTTTGTGGAGTTTTTTCCCCTACAATCAATTAGTCGGTGGTGAGGCTGTCTATAGTACTATAAAGTAAAAGATTACAATTAAAAAATTCCCTGCTGACAGTCTGTCTCATTATTAAAAGACAGTTCATTTCTTTTGTTGAAGAAAAAGAAATTACAGAAATGGTGCTGGTGTGGAAAAAGACTTAGACAATACGTGTTACTCTATTTTATATGACAAAGAAATGGAGGAAACAAGAAGGTAAGGAATATGTATGGAGCTTCAGAGATAATAAATGTCAGAGATGCAATTTAAATGTAGTTTTGTCTTACTTCAAAACACTTGTAAAACATAAAAGCAAAACAGAAATATAATACTAGAGTACAAGACTCCTTGGGAAACCAGGGAACAGGGTAAGTCAGTATACTGCACCTACATGCATCACTCAGAGACTATCATAGTGAGTTGAGTTGCATTTTGTCATAGAAGGATGATCTCTGAGATGAACACTGACCCTGAGCAGAGAAAGATATTCCTGGGAGCAGTGCGTGTGGATTAAACAATACAGTGATTGATCGGGAAACTGAAAGCTGCCTTGACTGAGTGGACAGTGGTTTGATATGGGAAGCTCAAAGCCTATGTTGAGCCTCAGGAATCCACACAGAGTAGTGTGCATGGGACCCTGAAAGCTGTTCCCCTGTCACGGGCAGCAACATGATTTGCTGACATGCAGTGTTTCACCTGCTTCCTTTTTCCTTAGCTTGTAACATACCAGTCTCTCATGATTGTCAAATTTAAGTAACCAAATGAGAACTTCTCTGTATTCCCCTACCTCATTGGTACTGATGGATTTTAATTTCCTTCCTATCACAAAGATCAACATTTTATGATCTTATTTAAGACCAAACCATACAATTGTGCACTAGATCTCATTTTTTGGCACTTACTCTAGGGAATCTCTTCAGTAATTCCTCTTTTTCTTTCTTACATTATCAAGATGTCCTTATGTACTAGATACTTAATAGAATACAAATTCCCTTTAAAAAAATATATATATATTTCCTTGTGCCTCTACTTTACTCTCGTATCTATTTTATTTCTCTTTCTCTATAGCTAAGCTTTTGCCTATGTTCCTTTACTCATCTTCTTTTCTAATTTTCTCTTGAGCACACTGTGCAGAAGCTGTTGTTTCCATCATGTCGCCACATTGCTTTATAGACCTTGTCTCCTAGTTGCCAAACACAGTGATGATGTTTCAGCACTGACTGTAGTCAATCCATAAGAAACCTTAGGCACAGTTGTTAGCATCTTCTTACTTGAAGTCTCTTCCTTAACTGTTCTCTAAACAAGTTTCTATTGATTGTCTCTTGTCAGAACATGTTTTTCATTATTCTCCTTAGGTTTTCAAACTAAATAATGGAACTTCATATGTCTCAGACTTTTGAATCTTTTGGTATTTTCTGTCTGTATTCATTATTACTAAATCAAGCCTGGAAGCAGGAGCAGCATCCACTTCCAAAATGGCTTGCCTCTGGAAACTCTATGTACGAACAGTGCTCAGGCTGTTCGTTCATAGGGTCGCTATGAGTCGTCTACGACTCGATGGCATTAAAAAACAATAACAATGACGACGACCAAGAGAGAGCTACGTTGGCCTAGTAGAAGGAAGCTGTGCAACCAAGCTAAAGGTGGGTGATTGTCATCTGTGACCCTCGGCCAGGTTCAAATTGACTTCCTGTCAAACATTCTTCTAGGTGGTATAGCACTGGTCTGTGTGTTGCTATACAGAGGTAACTCGTGGTTGCTGTGATGCTGAAACCTGTGACAGTGATGTGCCAATCGTGGTAATGGGCACCCATGGTGGACAGTGTTGGCTGGAGCTTCCCGACTAAATCAAGCCTGGAAGCAGGAGTGGCATCCACTTTCGAAATGGCTTGCCTCTGGAAACTCTATGTACGAACAGTGCTCAGGCTTTTCGTTCGTAGGGTCGCTATGAGTCGTCTACGACTCGACGGCATTAAACAACAGCAACAACAATCATTATTTAGGAGTTTTCATGAAGTCCTAAGCTTAAATGCCACATAAATGTATAACTTTCAAAGTTGAAGGTCCAGCCTTAGCTTCCCTCCTAAATATTAAATTCATATATACAATTATATTCCAACAAATTCACCTGGAAGTTTAATAAGCATGTAAAGTCTATGATGACTCTACTGCAAGCTTTTTTGATGCAGTAAGTAGTAACCCCAACTAATTAGCCATCCTGAGTTTATAGCATTTGTTGTTGTTATGTGCCTTCAAGTCACCTACAACTCATAGCGACCCTATGTACAATAGCCCTACACCCTGTTCTATCACCTTATATGTAGTTTTATTTAATATTTTGTCTTTTCCATTCTCTACCTACATTCTTTTTTTTTGTAGTTTTGGGATTTTTTTAATTATTATTAATTTCAATGAACATCTACAGAGATTTTGGAATTCCGTTCATTCATTGTTGCACTTTTCTCCCCACCCACCCCACCCACATCCACTCTCAGTTTGCTCCTCTCCTTGAAAAGCAAAAGAAAAACTCCTTCATTGGTAGACATTCTATAAGCAAATCCTATTTTTTTTTCATATTGGCAAAAAGCTGCATTGTAGTCCCAAAAGCATGAGTTTTAAGGCCACCAGCTGCTCTGTAGAAGGATGGTCAGTCTCCTCTTGTGTGATTAACTGCCTCTGAAACCCACCAGAGGGTCAGCTATGGCTCAGTTCCGATTCTATGGTACACAAGAACAACACTTTTTCTAAGCAACTGTCATTTTTTTTATTCTAGCTCACTTTTTTCACTTTTGCCCCCTGTGATGTGTTACCCTCCTAATAGCCTGTAATATACATGTTAAATAACTTCTCAGTTAAGTATCTTGTAAATATTTCTCACCTCGTTTTAATAAAATTCGAAGTCATCATATAATTCGTATCATTTTACCTTTAGCTATATGATTTCATCTTTCATTTCTTATTTATCATGTTTCAGCCACACTGGTTCTATGCTGTCCTTCAAAATTACTTCACTATGAAAAGATCTTAACATTTAATATCTCCTCCTCTTATCATGTTTTTCTTTAAGATATCATTATGGTTCCTGCCTTCACTTCATTCTGGTCCATGTTCAAATTCTCATTGTCGGCAAGGTCTTTCCTATCATTTACCTCTTAATATTGTTGTTTTTTGTTACGCAGCATCCAGTCATTTGCGACTCATAGTGACCCTATGTACAAGTGCTCTAAACACTGTTCTATCCTGTGCCAACCTAGCCATCTCAAACACACTTATTCCCACAGCTCCAGTCACAAAATCGATCCATCCCATCGAAGGTCTTCCTCTCCTTCACCGCCCATCCACTCTGCCAAACGTGATAGTCCATCCTTGCAACATGCCCAAGGTAGGTCAGACGAAGCTTTAGAATCCTTGACTCCAAGGAACATTCTGGCTTCCCCCTCTCCAGGACAAACCTGTTTGTTCTCCTAGCAGTCCATGGTATATTCAACACTCTTCTCCAGCACCACAACCCAAAGTCATCAATTCTCTTTCTATCAACCCTATTCACTGTCCAACTCTCTGATGCATAGCACATAATTGCAAAGGCTATAGCCTTTACTATACTATAGCCTTTACTGTAGTGAAGTATAATTTGTAAAACAGCAAAGTGGCAATTAGAGTTAAAAAGCAAGAAGTTATTATTATCTTATTATGGATATAAAAGAGACAGAGGAGTTATGAGAACCTTTTCTGAAAGACCACAGTGAACAACAGTCATTTTTTTAACAGAGTGATCATCCTCAAGTATTATTTATTTATGAAAAAAGTGATCCTATATGAAGAAAAATTTTTATCACTTATAAAGTGAAACCTCTTATATTTAGCATTCTTATATATGTTCTTTTTCTTTATGTAGTATGTGACATAAGGCAATAGCTTTACAAAAGTCCTATAATAATAAAAACATTACTATGAAAGTGACAAACTACGATTTGAATTAGTTTTTGTGCTTACCCCTTTCTAAGGGTTAAAGAAGAAAATACTTTGGATTCACCTAAAATCTATGATTTAGGCAAATTGATGAAACAATCATTTCACTCCAAAATTTTGTTTTGATAGTTTACCTAATCATTTTCTCACTTGTGGAGAAAATTTATTTCCATAATTTGTGGATGATTGTCTTCCAAACGAAAAGCCCTAAACCATTTCTGACAAGAAACTATCTTTCATTTCCAGTGATTTCACAATGACTGTAGGGAATAAAACACAAAAACAAAACAAAGGAAAAGAATGCAAACTAATGTAAGCTTGTGGCCATCCTTCCAATGCCCCTCCTACCCCATCCCCCTCACTTCTCTGAGGACTTATTTAAGCTGAAAGGAACAGAGAGCACTTCCAGGTAAGCGTTCTAGGTGTATTTACCATGGAAGCTTATTTCACATCCTGAATAACGTTAAGAAATTCCCACACTTAGAGCTTTGTTACTTACAGTCTGAACTATGTAAACATGGAGTAGTAGTGGCATTTTCTTCTAATATGAATTGACTGGGAAATGAAAAACAAGCATCAGATGCTCAGAAGACAATTAACATGTAAACAAATGAAAAGTGTAAATTAATGAGGAAAATTAAAAATGTCAGAGAACAAGAAAATAAATAAGTATTTTATTAATAAATTGTTGTTGTTGTTGTTTAATGCCGTCGAGTCGTAGACAACTCATAGCGACCCTATGAACGAACAGCCTGAGCACTGTTCATACATAGAGTTTCCGGAGGCAAGCCATTTTGGAAGTGGATGCCGCTCCTGCTTCCAGATTAATAAATTATTAAGGTATTAATAGTTATTTCCATCAAAACGATTGTTAGGATTGAAGATTTGTCAATTGAGTCACCTTTAGTGTAAAATTTGGGCTAAAGCAATCCCAATGAAAATGATGGATGTGTTGAATGAAGTACATTTATATTCTTTTTGTTCTTGTGTTCCTTAGAGTTGGAGCTAGCCCATAGCTGACCCTCCGGTAGGTTTTCAAAGACACCAAATCTCATAGAAGCTTGCCTTTCTTTCTTTCAGTTGGTAGATTCAAGCTATGTACCTTGCGTTGACAGCACAATTCCTTACTAAGTGACACTAAGCCACCAGAACTCATTCTATGTATATAGAGATAGACAAAGACATTTTTCATAACTCATAATAACAAAACATCTTTCCTGTTTATTTTGCAAAGAATTCATTTCCACACTCAAAAGTGTTTTAAGAATATGGTGATTGTATTTTATTGTTACATCATTAGTAATAGCATTGTTGTTGTTATGACTTGTCAACTACAACTCACAGTAATGCAATGAACTATGGATCTGAACCCTGCCCTATCCTGTGTCAACATCATCATTTTGAGCCTATCGTTACAGTGATCCATCTCCAAGAAGGTCTTCCTGTTTTACACTGACTCTCCACTCTTCCAAGCGTGATCTCTTTTTTTCAAGGACTGACCTCTCCTGACACCCTAACCAAAGCTTATGAGACAAAATTTCACCATCCTTGCCTTCAAGGAGCACTCTCAGTATACTTTATCTAAGACATATTGGTTTGTTCTTTTGTCAGTCCACGAGGGATTCAATACTCTTTTACAACACAATAATTCAAAGGCACTGATTGTTCTAATGTCATCGTTTGGTCATAATCCAACTTTCAGATGCATAACTAATTGAAAAAACAACAACAAACTATGGCTTGAGTCTTGTTCACCTTGGTCTTAAACTGATATTGTTGTTCTTTACTCCTTTGGAGAAGATCTTGCTAAAATATTTTAGCAATGTGATAGTTCTTTTGATTTCTTAATTGCTGGTGTCAATGATGTGATTGTGAGCTCAAACAATATAAAATTGTTGACAGCTTCACTCCCATCTCCAATTACCATAAAATTGCCTAATGGCCCAATGGTAAGGAGTTTTGCTTTCTTGATGTTAAGATATAATCCATATTGAAGTCTTTGATCTTCTGCAGCAAGGATTTTAGGTCTTCTTCACTTTCTGTGAGCAAAGTTGTATTATCTACATAAAAGTAGGTTGTTGATGAGTCTTCTTCTGTTCTTGATGCCATATAGTTCTTATAAAGATCAGCTTCTCAAAATGATTTCCTCAGCATATACACTGGATAGTTATAGAGAAAGGATACAGCCCTGCTGCACACATTCTTTATTTTAAATTATGCTATACATTAATTCCTTTGCTCTGCATGTGCACAAATCATTATTCTCAGATTTGCATTCTTCTTCATGTTAGCCATAATCTGTTATGATCCACACAGTCAAATGTCATTGTAATGTCACAACTGTGCCCAGTTGAGTGGCTTGAGGTCACTCATGTGCCCACCTCCTGGACTGTCCCTACTTGTAGAAAGAAACAGACACATTCCCTATTGGGTGGCATTAGATGCCTGTGATGGTCCCAACCTCGTTCCACCACCTCGGCCTCACCCTTTAGTTACAAACCCAGCACACTTTGTCCCACTTGAAAACATTGTATCTTCAGAAAGGTTTTACATAAAAAAAAAAAAATCTAAAGCTATTTAAAGAGTACTTTTTTACTTCTGACTCACTTCATGGAATTGAAAGAAACCCTAAATGGGGGCTGATTTCCCTGAGATACTTGGTTAATAATTCTTTATTAAATGTCATGAGTCTTTACAGTTTTGTACAAGAAGAATAAATCATACTGTGCAATTATCACTTAGTAACTGGAAATTTAAAGCTATGTGGCAGGTAACTGCTTTACGTGGCCTGTCCATGATGAAGAAGGGACTCTTATTACCACCTATAAGAGTCTAGAACTTTTTATAACTATTAAATACTAAATAGGATAGGGTTAAGGCTTGTTGTTCATAGAGTCTTTGTGAGTCATATTCAACTTGACAGCATCTAACAACAACAACAAAAGCAATAGATAACTACACACAACATCCATGGAAAGCTACGTAGTGTGATTTTTTTTCTCCCTTTAGGATGAAATAGCTATATGTTTTCATTTGTTGTTTGATTTTAGATCTGAAAAACTTGTTTCCCCATAATGTCACTTTCTCTGAGAGCAGGACATATGTGACTAAAATGATGACAAATGCTTTAGAAGAAATATATTTTGCACTGATTATGCAAAACACATGGTCAATGTTTGGGGTACATAGATTGATAAATAAGTGGGAAGACAATTTATTAGATTATTTTCATTAAGTGGATAAAAAATCAAGTGTCATATCTAGCCTGCTATTCAGTCACTCTCTGGAGTTCTTAAGTGATTCCATAGTGTCATAAAATACATGTTGAGAGGACTCCTTTTCACTCTGCTGTGGCCTCTCCTCTTGAATTGACATTGCACAGTGCACATCACTGTCACTGTCACAGCATGAGCTGTGCATTTGGGGCAAAACCTCTTTCATGTGGATGTCAGTTATTGTAGCCCATGCTACATGCTCAGAATTCCTCCTATTTTAGAAAAAGTATTTTCCACTTGATTGTATTGATTGTTTAAGATGTGCTATTAAGCCATTTTAATGGACTCTATAATTGGCGACCTTTTGAAGAAAGCTAATATAAATAATTGTATTTTATAGCAAATAAACTCCTGACAACTTGACTGCAGAAATGTCTCCTATATTAACATGTTAGGATTCAGGAATTATAACTTGCTGTTCATCACAGCATGTGTGTGTAGGTGTGTGTTTCCATATAAACTGATCACCAGTTTCTGTATAAATATCTTCCATTCTCTTCTTTAATATACTGGCTATTTTAATAAAATTATCTTACACATGGCCTAGGAAGTTCATATACTTAGTAGAGACAGGACCAGTTAGAAACTATATAACTATGCCTCACCTAGCAATCATCTATAATGGCACAGCTTGACAGAACAGAAGGTGGTCACACAGTTCTGTCGGCTAGAAGTTAGACTCCTCACATACTGTCGTTTTTATATGTCCATGTTTCTGAGCCTGTTCTCTTTCCTAAGTGTTGTTGTTGTTGTTGCTGTTGTTGTTGTTGTTGTTAGGTGCTGTCAAGTTGACTACAACTCATAGCGACCATGTGAAAAAAAGATCTGAACCCTGTTCTATCCTGCGCCATCCTCACACTCCTGGCCCACAAGAGCCCATTTCAGCAGCCACTGTGTCAGTCCAGCTAGTTCTACCTCTCCTTTGCTGAACCTTAACCCGTCCCAAAATCATGTCCTTCTCCCAGGAATAGCACCACCTAGAAACATGCCCAGAGTATGTGAGGTGAGTCCTCATCATTCTTGTCTTCAAATGCACTCCAGATGCACCTTCTCCAAAACATGTATCTTTGTTCTAGCTATCCACGGGATGTTCAATGCTCTTCTAAAACACCACAGCTCAAAGGCATCAATTGTTCTTCTGTCATCCTTACTCATTGTCCATCTCTCAAATGAATAGAAAATGATCAGAAAGACTATGGCCTGAATCAAATGTACCTTAGTTCTCAAAATAACATCATTATTCCTCAATAGTGTGAAGAGGTCCCTAACTGCAGACTTTCCCAATGCGACCTGTCTCCTTATTTTCTAACTGCTGATAACAGGGGTTTTAATTGTGGATCCAAGCAAGATGAAGTTGACAGTTAAAATATCCTCTACATGCTGCCTATTGACCCAGTCGTAAGAATCTTTGTTTTCTTGACATTCAGATGTAATCCATATTGAATATTTCATTCTGTAGTCTGCAACAAGTGTTTCAAGTCATCCTCACTTTCAGTAAGCAAGATTGTGTCATCTACATAACACAGGTTATCAATGTGTCTCCCTCCAATCTTGATGCCACAGTCATCTTTATAGAGCCCAGCTTCTCAGGTATTTTGCTCGTAAGGACTAGGATTATAAATTATCCTTCCTCTCATAACTTCATTTAAATTGTTTGATAACAAAAGAAAAAAACTAACATTTCTAAGAAAATTAAAAGGCCTAGGGTGCTCTGGTGGCCTAGTAATAAGAACCTGTGCTTCCATCCGAATGGTATTTGTTCAAATCCGCCAGATGATCTGCAAGAAAGGGATGGGCAATCTCTTCCCTTGCCATTTATTGACTCTGCAAACCTATTTGAGAGTCACCAATAGGTTGTTTCCTACTTGATGGCAACCAATCACCACCCAATAAGTAAAGATGTCTCAGACACTTTAGTGAATGCATTGACAAGCTCATTCTGCTCTGTCAGGTATTTGATTACACAAAATATGAAATTTTTCTATTTCTGGTGATAACTTGTAATGTGTAAGACTTCAGAAAAGTCATGCAACTTCTTGTTTGAGTTTTATCTACCACATCTGTAAAATGTGAATTGAGAAAGGGTAAAAGTAGTGTTTTAAAAATAATAACAATTATTTGTAGTCAAAGTTTTGGGTTACACAATCATTTGGCTTCTAGGCTAGAGGGTTCTAGTAGCATAACCCATAGGAAGCTGTACTTCTAGCCCAAAGGCAGTCCCTCCCTGATGGCTTGATTCCACCAGCAGCTCCACAGAAGAAAGAGGGACACTCTTCACCCAGGCAATTTACAGCTTCTAAAAACCCACTGGATTGTCACCTATGAGTCATTTGTTATTTGATGGCAATTAAAGAGAGAGTAAAGACTAGAGATTAAAATTTATTCAGCTACACTCAAGAGAAAATTCTGATAATCTGCTTATATAAAAATGAAGGCCAAGAAACCTCATGAATAGATCTACTCTATAACATTTAGGGTCATGGTAATATTTAACTCAAAGGGAAAACAGTGAGCAACATCTTGGCTATTGCATAGACTATGAAATAAATTAGGAAAAAATTAGTAATTTTAGGTGTTTTTAGTCTTTTTATCAAGATAAAATATTTAGGGTAGAATTAACTTCCATAGATAATTAACTAGATAAAAATAACTTGATAAAATGTCTAGACAAGGAGTATTTCTTTTCTTCATCCAAGGTGCTGTGAAATGGATTGATTGACAGAGGATATCAGAAGCAGAAAAGGGTGATGACCCTGGAGAATTCATGCTGGAGTGAGCCAATTTCAGCTGATGGAGTTTGGTATTTTCCAGCCTAAGTGGCAAGAACCAGAGGGGAAAGTGAGACTATGCAGTAGCTATTACAGATGTCAAGTTTAATTTCTTGGTGGTAGCAAGATTTCTATAAGGCAGACAGAGCAACATAAATGGAGACAGAGAAGTTCCTAGGCAAGTATAAGGTACTAAATAATAATAATAGAGTGGATGGGAGACTAGGGTGTCAGATAGAACACCAGACTTGAACTTGGCTACCACTCCACACAAGTTATAAAAGTTGCACCTGAGGAAAGGAAATATCAAATTCTTCTTCACAAGATTGGGGACTTCTTAGGGATAGAGATTGAACGAAGGAAAAATCGTCTTTAATCCTTTCCACTTTCCCTAAACTGAACTCAACTCATAGCCATTGAGACAGAATTGACTCATATCTGACCCTCCACTGAGTTTCCAGAGACTGTATTTGCAGAGCAGTATGTTTCCTATGTTTCCCTGGGGAGTGGCTAATGAATTCTAATGACCTGAGATACAACACCTTTGAGTTACCACTACAAGTTCCTTCAGACTGGTAGGGTACCCCTGGGTGACTTAAACCACCCCCAGTACCTGACAATTAATAGATACCTAATAAATACTTCAGTCCACTAGGCCAACTGGTCTCTCTCTATGTTGTTAAGTGTTGTCGAGTCGTGGGAAACTTATAGGGACACTATGAAGAGAAGTCCTAGACACTTGCATGACTTGCATCCTTGCTCCAGGGTTTCCAGAGGCAAGCTGTTTACGAAGTGGATGCCACTTCTGCTTCCAAGCTTGTTTTAATCAGGGAACTCCACTAAACACTGTCCCCCATGGGTAACCATTCTCGCATTTTGACACATCAGCGTTACAGTGCTCAGCTTCACAGCAACCGTGAGTGACCTCTGTACAGCAAGTGGACACATCAGACGTGGCCATTCATTTCAGTATTTTACCATTTTGGCACGCCCAAACGCTGGCAAACTCTGGGCCAGAGACCCCTAATTCATTTAGCAAGTCCTCTCTGCAGCCACCTACTTGGGGCAAAAAGAAAGCCACCAATGCCCAAGCGTTCTCCCACTTGCCTCTTTTCCAGGCTCACACAAGGGTCGAGGACTTTCGTTCATTGGATCACTATGAGTCACCTATGACTGGACAGAACTTAACAACAAAAAATACTTACTGAAAGAAATACCAGATTATTAATTTAGATAAAATATTCCATATTCTTCATTGGGTTTTTGAAGCTACCAAGCTTTATGGTAGAAGAATATCTCATTTTCTTCCAATGAGCAGTTGGTAGGTTTGAAATGCAATAGTTCAGTACATAGTGCCCTACCCATCAAGGCTCCTTATGGATTTAAATAAATGCTATGAACTTGATCTTGAAAAATCATGGTCATAGGGGTATATTTCATTTGGCATTGTGATTTCTCCCCCACCCCCGGCTCTTCTTTTGAGGATTGGTGTTTAATCATATATTCAAATTAAAGAAACAGATACTTTTACATTAAGACAAAAATAACTATAAGTAAAATAAAGTTGCACTGACAATTTCTATTATTTTTAAATAAAATTTTTATTTTATACTGTTTTACTTAGAAAATTCATATACACTGTTTTTCACACCAGATTTTTCCCATTTCCTTTACCCACCCCTCCATCTACCCATCTAATTGTGGGACCCTATGATTATCAGACTCCACCCCACCCCCATCCCACCTCCACCCTTAGATCCTCAACAATTTCTGTTATTGATAACGGAGTTTTACCTTGTCCTTAGAGTAATTATTGTGCTTGATTCATTTAATTGCTGACTTGATAATTGGTACACCATGATCACATGAAAAATGTTAGCAAAATACATTAAAAATGAAAGCAATACATAATATGGTTTCTTAACATTAATTTAATGCAAAAATATGTGAAATAATTACATTAATGTACTCACTGTGGAAAAGAAGGGAATGTCATAATTGATGTAATTGATAGCCTCTGAGGAAAATACATTGTAGTCTTACTTGTTGTTGTTGTTGTTGTTAAGTGCCGTCAAGTTGCAGGCGACTCATAACGACCCTATGAAGGAGAGCCCTTGACCCTTCGTTCATAGGGTTTCCAGAGGCAAGCTATTATGGAAGTGGATGCCACTCCTCTTTCTAAAGTCTTACTTAGAGGGTTAATAAAAGTAAAAAAAGCTTGTTGTTGAGTCAGAGCCAACTCACAGCTGATTATGATTTTTGGAGACCATAAATCCCACGGGAAAAAGATTGTCCATCTTTCTCCCAAGGAGCTACTAGTATATTCAAATTTCCAGAAAAGCTCTGCCTCTGGTTAGCAGGGTAATTCCCTATGACTTATTACCACCAGAGCACCCGACACAGTTCATAAGTTATTTGAAAAATTGTTGTTCTCATTTCATCATACTTGTGCTGATGGTACAGATGGGTGGGGAAATAGGGTGTTAATCATAGGGTTGAATAATTTGATGGGTGAGTGAGGTGAAGGAAATGGGGAGGATCTTTTGTGAAAAACAATATATTCAAACATTGTAAATAAATCAGAATCATTAAGAAAAAAATTTACACAACTCAACCAAATGCTGCACTTCTCTGAGGATTTGAATCTCTCAGTCATTCCAGAAGACAAAAATTGGACAGTTTATTCCTATGGTGAAGGGAAGCCTTGAAAACTTAAGGCAAGGTTAGTTGTGAATTGAAACCAGTTCAATGTCACTGAGAGCTAGATGTATAATGTTTCTGTTTTTTGAGGATAGATGTGATTTTATACAACAACAACAACAACAATTTTGAAAACAAAAACCGAAGACATTTTTAACTATAGGAAAATTGTGACAAAATAATAACGAAATGAATTTTATAAATTAATACTCCGATTGTTGTTACTTACTGTAGAGTTGGAACCGACCCATAGATGACCTTCTGGTTGTCAGAGGCATTTAAATACGTGTGAGGAGATTGCCCATCCTTCTCCTGTGGAGGAGCTGGTAGATTCAAACCTTGTGCCTTTAAGATTACAGCACAGCTTCTTGACACTAGGCCAACAGAGAATAATTATCATTTAAAACTGACGCTCTGGTGGCCTAGTCATAAAAAGCTATGCTGTGATCCCAAAGACATGTGGTTTGAATCTACCAGCTGCAATTTACTGCCTCTGAAAACCCACTGGAGGGTCAGCTGAGGATTGATTCTGACTGAACAGCACAAAACAACAATGGTGCCGCTGGGGAAAAACAAACAAAAGTATTTAAAATCATAAGATTACAGGAAAAATTGTTTTGCAAAATAATATGCATAATAATTGTACCCACACATAAATATTCTATAAAATTTAGGGAGCTGTGGTGACTTATTTGTAAGGAGTTATGCTGCCAACTTAATGACATGCAGTTCGAATGACATGCAGTTTCTCCATGGGAGAAAGATGAACAGTTTCCTCTTGTGTGACTTTTCTGCCTCTGAAAACTCGTTGCATAACCAGCTATGAGTTCACTCTGATTTGAAGGTTCATGACAACAATATGTATATAAACAACTTAGACATTAGAATGCTTTTGAATTGAGTTATATTGTTGTACGGTGCTCTTTAATGAACCGCATACAGCTCTAATGACCTGACCCTGTGAATTACAGTCTTGTGCTGTCTTGTCCTATCTTCATGACCTCTGATAGGCTGAGTCCATTGTTAATAGTCACTGTGTCAGTCCATTTTATTGGAAGTCTCCCTCTCCTTCACTGACCTTCTCACGTTGAAGTCTTTTTTTTCCAAGGTCTAGTGCTCCTGATAACAAGCACAAAGTATGTGAAAAAGTTTCCTCATCCTTGTCTCTAAGGAGCAACTTGCTGCATTTCCTTCAAGACAGATTTGCTTGTTCTTTTGCCAGTTTATGGAAAATTTAGTACTCTTTACCAACACCACAGTTTAAAGGCGTTGATTCTTTTTCTGTTATGCAAGAACTTTCACATAGATAATAAGCAAATGAAAATATCATGACTTGAATCAAGCTGTCTTTAAACTGACATCCTTGTTTGTTGGCACTTTGTAAAGTCCTCCATAACAAATTTTTCCATCGTAATACTTTTTTAATTTCTTTTTTAAATTTAGCTTTTATTATGATTTGAGTGGGAGTTTATAGAACAGATTCTACTCAGCTACACATTATGCTTTATAGTATTGCTTTGACATCTTATTTTATCCCTATGTTTTTTCTTCCCTTTCCTTCTTTTCTCCTCTCATTTTCTTCCCTTTGAACATTACATTTCACAATGAAATACTATGCAGCACTCAAGAGTAATGATTTCAAAAAATACTGTGTAACTTGGGAGAGCCTAGAGATCATTAAGTTGCATGAACTACAGCAGTCTCATAAGGACAAATACTGCATAAGACCATTACTGTAAAAATAGAAGGATAACTAGTAAAACATGTATGGAAACTCAATGGAGGGAGGGCTGAGGATGAGGAAGGATGAAACCACAGGATTATACAGTTTGGTGGGTAGATGGGGAACTGAGTAAATGGAAAGGATCTGGGAAAATAGACAGGGTAATGATGGACAAAGTTGAATGGTGATTAATTTTATGTAACATAATGCATGAGAGTGATTGTATGAAACACAATGTACACAAACTTTGTAAGCAAACCAATTAAAACCCAAAACCCCCCAAAACTCTTGATTTCTTGACTGCTGCTACCATGGGTTGATTGTTAACTCAGATAAGGTGAAATCATTGACAACTTTAATCTTTCCTCCATCAATAATTATGGTGCCTGTACGTCCAGTGGTGAGGGTGTTTGTTTTCTTGATATTGTTGTGTACCATTGAGTCAGAACCAATCCATAGTTGACCATCCCTCAGGTTTTCAGAAGCAGTTAATTGTATGGTAGGCGATTGCCCATCCTTCTCCTGAGGAGCAGCTGGTGATCTCAAACCTTGTGCCTTTGGAATTGCAACACAGCTTCTTGTCACTAGGCCACCAAAGATCCTGTGTGGTGTTGGGTTTTTTTGTTTGTTTGTTTTTTCTCTTGATACTGAGATGTAATTCATCCTGAAAGCTATAGTCTTTGATCTGTAGAAATTGCTTCTTTAATCTCTGAAAGCAAGGTGGAGTCATGTGCATACTGCAGGTTGTTAGTGAGTCTTCCTCCAATCTTGATGCCACATTCTTCTTTATCTAGTACAGCATCTTATATTGCATATCTTGTGTGATTCCAGGCTGTTTATCTAACTTTTATTATTCAGAGTATTTAATGTTCTTATTTTTTCTTCAAACTGGGTTTTTTATCTTGTATATGTTTCCATGGTTAATTTAATAACTCTCAAAAAGCCTGTTATGAGGAGTTTGTTTTGTTTTTTCTTTTAACTTGGTTGTTTAATATCTTCGTAAATAAAGATAACAATATTATAACATGAGATATGAGAAGTTATTATACATAATATTTCTTCAAGTGAATGTCACAGATAATTACTTCAGTTTTTAAAAGGTAAAATAGTAAACTAAACAGAATCTTTCAGAAGATACTGTTGTGGTTATGTGCCATTAAGTCATTTGCGACTCTAAGCAACCCTATGTACAATAGCCCTAAAGCCTGCCCTGTCCTGAGCCAGTCTCACTGACTCTGATAAACTTAGCCCCCATTGCCCTCATTATAGTATCAATCCATCACAATAGCCCTAAAGCCTGCCCTGTCCTGAGCCAGTCTCACTGACTCTGATAAACTTAGCCCCCATTGCCCTCATTACAGTATCAATCCATCTTATCTGGGGTCTTCCTTTCCTGCTCATTCTTCCACCCTTCCAATCATCATGTCCTTCTCCAAGAATTGATCCCTCCTCCACTTGGCCAAAGTATGTGAGACAAAGCTTCAAAGTCCTAGCCTCCAAGGAGAAACATGGTTTCATCTTCTCCAAGACAGACCTATTTGTTTCCTTGGGAGTTCATGGTATGTTCAAGACTCTTCTCCAGCACCACAACGTGAAGGCATCAATTCTTCTATCATCCTTAGTTATTATATCCAGCTCTCTGATGCAGAGCAAGTAATTGTGAAGACCATGGACTGGTTTAGGCACACCTTAGTCTTTAGACCAAGATCTTTGCTTCTCAGTACCCTGGGAAAATCCCTGACAGCAGATTTACCTAATGCAATTTGTCTTTTGATTTCCTGAATGCTGTTGCCAAAAGTGTTGATTGTGGAGCCTAGCAAGCTGTAACTGTTAACAATCTCTATCTGTTTCCATCCATCATGGTGCTGCCAATTGGCCCAATGTGAGAATTTTTGTTTTCTTGATATTGAGCTCCAATCCATATTGAAGTCCTTGACCTTTTGCAGCAAGTGCTACAGGTCCTCCCTAGTTTCAGCAAGCATGGTTATACAATCTGCACAATGTAGGTCTTGATGAGTATTCCCCCAATCCTGATTCCACATTCTTCCTCATAAATCCTAGCCTCCTGAATGATCTGTTCTGCATATAAATTGAAAAAGTACAGAGACAGTACACATCCCTGACCTCACTCCCTTCCTGATTTTGAACAACGCAGTGTTTCCCTGCTCTGCTCTGAGGACTGCTTCCTAGTTCAAGTATAGGTTTCACATAAGTACAATCAAGTGTTCTGAGATTCCCATTCTCCTCAAGGTTGACCACAATTTGTTGTGATCTACGCAGTAAAACGACCTTGCTTGGTTAGAATTTCTTATTTCAGCTTTTTATTTCCTACTTTTGCAGCATAGTTGCTTGAATCCCTTTCACTCATGTTTAGTTTTCTTTTAAGAATCTGCTTACTAATAAATGTTATGTGCATCGAATAAGAACTGAATCATAGTTGACCCTCCGGTGGCTCTTCAGAGACAATAAAGTGCACTGAAAGAGATTGTTCATCTTTCTCCCATAGAGCAGCTAGTAGATTAACTGCTTGTCTTCTGGTTGGCATCAGGGTCTTTACCTCTAGGCCACCAGAGCTCCCTTGTTTAAATGGGTAGAGTTTATAATAGAGTTCCATTTTCTAATTGGTACAGTTTATAATTCTATAAATATGGAATTTTTATTCTTTCTCTATATTCATCTTTTTCTGTCTCCTCCCTACCTCCCTTCTTTGCCTCTCTCTGTCTCTCTATTCCTGCTCTCTTCTTCTCTCTGTTCTCTCTCCCTCCCACCTTCCTTCTCTCTCTGCCCCATTCTCTCTCCTTTCCTTCTTTCTCAAGCTTCTACTTTTAGTAATTGTAGAGCTAATTGGTGTCTTAATATTTCCTCTCTTCCTAGATTCCTAAAGTGCAAGCCAAAGCAAAACTATTGTCTCAATGTAGTGCTAGAACTTTAAAAATTGGCCTTTCTATCCATAGTATTATCCCCTGCTGGAAAAATGGTCTCCAGCTAAACTAACTGTGAGCTGTAAAAAGAATTGTTGGAGAATTTCAATATTAACTGTGACAGCTAGGCCAGGTGCTAATTGTAGAACAGACTACCAACTACTCATTTTCAAGTTCAAACTGAAGCTATATAAAATTAAATCAAACCCACAAGAACCAAAATCTGACCTAGAGGCT
>NW_006399752.1:18341311-18348429 GCF_000299155.1 Elephantulus edwardii
ATATAATTTTATTTCAATACAATTTTAACATTTTATGAGTTTAATCTAAATGTGATATATTTGGTACCGTTAAATTGAAGTGAATTCATGGAAAAAATTTTTTCCTTAATTTTTAAAAATCATTTAAATCCTGGTTATATAATTGAATTGAAAGTGTTTTGCTTTTACTGATCAAATATTAGTAAATAAGATTTTCAAAATACATATTTCTTATTTGTATATATGATAAATTCTTGTCATGGAATGAGATATAATGAAGACATTTGTAGCAATAATGATGGAATGTCAAGGTCTCCAAGAAGTAGCATGCTAACTATATTTCATTTGTCTTAATTTACAAGCAAAGACTTAAAAAAAAAACCCCAAAAAACAAAAAACCAAACCACCAACTGAGACAAGTTGCTTTAAAGATAGGAATATCACTGTTGACTCAAAACTGAGGCAAAAATATTTGAAAATTAGAGCTTCCTTTTACAAGCTCTGGTGGCCTAGTGGCAAGAATCTGTGCTGCAATCCCAGAAGGTGGTTTGAGGCCTCCAACTGCTCTGTGGGAGGATGGACAATCTTCTTCTGTGCTATTAACTGCCTCTGAAAACCTGCTAGAGGGTCATGTATGAGTTGGTTCTTACTTGAAAGTACACAACAACACAGCATATTTATATAGAAACAAAAAACAGTGCTTCCTTTATTACATAATATTGGAGAAATAGAAATTTCATGTAACAAAAGCCGTATACAGGATTTCTCTCCTTTTCTGTTCACGTTTAATATATCCAACTCATTTTTAATTCACCATATAATTTCAAAGACTAAATACATGATAATTTTATGTTACAGATTTTAATATTAGAGAATATGTATGCTTTGGTTATAAGAATAAGCTGAGTTTAGGCTAGAATTTTTTACCTTCCCATTTATTTTGGTAATGAAAATTATGTAAAGAAATATACATATCTTTAAAAATATTTGAAAGAATAAAAAAAAGGAATCGATTGGTAGTTTATACAACTATAAATTGTAATTGGAAATCTGATGTGTTAAGGTATCTTGCACCACAAATAATTTGTGTGTTCATATGACTGTCTTTGTAATCAGTTCTATTTCTTTTGTTAATTGTTCTGACCCAAATTCACACTAAGTTTTAACACTCTCTTACTAACTCTTTTGGGAGTTTTGGTGGTCTACTAGTAAGAAGCTGTGCTGCAATCCCAGAGGCTCATGGTTCAAATCCATTAGCTACTCCACAGTAAAAGGAGAACAATATCCTCCCATTCAATTTACTGTTTTTGAAAATCCTCTGGAGGGTCAGCTATGAGTCGGTTCTGACTCAACACCACAGAATAGCAACAACCGTAAAAGGGATCTCTGGTGGCTAGTCCATGGAAGGTGTACTGATAGCCCAAAAGGAGGGCCTCTCAGGCTGTTGGAATTCACCAGTGACTCTGAGAGTGAAAGATGGGAAATCTCCATTCACGATTTACAGCTGTTGAAAACTCAATAGCAGTCAGTTATGATTAGGTTCCAAATCAATGGCAGTGAATAAATGAGTTGCTACCTAATTGTTTAACCCAGAACAGAAGCTCACAGAATGTTTGTGAAAGAAAAATATGAAATTGTATGTGTTACTTGATGTCATTTTCCAGAAGAAAAAAATAGTCAAATGCCACCTATTTGGCCTATATGTATTTTTTTATTGTCTTTTAAATATGAGTAAAATATAAACCTAAGTAGTATAATTACAATTGCTGCTAAAAGCTACGGAATCAATTCTTAGTTATGGCCACCTCATATGAACGACTTCACCTGGTTTTCATGGCTGTGATTTTTAGAGAAGCTGAATATTGGGTTTTCATCCAATTCTCCTGGCAGGTGTGAACTTTTGCCTTCGTACCAAGGCTTTCTCACACCCTGCTACTTTTCTATATAAAACTTGTGGATGTTCAAGAAACATCAAGGTATTAAAAATAGTTTTATGTACATAAATAATATTAAATTGTTCATTGCTTAAGATTAAATGTATAAAGTCAGAGATAGTTACTGGGGTTAATAGAACCCAGGACTACATGAAAAAGTTTCAGGATGTCTTTGAAGACACTGAAGCTGTACATATTTATAAGCTGATTTTTTTCTGAAATATTATTTGTTTGAAATTGTTTAAATTGTCTTGTAGTATTTTCCATTTTTTCACATGGCACCTCTAAGAGGTATGCACTTTTGGCAGTCCTTCTTTGCAGATAGGAAAAAAAAAGTTCAAAGGATTTGTAGAACTTGCCTGGGGCTTCACAACTACTAATAGGTCAAACTAACACTTGAACCCAGAAGTTTAGCTCCAGGGTTTGTACCCTTAATCAGCACACATACACCGGATCCTTTAATAGGGAATACAGATTGTAACTTTGTTCCAATTTCCGCAGGGGACTGTGAGCCAAAGACAATAAGGATCTAATGTAGAGGAGGAGACAACTACTGCTTTCCATTAGCTATGATATTTTTCAAGTTTTTGTAGACTTTGCCATAGCTTGGGAAAATCAGATGTGTTCACCTGGAGTCACTTAGATATTAGGCATTTTAAAGACTTTTTCTTTGATCAGAGAGGCTCAAGAATCTGGCTACCAAAGATGTCTAGTGTGTTGTCTGTATTTCTAGAAAAGAAACGAATAGTCAATAACAATATTAAAAATTCTGGAAAGGAGTTAGAAAAAAATATTTTTCTCCTAGTGAAATGAAAATTCAGATAAAAAACTATTTATCATTAAAATTTAATTACTAAACTGAACCTAGAATTCTTAATGCACAAACCAAAATATATAAGACCTGCAAATGACCCACAGTTTAAAGAAAAGCAGTCATTTTCTTAGACATGACAACTCTTGATTTGAAGCCACTCACTCTCACTGGCATTGAGTTAATTTTGGATCATGATTACTTTCCACTGAGTTTCTGAGACTGTAAATATAAATGAGAGAAGATGTCACATTTTTCTCGTCAGATGGATCTTGATGAAAAGCAGAAAATACCAGCAAGATATTTATTTACTTGTATTTTATTGACTTTGCAAAGACATTTGAATTCATGATTCTTTCCATAGTCAATTGTCAATAAGACAAATGGATTGCAATATCTATATGCACTTTAATGCAGATCTGGGAGTGGTCATTAGGCTTTTATATCAGGGTGAGACACCAACTCACTTAAGAATGTGCTTTGGTTAGTAAAATCAAAGAATTTCTACATTTAAAAAAATCACACAGAGAGATCAGTAAATAGGCAACCTATAATATATAGCTGAGAAAAACTGGTTTTGGAAAGATAAAAGTTAATTCAGTACTTCGTTTCCTTGTAAACAGGCAGATTAAGTTACAATTTATATGTTGTTATTGTTGTTATGTGCCGTCGAGTCGTTTCCGACTCATAGCGACCCTATGCACAACAGCCCTAAACCCTGCCCTATACTGTGCCAACCGCACCGCCTCTGACACACCCATCCCAATTACCCCAGTCACCGAATCAATCCATCTCATAGAGGGTCTTCCCCTCCTGCGCTGTCCCTCCACCCTCCCAAGCATGATGTCCCTCTCCAAGGACCTGTCCCTCCTGGCAACATGTCCAAAGTATGTCAGATGAAGCCCCAGAATCCTTGCCTCCAAGGAGTAGCTTGGTTTAATCCTCTCCAAGATGAATCTGTTTGTTTTCCTGGCAGTCCATGGTACATTCAGTACTCTTCTCCAGCACCACAACTCAAAAGCATCCACTCTCCTTCTGTCCTCCCTAGTCATTATCCAATTCTCTGATGCATAACAAGCGATTGCAAATACCATGGCCTGTATCAGGCCCACCTTAGTCTCCAGAGAGACACTGTTGCTCCTGAGTACCTTAGAGAGGTACCTAGCAGCAGACTTTCCCATTGCGATACGCTTTTTAATTTCCTGTCTGCTGGTGCCAAGAGTGTTGACCGTGGAGCCGAGCAAACTGAAGCTGTGAACACTCTCAATCTCTTCGTCATCCATCCTGACGCTGCCAACTGGTCCAGTGGCACGAATCTTTGTCTTCTTGACATTGAGCCTCAGTCCATACTGAAGGCTGCAGTCCTTGACCCTTCGCAGCAAGTGCATGAGGTCCTCCTCAGTTTCAGCAAGCAGGGTTGTGTCATCTGCATAACGGAGATTGTTAATAGATCTTCACATCACAAGAATAGGCTGAGGCCTTGGACATAAATGAGTGAAGACCACATGAGCTATGGGAAGTTATCAAGAATATCATCCAGGAAGAATGGAGAAGGTCATTACAAAGACAGAGAAGGAAGAAAAGACCAAGATGGATGTCAGAAAAATAAACTCTGACTATTGCACTAGAGCATCGAGAAGTCAAAGCAAACAGAAGAAATCAAGATATTAAGGAGTTGAACAGAAGACTCCAAAGAGCAGCACAGGAAGACAAAGTATTACAATGAAATGTGCAAGGAGCTGGAGTTAGCAGATCAAAAGGGTTGAACTTGCTCAGCATTTCTTAAGATGAAGGAACTGAAAAACAAATTCAAACCTCAAGTTGCAATATTTAAGCATGCTTTAGGCAGAATATGAAACAATCCAGAAAGCATTAAAAGAAGATGGAAAGAGTGTACAAAGCCATTGTACCAAAAGGGATTGGTGGGCACAGAAGAATTTAATGAAATAACATATAAACAAGAGTCTGTGGTGATGAAGGAAGAAGTTCAAACTGCTTAGAAAAAATTGGCAAAAAAACAAGGTCCCAGGAATTGTTGACACACAGATTGACATATTTAAACAAACAGACACTGCCCTGGATGTGCTCACCAAGTTGTGCTTAGACATCTGGAGGACAACCACTTGGCCAACTGATTGCAAGACATCTATTTTTGTTTCCATTCCAAAGAAGAGTGATCTGACAGAGTGCAGAAATTATTGAACAGTATCACATGAAAGCAAGATTCTGCTGAAGATTATCATAAAATAAATGGAGCAGTGCATCAACAGAGAAGTGCAGGCTGGTTTTAGAAGAGGCTGTGGTACAAGGGATATTATAGCTAATGTCAGGTGGAATTGGTTGAAAGCTGAGAGTACCAAAGAAATGTCTGTGTTTCATTGACTATTAAAAGGCATTTGACTGTGGCTTATTCTGAGAAGAATGGGAATCCCAGAATTCTTGATTATACTTATGCAAAATCTATACTTGGACCAAGATGCAATTGTCAGAACAGAGCAAGAAAATGTTGCATGGTTCAACATTGGGAAGGGTGTGTGCCAAGGATGTGTCCTAGCTCCATGTCTTTTCAATCTATATGCAGAACAGATTATCTGGGAGGCTGGGCTCTATGAGAAGTGTGGCATTGGAATTGGAGGAAGACTCATCAACAAACTGTATTATGCACATTACACAACTCTGCATGCTGAAACTGAGGAGGACCTGAAGCCCTTGCTGCAGAAGGTCAAGGATTTCAGCCTTCAATATGGATTGAAGATCAATGTCAAGAAAACAAAGATTCTCAGCACTGGGCCAATTGGCAGCATCATGATAGATGGTGAAGAGATTGAGATTGTCGACAGTTTCAGTTTGCTTGGCTCTACAATAAACATTCTCGCTACCAGCAGCCTGGAAATTAAAAGACAAATTGCATTGGGAAAGTCTGCTGTCAGAGACTTACTTCTCCAAAGTACTGAAGAGCAGTGATGTCAATCTGGAGAATAAGGTATGCCTGATACAGGCCATAGTCTTTGTAATCACTTGCTATGAGTCAGAAAGGTAGACAATGACTAGCGAGGATAGAAGGAGAATTGATGCCTTTGAGCTGTATTGCTGGAGAAGAGTATTGAATATAAATACCATGGTTTGCTAGGAGAACAAATAAGTTCATCCTGAAGAGGGTGAAGCCAGGTAGCTCCTTGGAGGCAAGGATTCTAAAGCTTCTTCTGACATACTATGGACATGTTGCAAGGTGAGATCAGTCTTTGCAGAGGGACGTCATGCTTGGGAGGGTGGAGGGACAATGCAGGAGACAAAGACCTTCGATAAGGTGGAATGATTCAGTGACTGGGGTAATGGAAATTGTGATCTCAGAGACAGTAAGATTGGCACAGGATAAAGCAGAGATTAGTGCTATTGTGCAAAGGATTGCTAAGTCTCAGGCGACTCAATGACACAGAACAACAACCATAACAATATTTCTACTATAATTTATCTCTTGAGGTTGTAATTATTTTTTTATGTTGGACGAGTCTTCATTAGGTATGATAGATTAGAATTAATAAATTCAGGATTATCTGACCACATGGTATAGTTGTAAAACTATGCCTCCAGTCTGTAAAACTGGTCTAAAACATCTAGTTGACATTTATGTAGTCATTAGACCCTGCTGTAACTTCTTCACAGGCATGCGAAGTACTTTAATTGTCTGTTCACAGAGAGAGGAAATGTATCTTTCATTGTACTAACATTTATCTTTTCATAGACATTCATAAACTGTATCCTAGGCTGTGTGTTGACTAGAAGCTGTATGTGAAATTATTAAAGTCATACTTTTCTCAATCATATACTAACTATACCTTAAGCTGTCGGTCTAGCAAGAGGAGAAACCTATCTTTTCCTGCATTAGCATTTATGTCTTTGAAATTGTAATTCTCAGTTGTATGTTAAGTAGAACTTGACCCAAGTTTGTTTGCTTGTTGTTGTTGTTAGGTGCCCTCAAATATGACTCATAGTAACTCTGAATAAAAGATCTAAACTCAGTTCTATCCTGTGCTATCCTTACACCTCTGAACACATTGTAGCAATCACCATGTCAATCTTCCTGATTAAGGGTCTTCATTTTCTTTGCTGACCCTTCACCCTCCCCAGCATCATGTCCCTTTCCAAGGGAAACCACTCCTAGAACATGCCTAAAGTATGTTAAGTGAAGCCTCATCATTCTTGCCTCCAAAGAGCACTCCAGATGCACCCTGTCCATGACACATGTGTTCTTTAGACAGTCCATGAGATGTTCAGTGCTCTTATTCAACACCACAGCTGAAAGGCATCACATATTCTTCTGTCATCTTTATTCATTGTCCAGCTCTCAGATGCATAGCAAGTGATCAAAAAAGACCATGGCCTGAATCAGATGC
>NW_006399752.1:18349019-18350756 GCF_000299155.1 Elephantulus edwardii
CATTCTTCTGGTATTCTTTACTTTCAGCCAGGAACTACTAACAGCAAATTGTTCTTTAAGTATAAAATCCAATAGATTTTAACTACCAATAGTAATATGTTAAATAAATTAACATCTAATCTAAGTACTCAATGGCACATAACAACAATAACAACAATCTAACTAAGTATAAAAACCAAAACCCAATCTTAAATGGCGATGCAGTTGTTGGGTTTTTTTAAGATCATTCTCTCTGTTTTTCCAGATCTTCAATAAAGTGTTTTGAACATTACAATCTCTCTTTCTTATTGGCAATTGACTATGGATAGAACCCTTTGCATTCAATAACAGGTATATGGTGAGATAATAAATTCTGGTTAATATTTTGGGGTTTTCAATCTGTTGTTTTCAGCAAATATTTGATGAATTAATAACTAAGTGAAAAACTTAACAAATGAAAAATGAACACATGAACATCTAAAATGTATACACGTTAGCTTTCTTTGATGCTGTTAAATTGACTATAGCCCATTTAAATCCAGTGAGTAAAAGATTAAAACTCAAGCCAATTGTTATAATCGCTGGGTCAATTCATCCCAGTGAACATCTTCCTCTTTTATCATGTCTATTTTCCCCAGTGTCCTATCTTTTTTCAAGGACTAGAACTTCCTAAACATGCCAGAAATATGTAAAAAGAAATTTAACCTAATGGGAAACTTATGATTGTTCATTTTGTTAATGTCTGTAGCAACTGAATTATCAAACTTTCTAAATATTTAAAAATTTTTTAAAATTATTGTACAATATTTCCCCCATAAGATGAAATATAATTAAGTAATTTTTTTAAAATAAAGAAATCACACTGTGGAAGATAATTTATACTGTCAGATTAGTATTAGGCACAGAGGCAAAAGTATATATACACAAAAACATCCATAAACACATTTATGTGGAAAATAAATTAACTAAAATGTTAACAGTAATTATTGCCAAGTTTGAGAAATTCTTTTTCAGTCACATTTGTTTATTAAACAAAATTTGCATTTTTTTCAGATTTTTCTGAGTTTTGACAAAATAATATTTTATGAGTTTTAGTGGTTGGATAACCACAATGTCGTTTTTATGTGCTGTCGAGTTGCCTGCAACCATAGCAACCCTATGTATAGCAGCTCTGAACTCTGCTCTGTCCTGAGCCAGTCTCACTAATTCTGACACACCAACCCCATTTCCCCATCAATGTATCAATCCATCTAATCTGGGGTCTTCCTCTCCTCTGGTGTACTCTCCATTCTAAAAAGCATGATATCCTTCTCCAAGGACAGATCTTTCTTGGCCACGTGCCCAAAGTAAGTGAGGCAGAGCTTCAAAATCCTAGCCTCCAAATAGACACTTGTTTTCACCCGCTCCAAGACAGACCTATTTGTTTTCTTGGCAGTCCATGGTATGTTCAAGCCTCTTTTCCAACATCACAATTCAAAGGCAATTCTTCTTCTGCCATTCTTAGTCATGATCCAGCTCTCTGATGCATAGCAAATAATTGCAAAGACCATGGCCTGGATTAGAGGCACCTTGGTCTCTAGGCTGACATCATTGCTTTTTTTTCTGGAGAGGACCACAGTAAATATTAAAATAATAACTTGCATAATCATAGAAAGCTCTCATGTAGTCCTTTCTAGTCTCATTCTTCTACATACACATATAGTCCTTTACCTTATTTTTATCACAGAAATTGCTTGCTATGTGACAGAGAGCTGGACA
>NW_006399752.1:18351441-18352333 GCF_000299155.1 Elephantulus edwardii
GTTTCCAACTCTTTGCTATTGTGAACAAAGCTGCGATAAACATGGGTGTGCATACATCTGCTTGGATGTCAGTTATGGTCTCTTTAGGGTATGTTCCTAGTAGTGGAATTGCTGGGTCAAATGGTATCTCTATTTTTTTACTTTTTGGCAGAGCGCCATACCACTTTCCACAGCAGTTGCATCATTTTACACTCCCACCAACAGTGACTAAGGGTTCCAGTTTCTCCACAACCTCGCCAGCTTGCTGTTCTGTTAAATTTTGCTATTCTGACTGAGGTGAGATGATATTTCATAGTTGTTTTGTTTTGCTAGGGATTTTGAACATTTCTTCATATGCTTGTTAGCCACCTGAATGTCTTCTTTGGTGAAGTGTCTGTTCATATCCTTTTTGATTTTCAGCTCTCTTCATCTGACATTCTTTGGGCATGTTGCAAGAAGGGATAGTCCTTAGAGAGAAACATCATGTTTGGAAGGGTGGAGGGACAGAGAAAGAGAGGGAGACTATCAATGAGATGGATTGATCCAGTAGACTGGGGCAATGAGGGTAGATGTGTCAGAGACAGTAAAGTTGGCACAGGATAGAGCAGGTTTTAGGGCTATTGTACATAGGGTCACTGTGAGTCACAAGCAACTCGAGAGCACATAACAATACAACAACCTCCCTTCTTCCCTGCTTCCAACTTTTGCACCGCAGTCACCAATTATTATTAAAACATCTTGCATGTTCAGTCAATTTTGGACTGCACAATTTGGTAAAAATTCTCAATTTCTTCCTCTTTGGCTCTAGATTTACGAGCATATAATTGAGTAATAACCATGTTAATGGGTCTTCCTTGCATGTGTAATGGATATTATCCTATCACTCACAACATTATATTTCAGGATGGAACTT
>NW_006399752.1:18353213-18365720 GCF_000299155.1 Elephantulus edwardii
GGGTCCTGTGCTGGTCAAACAGGAGCTGGGAGAGGCTCGAGCCACAGTGGGGAAGAGTCTGGACTATATTACAGCTGAAATTAAGCGATACGAATCCCAGCTACAGGACCTAGAGCGGCAGTCAGAGCAGCAGAGGGAGACCCTTGCTCAACTGCAGCAGGAGTTCCAGAGGACCCAGGCAGCAAAGGCAGGGGCTCCTGGCAAGGCCTGACCTCAGGGTGGGAAGGAGGGAAGGGGAGGGAAGGGAATGAGGTAGCTCTGGGGTATATACTGTAGTTAATAAAATGTGAACATATTGAAAAAAAAAAAAGAAGTGGATGTCAAATCTGCTTCCTAGTCTATCTTAATCTGGGAGCTCTACTAAAATCTGTCCACCATGGGTAATGCGTATGGCATTTGACACACTAGTGGCATAGCAACCCCAAGTTATCTTAATAGTCAAACTGAGACAGAAGTGCTGTACCACTTGGAACAATATTTTTCCCATACACAACAAACTGCCAATTTAGTTTGTAACACTAGTAGCAAATTAGTCTTCACACCAGTCTCTAGGGCTGCAGGTCTGAGGGTCCAAACAATTTTTAAATACAAAGGTCCTCCAAATGATTCTGAGTGTTTTAAACAAGAGGATTTAAGCCCATACCTGATTGTTAACTAAATCTAAAACAACCAGTTTACACTGGATTGTCAATTAAATCAGAACAATTTACCTTCCAGAATCCAGTTGCTTCACACAGGAGGCTTCAAACTGGAGACTCATAGGCAGGACCCAACTGATTTGAAATGCAAACCTACATTATGCAGCTGACACAACCTTGCTTGCTGAAAGTGAGGAGAACTTGAAGCACTTATTGCAGAAGATCAAAGAATGTAGCCTTTGGTATGGATTGCATCTCAATGTCAGGAAAACAAAGAATCTTATCACTGGGCTGATAGGCAACATCATGATGAATGGAGGAGAGATTAAAACTGTTAAGACTTTTTCTTACTTGGATCCACAATTAATAACCTTGATACCAGCAGTCAGGAAATAAGGAGACACATTGCATTGGGAAAATCTGCAGTTAGGGACTTCCCCAAATTATTGAGGAGGAATGATGTCAGTTTGAGGACTAAGGTGTGTCTGATTCAGGCCAAGGCCTTTCTGATCACTTGCTATGCATGTGAAAGCCGGACAATTAATAAGGATGACAGAAGAATTGATGCCTTTGAGCTGTGGTGTTGGATAAGAGCACTAAACATCCCATGGATAGCCAAAAGAACAAACAAATATGTTTGGAGAGGGTGCAGCCAGAGTGCTCTTTGGAGGCAAAGACAACGAGCCTTTGCCACACATACTTTGACCTTGTTGATAGGAAGGACTATTTCTTGGAAACAGACACGATGCTGGGAAGGGTGGAGGGTTGGCAAAGGAGAGGCAGACCCCTGACAAGATGGGTTGACATGATGACTGCCACAGTGGGCTCCAGTATGTCAGAAAGAGTGAAGATGGCACAGGATAGGGCAAAATTCAGATTTGTTGTTTATAGGGTCGCTATGAGTCCTACTCGACTTGATGGCACCTAACAACAACAATAAGAACTAAAGCATCTATCTGAAAGTCCATCAAACTGTAATTATTAGGTAAATAATAGATGTTAACATTAAAAGAGATTCCTGTGCAGTTCCTCAGGTGAGGTCTATGTGAATAGTCCCTGTTTGTGCTTCTTAAAATAAATTACTTGTGATGAATAAAATCACTGGACACACAAAATTCAACCATCCAATCTCAACTTCATATCTGTTATCAAGTCTCTATTTTCTGACTACTATTCCTTTATCATTATGTACTCCCATTGCATTCCAGTCACCAATTATTATTAATTCATCTTGATTGCATGTTTGGCCAGCAAATGGAATACAAAGTTGGAGGAAATACTCAATTCCCTCCTCTTTAGCTTTAGCGTTAAGTATGTAATATATTTGAATAATAGTTGTATTAACAAGTCTTTCTGCTACACATTTGGACAGTATCCTATGACTCACAACATTGTACTTTAGATCTTGAAATGGTCTTTTTAACTATAAATTAACTACCTTTCTCAATTTTTCATTTCTAATATAGTAGTTAATATGATTGTCTGGTTCAAGGTGGCCAATGTCAATGCACCTCAGCTCACTAATACCTAGAATATCAATCATTACGCATTTCATTTTGTTTTTTACAATGTTCAATTTTCCTAGATTCATATTTCATACATTTCACAATCTATGGATGTTTACAGCTATATATTCTAATTGTTTAATAATTTCCAATTGAGTTCTACCATTAGTACTACAACTACCCATGTCTTTGGGCACATGCCCAAGAGGGATGAGTCCTTAGAGAAGGACAGCATGCTCAGAAGGGTTTAGGGACATTGCAGAAGAGGAAGACCTCAGATAAGATGGATTGATAGAGTAGCTGCGGCAATGGGGGTAGGTGTGTTGGAACTGTGAGACTGGATCAGGACAGGTCAGGGTATTCTATGCTGTCCATAGGGTCACTATGAGTCACAGGTGACTTTACAGCACAGAACAGCAACAGCAACCCATGTTCCCATACTGTTATAGGATTTCCAAAGACCTGTTATTTCAGAAGTAGATAACCAATCCTGCTTCACAGTCTGTCTTAAGCTGGGATCGCTGCTGAAATCTGCCCAACAAGGGTGATCCTGCTGGTATTTGAAATGCTGGTGTTATAACTTCCAGCATCACAGCAACCCTCAAGTTACCCCAGTACAGCCAAATGACATATATGTTCTGTATTGATAAGAGCAAACAGTGGATGAGCAAGCATATATACACCTACATTATAAAATAAATGTTTGTTTTTGTTTGAGGCCTTTAAGTCAAGACTTACAGTAATCCTGTGAACAACAGATATGAACTGTGTCACATCTTGTGCCATCCTTATCAGCTCTGATATGCATAAGCCCACTGCTGTACTCACTGTGTCAATAGGTCTTATGAAGGATCTTCCTCTCTTTTGATTATCTTCCACTTTCAAGCATGATGTTTCTTTCTAAGGAATAGCCTCTCCTAGCAAGATGCCTAGAGTATGTGAGATGAAGCTTCACCATCTTTGCCTCCAAGAAGCACTCTGCCTGTACTTTCTCTAAGAAACAGCTCTTTGTTCTTTTGGAAGTTCATGAGATGTTCATTGCTCTTCTCCAACACCACAACTCAAAGGCATCAATTCTTCATCTGCCATCCTTATTCATTACCCAGGTTTCAGAAGTGTTGCAAATGATTGAACAGGTCATGGTCTGAGTTAGGTGTACCTTAGTCTTGAGATTAATACCATTATTCCTCAGTATTTTGGAGAAGTCCCTAAAGGACACTTGGCCAATGCACTACATCTCCTGGTTTCCTGATTGCTGTTATCCAGGATATGATTGTGGATATAAGCAGTATTAAATTGTTAACAATTGAGATTATTTCTTTCTCTATCAAGATGTCGCTTATTGAGTCAGTAGTATTTTTCACTTTTCAATGTTCAGATGTCATCCATAGTGAAAGACCTAGTCTTTAATAGTATGCAGAATGCTTTCCTCACATTCAGCAAGCAAGGCTGTGTCAGTTGCATAATGCTGGTTATTGATGAGTCTCTCTTCTTTCATGATTCCACGTTCTACCTTAAATAAATCTCGAGAAGGATGATTTAACAGATGTGGAAATTCTCAAACCATTAAAATCACGTGCAAAGACAAATTACTAAATGTCATCTAAAAATGTCTAGAAGAGTACATCAATAGAAAACTACCAGAAACTCAAGTTGGCCTTAGAAAATGCAATGGAACCAAGGATAGAATTACTAATGTCAGTTGGGTACTGGCTGGAAGTAGAGAATCCCAGGAAAATGTCTATTTGTGTTTTATTGACTGTGCAAAAGGATTTCTTTGTGTGGATCGTAACAAATTATAGCTAACATTGAAAAGAATTGAAATCCATGAACACTTAGTTAGATTTATACAAAGCCTAAACCCAGACAAAGAAGCTGTTGCCAAAACAGAACAAGGACATGATTTAAAATAAGGAACAGTGTACATCAGAATTACATCTTTTCTCCATATCTTTTCAACTGATGCTAAGTAAGTAATATGAGAAGCTAGCTCTATGAAGAAGAATGTGTCATCAGGTTACGAGGAAGACTTATTAACCAGCTGTTTTGTGTAGATGAAACAACAATAAAGTCAGTAGAAATATATAAATCACTCCTCAATACAACAAACTGACAGATATATGTTGTACCTCTAACATTAAACCATAGAGATAATCAAACATCGGAATATCATGGTATAGAACAGTCCTCTCTGATCCCAGCTTAGGTTTGAGGCAGAACACTGGATGACCCAGAATACTCAGTGTATGATATCCTGGGTAACCGGGGTCTTCTGGCTGAGGCTCATTACTGGTGCATTTGAATGAAGGCCAGGGACAACATCTTGATAGAAGTATGAAAGACTGAAATCCTCAGTGTTTTCATCTTACTTTGATCTATAATCAATACCTTTGACATCAGTAAAAAAAATCAAAAGAAATATTGAATTTGGAAAGTCCACTATCAGGGACTGCTGCAAGATACTGAAGCACAGTTGTATAAGCTTAAAGACTAAAGTATGCCTGATTAAGGCCATTGTCTTTTTTAATAATTTTCTCTGCATCTGAGAACTGGAAAATAAATAAGGATAAGAGAAAAAGTGTTGATGCCTTGTGATGTTTATAAAGAATACTGAATATCTCATGAACTGCTAAAAAAAAATATATATTGAACCAGGAGGCAGTCTTAAGAACAGAACAAGGAAGCACTACATGGTTCAAAGTTAGAAAAGGTGTATGCCAGGGATGTGTTGTATCTCCATACTTTTCCAATCAATCTGCAGAAAACATCATTTAAAAGACTGATCTGATTTTGAATTTTGAGGAGGAATGTGGCATCAGGATTGGAAGTAGACTCTTCAACAACCTGTGTTATGTCAATGACACAACCTTACTTGCTGAAATTGAGGAGGGCCTGAAGCACTTGCTTTAGTAATTCAAGGACTTGAACCTTCAATATGGACTGAAACTCTCAACATCAAGAAAACAAAGATTCTCAGTACTGGACCAATTGGCAGCATCATGATAGATGGAGAAGAGATTAAGATTGTTAACATTTTCAACTTACTTGACTCCACAATTAACACTCTTGGTACCAACAGCCAGGAAATCAAAAGACAAATGGCATTGGGAAAATCTGCTATCAGGGAACTCTCCCATTGTTATTATTAATTGCTGTTAAATGAACTTGTCCGGTGCTATCCTTATTATCCCCAACATGCTTGAGCCCATTTTCTCAGACACTGTATTAATCCGTCTCATTAAGAATCTTCCTCTCTTTTGCTGACTTTCCACATTTCCAAGTATGATGTTCCTGAGAGCATCTCTGGTAGCCTAGTGGCAAGAAGGTGTACTGCAATCCTGAAGACCACCAGCTGTTCCATGGGAGAAAGATGTGCAACCTCCTCCCATGGGATTAACTGTATCTGAAAACCAGCCGGAGGGTCAGCTATGGATTGGTTCCAACACAATGGTACAAAACAACGACGTATTCCTCCCATAACATATCTTAATATTGCAAATAAGCCTTAAATTTGTTTTTCAGCTTAGCAGTCTACATTATAATAGATGCAGAAAGGATTGAAGACGTCATTTATATCATCTTACTTGGATCAACAATCAATAACCTTGGTACCAACAGTCAGGAAATCAAGAGACATTCTGGATAAGTCCACTCTCAGGAACCTCTTCAGAATGCTGAAGATCAATGAAGTCAGTTTGAAGATTGAGATGTACCTGATTCAGGCCATGGTCTTCTCAATCACGTGCTATGCATAAGAGAGATGGACAATGGATAAGGATGAGAGAAAAAGAATTGATGTTTTTGAGTATGGTGTTGGAGAAAGGTATTGAATATCCAACAGACTGCCAAAGAACAGATAAATCTTAGAAAAAATGTAACCAGAATGCTGCAAGTGCAGAGGGCTCGTGAAGCCATCTTTCCTACTTTGAACATGTAGCTAGACAAGGCTATTCCTCGGAAAGGGAGATCAGGCTTAGTCAGCAAAGGAGAGGAAGACCTCCAATGAGATAGATTGACAATATGACTTCAGCAATAGGCAACAGTGTGTCAAAGATGATGAGAATGCCACAGGATAGGGAAGGTTTTGGTCAGCTACTTATGTACTTGACCTGACGGCTCCTAACAGCAACTACATTACGCCTCCAGATCTCCTAACTTCTGGTTAAAAAGGATGTTGATTATGGATCCAAACACGATGTAGTCATTAGCAATTTCATTCCTTTCCCCATCTATCATGACATTATTTATTGGCCCAATGGTGATGACTTTTGGTTTTGGGGGATTGTTTTGAGATATAATCCATCTTTATCTCCTGCAGCAAGCCCCTCACGTCCTCCTTGCTTTCAGGAAGCAAGACTATGTTATCTGCATAATGCAAGTATTTATGAGTCTTTCTCCTATCCTGATGTCATACTTTTATTCATAAAGTCTAGCTTTTCTTATGATTTTATTAGCATACAGATTGAATAGATGTGGCACTCAAGCACACCTTTCCCAATTTTAAAACAATGAGTATTCCTTGTTTTATTTACACAAAAGCTTCTTGGTCTAGGCATAGGTTTTATATAAGCATAATTAAGCATCTGGGATTCTCATTATTCTTAATGTTAGTCACACTTTGTTATGATCCACACAGTCAAATGCCTTTGCATGGTTACAAGAATTTGTTAATTGGGACTATTATTTTGAAGGTAGCATCATGCTTGGAGAAGTGAATGGTCAGCAAAAGAGAAGAAGACCCTAAGTGAGATGAATTGACACATCAGACTATAGCAATGGGTTTAAGCATTTTCTAGATGATGAGATTTCTATAGGGCAGGACAAGGTTCAGATCTGTTCTTCATAGGGTTGCTGAGTTGTAATCAACTTGCAGGCATCTAACAACAACAACAACAACAAAGTAAAAGAGAGCAAGTAGTGGTTCCTTCACCTAACTTATTTTTCTTATTTTTATGTGCCATAAAGTCAATTACAACTAAAGTTTGCTCTGTCCTGAGCCAATTTCCGCATCTCTGAAACACATACCCCCATTGCTACAATGACTATGTCAATCCATCTCATCTGAGGTCCTCCTCTCCTGTGCTGACCCTCTACCCTCCCAAAAATGATGTCCTTCTCCAAGGATGGGTCCCTCTTGACAACATGCCCAAAGTTTGTGAGATTGGGTTTCAAAATCTTTGCTTCTATAGAGCAACCTGGCTTCACCCTCTCTAGGGTAGACCTGTTTGTTATTTGGCAGTCTATGATATGTTCAAGACTCTTCTCCAATTCCACAACTCAAAGGCATCAATTATTTTCCTGTCATCCTTAGATGCATGGCCAACAATTGGTAAGATCATGGCCTGGATCAGGCACACCTTAGTCTCTAGACTGATATTTTTTTTAACATGTTGGAGAGGTCTCTCAGAGCAGACTTTCCCAAAGCAAGTTGTCTTTTGATTTACTGATTGCTTGTACCAAGAATATTGATTGTTCATCTGAGTAAGATGAAATTGTTAATATCCTCGACCTATTCTTCATCTATCAAAGTTTTTTTTCTTTGTTTTTATGTGCCATCGACTCACCTGCAACTCATAGAAAACTCCCATTCCATGTCTAGCCAACACATCCAGTGTAGGTTCAACTATAATTATTTATCAGTAGAAGCTTGCATATTGTTCTGAAGTTCAAAATCAGCTGGCAGAGCTTCTAGACAGAGACAGATCAGGAAGAAGGCTTAGATTTCTGCTTCTGTAAATGAACATTGCTTCCATTACATCAATGTGATAGTGTGGTTTGTAAGATAAATCAAGAATGACAGATAATAAGTAACAATATGTAAGATGAAAAACTCATGAATTAGAATATCCTCAATCTTCTGTGTTGCTTAAGATTTTGTAAAACAAAATGTTGTAACTGCATATGCTGATTTGAGAATAAGTATACAAATATGTATACTCAAATATTTTCTATTAGAAAATTAAAATAATTATCTTTACTGCTGCATAGATAGAAACTGGTCAGAAACAGAAAGACAAGACAAATAAATCAATTTTCTGTTAATGTGGTAAACTCACTGCCTCAGTCATGTCTGTTTCATGGAATATTTATTATCCAGCCGCAATTTCATCAAATGCCATTTGTTTATCTGTGTTGCATCTCCTCAAGGGTTTCTCTAAGTGATTGAAGCTAATCTGATGAGTTAAAGTTCTAATAGCATATAATTACTTAATTTGCTATCTCTTTTAGATATCATTTGCTTTTTTCAATTAGACCTTCAGTGCCTTAACCCAATGGCATTCATAAGGAGATTAGAATGTCCAAGCCTAGAGCCTTGAATGCTAGGGAATGAAGTAATCAATCTTTGTGGATACAATGGACCATTCTAGTCAGTGGTAAAGCTTAGACCAAAACATTATGAGGACAAAAGACTTTTCAAACTACTTTAAATCATCTGTTGGGTTGGGCATAGAATTTAGTGTTCATATTTTAGCTTGCACATAGGTTCTTAAATGAAGTTGATAAATTAACAAATATCATAATGTTTTTTAATCAGTTTGTTGGTATTGAATAGATAAATCGTTGTTATTTTCATTGTGTACCATCCAGTCAGAACCGATCCTTCAGTGGGTTTTCAGAAGCAGTTAATCGTGTGGGAGGAGATTGTCCATTCTTCTCCCATGGAGTAGCTTGAGTATTCCAACTATGTGCCTTTGGGTTTGCAGTGCAGACTCTTAGCACTAGGCTCCCAGAGCTCCCTGATAAATCATTAGAGGAAAAAATAGCATTAATAAAATATTTTCTCTTTCTTATGCTCCATTTCTGTTAATAAGCTAGATTTTTCTAACAAAATCAATACAATCTATAATGAAAATGTCATTGGCTTCAAGCACAATTTTAGCACCATATTCAATAGCAGAATTTTTGTTTTCCACAGAATTCTTAATTTTTTTCTCAATTATTAAAAAATGTCAAACATTAATTTTGCATTTCACTTCTGTTCCAGCTTTTTTACATTTCACTTTTGTTCCAGCTTCTTCTGTATAACCAAGATTTAGAGTGATTTTGAAGATGCATCTCACTCTTTCTTTCACTGGCTTATATCCCATTGGAAACCATATTCACTCTTGTACACTGGCTTATCTTTCTTGAGTCATCACTGCCTCCTCAATACCTTCAATAGACTCTGCTACTATTATTACACTATCATCTCTTAATCTTTGGAGCATCTCAGGTCCTGATATGTTTCATGTTATTTGGAGTCATTGGTCTCCTGGGAGAGAGGTTCATTCTTTTCAGAGATAGGTGAAAGACTTATTTTCAAATTACTCCAAAGTATCATAAAATTTTACGTAAAACATTATTCTTTAGTTATAATATATATTTTCTTTGCCTTCCATCTATAGAAGTGAAATTAATTTTGGAAATATGAATTCAAATAACCATATTTCTCACATATGTATTTGTTGTTGTTATGTATTATCAAGTCATAACTGACCCATAGTTGACCCTACAGAAGATTTTCAGAGGCAGTAAATCATATGAAAGGAGATTGCCCATCTTTCTCCCCTATTGCCATTGGTAGATGTGAATCATGTGCCTTCTGGCTGACAGTACATCTCCTTAACACTAGGCCACCAGAGTTCCCTAGAATGGCAGTAGAGCAAAATTATGGTTATTAAGAGTGAGAATTGCGTTTATATTTTATTGGACCTTTAGTTTCTGTTTAGATCTAGTTTATGTATATCTGTACTTGCCTATATTAATGATAAAATTGTTGTTAGGTGCTATTGATTTGGGTATAACCTATACCTACCCTATAAACAACAGATCTGAACCCTGTCCTATTCTGTGCCATCCTCACACTTTCTAACACACTAGGGGTCATTGCAAGTCACTGTATCAATCAAACTCATTGAGGGTCTTCCTCGCCTTTTCCAACCTTCTGCCTTTCCAAGCGTGATGTTCTTCACCAACAAATAGCCTCTCCTAACAACATGCTCAAAGTATTTGAGACAAAATTTAAGCATCTTTGCCTCCAAAAAGCAATCTGGCTAACTTCTCTCCAAGACATATTTGCAGGCTCTTTGGGCAGTCCATAGGATATTCAGTACTCTTCTTCAACATTACAACTCAAAGGAATCAATTCTTCTTTTGTATCCTTACTCATTGTCCAGCTTTCAGATGCATAGCAAGTGATTAGAGAATTTATCTCGAATCAGACACAGTCTTGAAATAGACATAATTGCTTCTCAATAATTTGGAGAGAACCCTGAAGGTAGACTTTCCCAGTGCAATACACCTTGATCGTGCATCCAAGTAAGATGAAGTTGTTGACAATTCTCTCCATCTATCATAATGTTGCCTATAGGTTCAGTGGTAAGAATATTTGTTTTCTTGATGTTGAGATGCAATCTAAATTGAAGGATATATTCTTTGGTCTTCCGCAACAAATGCTTCAAGTCGTTCTCACTCTCAGCAAGCCACGTTGTGTCACATGTATAACATGGGTTATTGATAAGTCTTCTCTGACCTTGATACCACGTTCTTCTTCATAGATTCCAGCTTCATGAATAATTTGCTCAGCATAGAGATTAAATAGGTATGAAGAGACAATACAACCCCGACACACTCCCTTCCTAATTTTAGATAGTGTTCCCTTGCTCTATTTGCACCACAGCTTCTTGTTCTAGGTATAGTTTTCACATAAACACAATTAAGTGCCTTGGAATTCCCATTATTATCAATGTTAGCCAAAACTTGCTATGATCCATAGTCAATAATGCATAAATAGACGTTCTCTGATATTCTTTATTTTCAGCCATGACATTAGCAATGATATCCCTGGTGCCAAAACCACTTCTAAATTCTGCTTGATAGACAGTTCCCTATCTATGTATTGTTCTATCTATTTTTTTAATTACCGTTTACATTATTTGGATTGTTGTTGTTGTTGTTGTTGTCATGTGCTGTCTGGTTGGCTGTGACTCATAGTGACCCTATATACAATAGCTCTGAACTCTGCTCTGTCTTGAGTCAACCTTACTGTCTCTGACATATCTATACCCATTACCCGAGTAATTGAGTCAATCCATCTCCTAGAGAGTCTTTCTCTCTTGCACTGTCCCTCAACCCTCCTAAGCATGATGTCGTTCTCTAAGGACTTGTCCTTCTTTGTAACATGTTCAAAGTCTGACAGAACTTCAGAACGCTTGTGTCCAAGGAAAGTCTGGTTTCACCCTCTCCAAGAGGAACTTGTTTGTTCTACTAGCGATCCACAGTTCAAAGGCATCAATTCTATCACCCCTAGTCATTATCCAGCGTTCTTATGCATAGCAAGTAATTTTGAAGACCATGATCTGGATCAGGAACACCTTAGTATCTAGTATCTAGGCTGACATTGTTATTTTGCTTACATTCGATATTAATGATATTAATGATATTGTTCGATGGTTTCCACAGTCTGTTGGTCAGACAACTGTCCTCTAAATTCCTGGCATAGACTTGTGAGAACATCTAGAACTTTATCTGTTGATTGAAACAAGTCAATTGGTATCTCATCGATTCCTAGGGCTTTATTTTCCCCAATGCTTCAACTTCCTTCTTAAGTACTACTGGCATTGGCTCCTGCTCATATGATACTTCCTGAAATTTTTCAATGTCAACCATTTATTTTTGGTACAGTGATTCTGTATATTATATCGATCTTCTTTTGATATTTCCTGGATCATTAAACATATTACCAATTGTTTCCAATTTTTGCTCTCCAGTCACCAATTATTATTAATGTATCTTGACTGCAGGTTCACAATTCCATTCCATATTTATATGTTCAATTTTGGATGACAGATTTGGTAAAACTTTTCAATTTCCTTCTATTGGTAATGATAAAATCATTATTGTTGTTATTATTGTGTACCATAGAGACAGAACCAACCCATAGCTGACGCGCCAGTGTGTTTTCAGAGGCAATTAATTGCTTGGGAGGAGATTGCCCATCCTTCTCCTGCGGAGCAGCTTTTGGAATCAAACCCTGTGCCTTCAGGATTGCAACTCAGTTTCTTGCCAGTAGGCCACTAATGATAAAGTAGAGCAGGTAATAATAAGTTTATACACACTTTAGATATTTAATCACCTAGTTACCAAATCAATCCAACTACTCATATGCAAATTCAAGATGAATCTGAGGAAAATTAAACCAAATCCAAGGCAACCAAAATATAACTCTGAGTCTATCCCACCTGAATTTCAGAACCATCTCAGGAACAGGTTTGAGGCTTTGAACACTAATGAGTGAAGACAAGAAGAGTTGTGGGAGGATATCAAGGGTATCATCCAGGAAGAGTGCAAACGGTCATTGCAAAGACAGAAGAGGAAGAAAAGAC
>NW_006399752.1:18370748-18387938 GCF_000299155.1 Elephantulus edwardii
ATGAGTGGGAAATGACTCGACGGCACATAACAACAACAACAACACCATAATAATCACTGATAATCTGTCCATCTTTATGTACTTGACTTTATTTAGATCTCTTCTCTCCTAATGGACAACATGTCATAAATTGTTCTTCAGTGGTCTCTTTATTGGTTGGGATGCAACCAAGTCCCAGCAAGGGCACAACAGATAGGAAAATAGAATCTCAAATTTTTATCTTCAATTATAACTATTCTTGGGACCATAACTGGAGCTCTGCAACTATATTTTGTGATTCTTAGTTGCCGAAACATGGATAACTTAGGAGAATATAGATTCATAAAAAGAAACAGTTTCTCTGACTATAAAGATATAGACCTTTGTATTCTTTCCTACACATTTTCTTATAGACATATTACCAACGAATAAAACCATTTTCCCCAAATATATATTATTCAAGATCAAGCATGTCATTTTATATTCTTTTCCATGAGTCAAAATAGAATAGAAAATTTCTCTAAGATTTCATATCCCAACCCTTAAAACAATACAAAAAAAAACCAAAAAAAAAATACAAAGTGAGACATAGAATTGATTGCCTTTGTAATATTTTATCTGTATCTATATTATTAGAATATCCTGATATTTTTTAGATGGCAATAAAATTGACCCCTAAAGGAATTCTGGTACACTAGTGGTAAGGAGCTGTGCTGCAATTTCAAAAGCAAGCAGTTTAAATCCACCAGCTACTCCACAGGAGAAGCATGGGCAATCTCCTTCCTTCTGTGTGATTTAGTGCCTCTGAAAACCCACTGGAGGGTCACCTCTGGATTGGTTCTGACTCAATGCCATGGAACAACAGGAAGGGAAAAATGTTTGTGTTAATTATATCATTCTTACCCCTTTGGTCAGTGAACAGTCTAAACATCACCACAAGACCCAGTTTTAACTAATGAGATATAAAAAGTCTCAAAGTATTTCCTTTACTTATCAAAGAATAAAACATGAGTGAAAGACTCCTGATTGATGCCTTGACATTACTCAGACTTCCTGGTCATTTCAAAATCAAGTATTTAGAGATATGGCATCTATCTTGGGATAATATGGAAAAGGTACAGAGCAAAGAGGAAATTTGTCCCAATACTTACTAAAACTGATAGCTATTAAATCAGTCCTGAATTGCAGTCCAAGAATAGACATATAACTGTAATAAACTGTAAATTTTATTTTAGGGAAGAGCAACATAGTTGTGACAGAGAGTATATACTTCTAACATACTTGCTATCTATAATAGCAAAGCCTAAATCATTCACTACCTGGTCATTCAACCCCTTTCCCCTCACGCCACCCCCTGAGCCAATTTTTGTATTAAGCTAGTATTAGTAGAAATTTATTTCTACTAGACTTTCTCAGGAATGACAGTATCATAATTCTAATTATCTACATTTCTTTGACTATCAGCCACATTTACATCTAAAGTACTTAGAATATCTTGAAATTTCTGTTATATGAAAATTAGATTATAAGAAGGTATGATAAAGTGTTTGAGAGCTTACATCTATGTTTTAATTTGCCCCAGACTTAAGCCAATATTTTGCTCTGTGCGGAAATAATCACTGTAATTTGTAGTCTAGTAAGATTTAAAATAACTTGGAATTTATCCTTTTAAAATGAGATGTTTAATGGAAAGTCTAAGGGCTCAAGCTAGCTAGTGAAGCATTATTGTTGCAGCTATTTCAAAATGGCATTTATGCAGACTATGTAAAACGTTCACAGAGTCATTAAATAGCATTCTGTGGCCACCCATTTATCCTCCCTCAATCATGTAACAAAAGAACTAATCATCATAAAGTCCCAGTTTTTTTAAAAAAAATGCCATTTTTGCAGATTGCCCTGAAGCTTAAATAAGTCAGATTGCTAAACACACCCTTGAAGACTTAACACCAATTTCCATACCTATGAACTAAAGAGTCATAAAATGGGATAAGCTTATGAGTTTCCTTAGGGCTTTCCTCATACGAAGGTAATTACGACTTGAAGTCTCCTTCTAGTTTCCTACTATATATGACATGGTGATATATATTTATGATTAACACTATCAATGTTTATGTGGATTGAAGAATGGAGTTTTATTCTCTCCATTTTCATAATTGTGGAAAGGTGGAGTAGAGCCTGCAATTTTAGCAAGTTCCTCTCATATAAAGCCTTGTTCTGCTACTCTTTCTTCTACCCTTTAAGATTAAACTTCGTTGAAAGATTTCTTCCATGATTCAGGAAGATTGTTTTTTAATATTTGTTTTAATATGAAAGAAGGATATGCTCATTCATCATCAGAAATGTTGTTAAAACAGCTCTTCTTATCAACCATTGATGATGAATGGGAAAATTTTTTCTTAGTACAGGAGAGAATATTACACAAATCTTCTTGAGTCTTACCACAAATCTTTCTTAATAAAATTCAGCTCATCAGTTTGCAGAATGAGAATATGTCTTTAGTTATAAATGGAACAGTGGCAATAGGAGATAATTCAAAGAAGACTGGTTTTAGTTTTTGTTTTTAACAGTGCTTAGACTTACAAGAAGACACAACCACCACTGAAATCCTGTTTTCTCACAAGAGATAAAAATAACCTGCTATACTTTGGGTTCAGTGGATACGTTGATCTCTGGTATTTATTTGGCAGTCAACTGAATGTGTGAATAGTTCTAGATGTTGGGAGAAGTTATAAAGGAATAGAAATCAACAAAAACAGCTATAATGTACATTCTTTAAATAATAGTGTTTTATGAACTGAAATGTCTGATTTTCTGTAATTCTTCACTGTTTCCAAAGTCTTGCTATGTTCTAGACCTGGGTTCAATCACACAAAGGGCAATATTTCTGCTCTTACAGAGCTTGCACTTACTTTTTTGAGGAACATTCGATTTTCCCCTTGAAAATCTAGCCAGTAAACTGGAGTCTATTTTCAAATAATTCACAAGTCATGATACATTATATATATAGTAGGGAGATCTGGTAGCTACAATACTGTGCTGCAATCTCGAAGACACATGGTTCGAATCCGCCAGCTGCTCCATGGGAGAAAGATTGGCAATCTTCTCCCATGAAAAATAATTGCCTCCGAAAACCTGCCAGAGAATCAGCTGTGGGTCAGCTCCAACTTGATGGTAGATGACAACAATAGCAATAACAACAACATAGTTAATATATCAAAATAAATCTATCTTATGTAAAGATATGTCTTTGATATTTTTATACACAAAGACATACCTAACACTTCATTAAATGTTATTTCTTTGTCCATACGGCAAAACCAATACGATCAAGACCCCTGTAGTGTGAGCGGTTCCCCTGGTGTTATGTTGTTGTTAGTTAAGGGTCATCCAGGTATGAGGCTCTGGAATACTAATTTTGAGCCTTGGTAGCAGTAATATCCATAAATCAGTTCTATATCAGAATCTTTATTGTTAACTTTATTTATGGGTCAATTCTACATCATCCATCCCTTGTACTGATCACTCAGTGTGATCATTATGCATGTCGGTTGTGTAGTTGGCAGACAGGCATTGCAAAAAGGACATTAAACCAAGATGCAGATGAATGTAGTCATCACGGTACTGAGCCTAACATGTCATTAGGTTACCAACACTTATGTGGGAGACATTGATAATTGTCTTTCTAAGTTCAGGCTAAAAATTTGAAAAAAATTAATAATCTTTATTTTCTTTCAACTCTTCCCCTACCAACAAAGCAGAAGTACTTGATAGCATTAAAGTTTAGCAGTTAAATTACTTTGGAATTTAGACAAATATCGTATCTTCAGAGTAAACTCATGAGATTTCTTGTGGTGGCGTGGGAGAGCATGAAGTCCGCGACTGAAGTGTTCATTGTATTCTTTTCATGTCTTCTCTTTCTGTGCTATATGGGCAAATGTAAATGTTTCTTAAAATCACCACAGATGGAGAGTTTTGTCTGAAAGTCTACGGTATTGCAAGGGATCAATGTAGGTTAAGATAAAGGCTAATATAATTTTTAATGTGACAAGAGTCCAGTCGGATATACTATCAGATTACTTCTAGTGAAAGGTGCAATTTATGCAATGGTAAGAAAGTGGTACTAAAAAAGCCTTACCATTACCTTTGAAAAAATAACAACCACCAAGCCCACTGTTCCATTGGTAAGAAACAAAATTATATAAAAATTATGCAATTTACTTTTAATTGTGACAATTAAAAGTTGTTTTAAGCATCTAAGTTACTTTGGAGAGATCTTTACTTACATAAATAAAATTAAGCTATGAATGCGAAATAGAACCCTTGCGATCAAAACAATACATAACAATATTTGAAATGATATTAATCAGAACACAACATTTAGCCATATTTTATTAAATAAATGTATTTAAATACCTCTGGATAACACTGATTATAAATGTTGGTCAGTAAACTAATCTGGTAAATCAGAGTCAGATTCTTCTTTTTTTGTGGGTATATGTTGTATGGGTTTTTTTTATAGCATTTTTAATAGACTTTCTGACCTCTGTTCATGAAATGTCAGTAGTAGCGTCTTGTAAGTCCCAGTTCTAACAACCAAAAGTGTTTCGAGAAATTCTCAGCAATATTACGGTGGGGACACAAAAGACCTCCCATTTAGAACCACTGAGTTAATAGGCCCTTTTCAGCAGTGGTAGTACTTACTTGTTCTCACAGCAGGAATGAAAGACAGTAGGAGTTACAGATGAAACATAACTATTTGGGCTTGTAGACTTTATAGACATTACCTAGGATATGACCATAATCTAACAAGATATGCAAGAATGATATAATTATAAAATAGTATGGCAAGAAAAGAAGAAAAATAGTAATAGCTCTTCTTTTAACCAATCAGAAAACATTGACTATTTCAAAAGGCTGTGGAAACTCAATTTATCATATACTTTCACAAGTTATTTTCAGGGAATGACAAAGAAAATTCTACCCAGCAACAATAGCAAAATTCGACAGAGCAGAAAACAACAAATTCTGATGAGGTGTGGCGAGACTGGAACTCTTATCCACTGCTGGAAGGAATGTAAAATAGTACACAGCACTATGGGAGATAGTGTGCATTTTCCCAAAAGTTTGGAAATAGAAATTTCATTTGAGTCAGAAATTCCACTGCTTGGTATATAACCTAAAGAAGCCAGAATCACAATTCAAATAGATGTATGCACACCTTGTTTATTGCTGTGTTTTTCATAAAAGCAGAGAGATAGAAGCAACGCAAGTGCCCCTCAACAAATGAATGAATAAAACCCCTGTAGTACATTCACACAATTAAATATTAGCAGCATTGAAAAGCAATGAACTCATAAAACATTACACAACATTGGGGAACATATCAGTCACAAAAGGATGAATACTGCATAACACATCTGTTATAAAATAGGACACACATGGAGAGGTGGGGAGAGTATGACAAAAAGTGAATAAATAATGAACACTGCATTAGAACAGATACGAAGAAAAATTGTCTGAAAAGAATATATGAATAGGCATTATATGTATGACAACAATCTGGAACAAGGAATGCATTGCAGGGTGGGCTTGAGAAGGGGAAAGGGTGAGTTGAAAGAAAATGTGCAACAATGAAAAAAATATTAAAAATGAATTTAAAATTGGTGATGTTGTCATCTTAAAAAAAACCCAAATATAATTCTGGAACCCGTGTTTATCAGATTGAAAAGAGAAGTGGCATGTGGCCAGGAGAGACTAGTCCTTGGAGAAGGACATTGTGCTCAGAAAAGTGGAGGAACAACCCAGGAGAGGAAGACCCTGAATGAGATGGACTGATATGGTATTTAGGGCAATGGAAGTTGATATGTCAGAATTTGTGAGACTGGCTCAGGACAGGGAAGGGTTCAGAGCTGCTGTTCATATGGTTGCTATGGTTACAGCAACTCAGTTGGCACATAACAACAAAAACATACTTTTAAAAAAAAATTTAAACCTAATGTTTAGAGTCAACAAGACCTTGGGAGGGCCTTTGTATTTAAAAGTCAGTTGTTATATTTTGGAGGAACATTCTTCTAATTGCTGTACTGAGGTAACCTGGGATTGCTGTGATGCTGAACATTGTGCCTTTGGTGTGTCAAATGTCATAACAGTTACCCACAGCGGACAGTGTTTGGTGGAGCTCCCAGTTAAAGACAGGTTTGGAAGCAGGAGTGGCATCCACTTCCTAAACAATATGCATGCCTCTGGAAACTATGAACTTTGAGAAACAATAGTTACAGAAAATGTAGGATTAGGTATTATTTTCATGACAAGATTATAAAAAACAGAAATGCATATTAAAGTGCACTGCAGACTGGGGGAGATTATAGAACAATTAAATATATTTTTTTTTTCTTCAAAGAGAAAAATGAGCTAGGGGAAGAGGTGGGCAAGGAGTAAATGTGCAACAATGAATGAATGGGGGAAATGAAATAGAATATACTGTAAAAATATAAAATAAATATGTTGCATTTAAAAAAATAAAAAAAGGCTTTAAGTCTTTTGTTCATAGGGTTGTTATGAGTCATGCTCGACTCTACGGCAATCAACAACAATTTGAAGGGCCTTAATTTAGAAAATTAATTTGACGTATGGTGTGTTTGGGCCCATAGACATAAAGGATTCCAATAATTTGATCTATATTGTTAGCAGATGGAGGTATGCTTGCTGTTTTAGTCTGGCTATTCCTTACCCTTTGGATTTCAATTTTGGTGTCACTGTTTTAAGTCTACTATATGTTTTCTTATTTAAATTAGATGTTCTGATATAACATTCTTTTTCTGATATAACATCCTTTGGAGTGCTTACCACAGTAGGTGATTATTATTTATTTGGATGATTATTTGGATCTTATGTGTTGGTCTATGTAATAGAGATACCAAAAAGGTAGCTAGCCTGTCTTATTTATTCACCATGGTAGCATGTGTTCATAAAGAACCTGTTTTTTTTAGTGAATAACAAACTGGCCTCAGTTTAGATGATCCCAATTTTGTTGGCAATATCCAAAGCTTCATAGTCAGGAGAAAACCGAACATAAGCCTTCTTCTCTCCATCAGGTCTAATCAAGATGTTGATCTTGGCCACATCCGTGTCATAGAGTTTCTTTCCTCCTGGTTGACATGATCAGGGGAAACTTGATGATGGCATAGTGGTCAAGCTTGTTTCTCCTTTGAGCACTCTTCTGAGCTATTTGGGCTGCCTTTGGAGTCTTAGCATCTTAGGCTGCTGGAAATTGTACAATAAGCAGATCTTTTTGTTGGCTGTGGATGACATTCACGACTGCCTGCACGGCCTTTAACAACTTTGGTTTCACATCAGTTTGGGAAAATAGGGGCTTCCTTCTTCACTTTCAGTCTCAATTAATTAGAAAGGTTGAGTAATTTTCTAAAAAACAATTTTTTAGTTAATAAAAATGCATGCTTTGGACAAGAGCAATTTGCAATCATTGGATATAAGGCCAATTTATCTTCATGTTTCAGAAAGGAAATGGTTTTACTATGTTTACACTGGCTCACTTTAGCTAATAAGAGTTGATGTGTGATTTTTGTTTTCTAACTTAACTTATTGGACATGATAGGAGTATTTATGCCTTGGGACGGGGGAGGAAACCCAACTAATGTTACAAATCAGAAATTTTAAAAATTGATTACTAAAGCATTAGGGTTGAGAATATTCTTATGCCAATTAGAAAGCTTTGAGAAATGCTTCTCTGTCGTTTGGTTGTTGTTGTTGTTGTTTTTTCCCCCACTGAATTTTTAGTTCTATAAATGGAATATTGCTACAACTCAACTTCATAAAATGGGACTTATGCTGTTTTGGATAAATCCACTGAGAGACAGACAGGCTGGGCCTAAGGATGTAAAGTATATATATTTAAGGCAACATAATACTTTGAAAATACTTAGAATTTGTGTAAACAAGACCTTAGAGTTGAAGGGATCCAAGAGAAGCAGTTATCATTTGGTAAGAGCTGTTCTTCACGATCTATCCTGATGCCCAGTGGTGAGAATCTTTGTCTTCTTGACATTGAGCCTCAATCCATATTGGAGGCTGCGGTCCTTGACCCTCTGCAGCAAGCGCTTCAAGTCCTCCTCAGTTTCAGCAAGCAGGGTTGTGTCATCTGCATAACACAGATTGTTGATGAATCTCCCACCAATCCTGATGCTTCACTTCTCCACCTACAGTCCAGCCTCCCGGATAATCTGTTCTGCATATAGGTTAAAAAATATGTAGATAGGACATATACCTGGTGTACAGCCTTCTCAATTTTGAACCATGCAATGTTTCCTTGCTCTGTTCAGATGACTGCCTCCTAGTCCAAGTACAGGGTTTGCATTAGCACGATCAAGTGTTCTGGGATTCCCATTCTTGTCAGTCAGCCACAGTTTGTTGTGATCCACACAGTCAAATACCTTTGCTTAGTCAATGAAACACAGATAGGCATTCCTCTGGTATTCCCTCCTTTCATCCAAGATTAACATCAGCTACAATATCCCTAGTACCATGACCCCTTTTAAAGCTAACCCGCACTTCTGGCTGTTCTCTGCTGATGTGCTGTTTCAGTAGTTTTTGGGTAATCTTCAGCAGATTCTTGCATGCATGTGATATCAATGATATTGTTCAATAATTTCCACACACTGTTGAGTCACCTTTTTTGGAATGACAACAAATTTTGCTCGGCTCCACAGTCAACACTCTTAGCACCAGAAGCCAGGAAATTAAAAGATGTATTGCGATGGGAAAGTCTGATGTTACAGACCTCTCCAAAGTACTGAAGAGCAATGGTTTCACTGTAGAGACTAACATGTGCCTGATACAGGCCATAATCTTTGTAATCATTTGATATGCATCAGAGACCTGGACAATGACTAGGGAAGACAGAAGGAGAATTGATGCCTTTGAGCTGTGGTGGTGGAGAAGAGTAGTGAATATAAGATGGACTGCTAAGAAAACAAACATGTTCATCCAGGAGAGGGTTAAACTGGGCTGCTCTTTGGAGGCAAGGATTCTGAAGCTTCATCTGACATACTTTGGACATGTAACAAGGAGGGACCAGTCCTTGGAGAAAGACGTCATGCTTGGGAGGGCGGAGGGACAGTACAGTAGAGAAAGGCCCTCTATGAGGTGGATTGATTCAGTTACTGGGGTTATGGGGGTTAGTGTGTCAGAGACAGTGAGATTGGCATTGGATAGAACAGCATTTAGGGCTGTTGAACATAGGGTCACTATGAGTCTCAGGCAAATGGACAGCATATAACAACAACAACAGCAACAATAGTTGTTATTCATATTAAAAACAAGCAACATCAGGATGAATTATTTTCATATTACCATTTCTTGTTTTTCTTTATGAGGGTTCTATACTGGTCCTAAAGGTACAGCCAGAGGAGACAAGAATGATAAAGCTTTATCTCCTGTGCTGCATATGGCTGTCTGTGGGCTTATGGCTAAAAGAGATTATACCTTGTAGAAGTACATTATGCTTGAGGAGATGGAGGGATGGTGACAGAGAGGAAGCTCCTCAACCAGGTGGACCAACCCAGTGACAACAGCAATGGGCTTGAGGGTGTCAGAGATTGAGAGGATGGCACAGGATAGGAAAGGGTTCAGATCCATTGTTCAAAGAGTTGCCATGAGTTGTCCTTGACTTGGTAGCACTTAACAACAACATATCTAGAAAATCCAGAACAATATTTCAATCTCAAGGTTATAAAGTTAGCAATCTTTAGCAGGAGTGTCATCCATTTCCTAAAACAACATGCCTCTGGAAACTCTATGAACTTTGATAAATGACGATAGTTATAGGAAGGCTTCAGGCCTTTTCTTCATAGGGTTGCTATAAGTTGTGCTTGACTTGATGGCAATCAACAAAAACAATTTTATTATAAATTTTATTGTCTTTTGTCATGCAGGACACATTTTTATTAAAAAAAGACATTATTTTTGAATGACATTTGCAGAGTATGTTGGTTTTAAAAAAAACAATTATTCATGCACATTTGATCCACAACATCAATTAGAATACACCAAAGTCTGATCTTCCATTCTTTCCGTATTATTTTCCCTTTTGCCCGAGTCGGGAACTTTATACCCTTTTTAAAAGAGAGTACTTATTATTTGTTCTACTTTTCCGGAAATTAAGTTAAAATGGTCTCTAAAATCACTAGCATAAATGTGTTCAAGTGATTTAAAACTTTATCACATAAGTGGAAACTGTGGGCAAGAATAACTGGAAATGATAGACTAAAAATATTCAAGAACTGAAATTAAGAAAATCAAACACAACTGCAAGTATCTCTTAATAATAGTCTTAAATAATTTAAAAAAAAAGAATTGAAATTAAGGTAAGTTGAAGAGCAACAAGCAAAATTGGTGAAGAATGTAACATAAAAAAAGAAATCTGGGAGGAAGTCAAGAAGGACAAAAAGATGGATCATTCACACCAAAAAGCATAAGGAACAGTGAAATACGGTGAAAAACAAAATACTTATCTTTGGAATTCAAAACAGAATGAAAAGAGATTAGAATTCATAAGCAATATTCAAAGAGATAAGGGTGGAGGAATTTCCAAAACTGAAGATATTTAGTTACAGTTTTGAGAATCTCCGTAACACAGGACACTATAAATGAACAGATGATGGAAAAATTGCTTTAAAGCGAAGATGAAGAGAAAGAAACCATGTTATAGAATTCTGATTAGAATTTCTTATTATGAAGGCACATTACTACATATAAAAGAGGAAGGATTAAATTATTAAGTGGCTTCTAATAATAAACAATGAACAAGGAGATAGCATAATTATATTCTGAAAGCTCTAAACTAAAATTACTTCTAACCTAAAATTTTATATTAGATGGCAATATGTTTTGGGAAAGCAAGGTTAACACCTGAGAGAAATTAGCACTGCCAAAGCTGTCCTGAATAAAACATACAAAAATATTTTTTATGCAAAGAAAAATTTTCACGGAAGAAAATATACAAATCCAAGAAGGAGGGAAGATCAGTGGGGGAAAAAATAAGTATAACTTAATTGGTTTTAGGTCAAATCCAACTGAGTGACACTATAAATTAATGAATGAATGTCCCATAGAATTTCCAAGGCTCTACCTCTTTATGGAAGCAGACTGCCATATGCCTTTTACGTAAAGTGAATGATGAGTTCCAACCCTTGACCTTTTGGTTTGAAGTTGAGTGTTTAACCACTGTGACAAAAATACATTAATAATGCATTTTTGGTTTCACATATATTTAAAATTAAAATACATGGCAACTATCAGATGTAAATCAAGGGTAAGATAAACATAGATAATATAGTCTAAGGTCTATTTTTATCTGTTGTTTGTTGTTGAGTTGGAATTCACCCATAATTCACCCTCCAGTGTTTTTTCAGAGGCACAGGAAGAAATTTTCCATCCTTCTCCTGTGGACTTGCTTGTTGATTTGAGCTTCATTCTTTGGGACTGCAGCACAGCGTCTAATATTAGGCCACGAGAGTTCCCAGATTATGTTGTTGCGAACTGTTATGCCACAAGTGACTCAGAGCTGAGCATCCAGGGAATTTTCAGAGCAAGTAAATCACACAGGAGGAAAATACTTGTCTTTTCCCCCCATGAAGCAGCAGGTAAATTCAAACCACCTGCCTTTGCGTTACCAGTGCAACTCCTAACCATTAAGTCACCAGGGCTCCCTATTTATTATCTAGACTGTGTAGTAGTGGGGTATAAAATAAGTTACGACTTGTTTTATGCGAAACATGTAAACATAATTAATGTTAAGTTTCTTTATTGCTTCAATGTGTCCTGGTTTAAATGATAAATTGCATGGTTTTTCTTTTAAGACTATTATCTCAGGGATTGATAATTCAAGGATACATGTCACAAATATATAAGCAAAACCTATAAGAATAGCAATATAATTTAAAGTAATAATCTAAAGGAAAGGGAAAATAATTGAGCATTATAAATAAAAGAAGAAAAAACAATATAGAATTCACAAAGCTAAAGTAAACTAAATAATGATGTGGTAAATTTATAGTAAAATATATCAGTTTTTTTTTAATTGAATGTAACTAAACTATATATCCCAGTTGTCACAAATAAAAATAAAATAAAATGTTAAATATCTTCAATACCTATAGTTATTGTTATTGTTGTTGCATACCATTGAGTCAGAACTGACTCATAGCTGACTCTCGAGTGGGTTTTTAGAGAGAGTTAATAGAATAGGAGGAGATTGTCCATCCTTCTTCCATGGATCAGCTGGTGGATTTGAACCACTTGCTTTTGGGATTGCAGTGCATCTTCTTACCATTAGGCCCCCAGAGCACTCTATAGTACTCATTAAAATATATTATAATTAAAGGGATAAATAAAGTATGAAAATAAAAGTGTAAATGAGAAAGATAGTATAGCTATATTAACATGAACTAGCATATTTTAATTAAAATGAAATACTAGAATGAGTGATGAAAATTATACAATGATAATACATTTAATTCATCAGTAAGTTGTCATCATTCTAAATAAAATATAATATAAAAGGTACATAAAATAAAAGTTAATAAAACTACATAATGAATTATACGTACAATTAATTACATACTTCTCTCAGTGTTTGCGGGGGGGGAATAGACGTAAAATCAATAAGACTATAAAAGTTTTTAAAACTCTATTTTACTAAATTTAATCTATTTGATCTATATAACAATGGATTGATAAATATTGCTTTTAAGAATATAAGAAGCACTTCTTTTAATGGACCATGTGGTGGACCATAAAGAAAATCTTAGTAAATATGAAAGAAATTACCTATCGCTAGAACATTTTCTCTAACTGCAGAAAAATTCTATGAATATAAAATATCATGAAAAGTTGTCTACAACTCATAGTGAACTTATGCAACAAATCAAAATTCTGCCTTATCCTACACCATCCTCATCTACTTTAATTTACTTGAGCCCATTGCCGCTCATCATGTCAATCCATCTTTTTGAGGGTCGTCTTCTCCTTCACTGACCCTCCACTTTTCCAACCATGATGTCTTTTTCCAAGGAATAGCCCCTCCTAACAATATGTCTGAATCTTGTGAGACAAAGCTTTGCCTCCTTTCCTTCAAGAAACATTCTGGCAACACTTTCTTCAAGTCATAGCTGCTCATTCTTTCGATAGTCCTTGAGATATTCAGTATTTGTTGTCCACACCATGACTCAAAGACATTGTTACTTCTTCTGTCATCCTTATTGATTGTCCAGGTCTCAGACACATAGCAAATGGCCTGAATAAGTTGCACATTTATCAGGACTTAGGAGATAATAGTCCGATAGCAGACTTTCCTAATTCAACACTTCTTTTGATTTCTTCACTGCTAGTACCTAGGATGTTGATGGATCTAAATAAGATGAAAGGGTTGACAATGTCAATCTTTTCTATCTCCATCATGTTATTACCTATTGGCCCAGTGGTGACAATTTTTGCCTTTTTGATGTTGAGATGTTTAACCACTGTGGCAATAATATACTATTATTGAATTAATATTGAAGGTTGTAGTCTTTGGTCTTCTGCAGCACCATTTCCATTCCACTGCACTTACAGCAATCTAGGCTGTGTCATCTGCATAACTTGGGTGGTTTATGAATCTTCTTCTGATTCTGATGTCACAATTTTCTTTAAAGAGTGGAGCTTCTCCAATAATTTTTTCAGCATATGGAATCAATAGATATAAATAAAAGATACATATAGTGTTCCCTTGTTGTCTTTGGACAACAGCTTTGTGGTCTAGATATAGGTTTTGCATGACCACTATTAAACATTCTGGGATTCTCATTCATCTCAATGTTAGCCCTAATTTGTTATGATTCACACAGTCAAATGCCTTTGCATAATCAATAAAATACATGTAGACTTTCTTCTGGGATTCTTTGCTTTCAGCCAAGATCCATCTGACATCAGCAATGATATGCCTGATGCCATAACCTCTTCTAAATCCAGCCTGAATCTCTCTCGATGTTCCTAGTCTATTCCACCTAAATTTAAAAAATCATTTCATGAAGAGGTTTGAGATCTTCAACACTAGTGATCAAAGACCAGTTGAGTTGTAGAATAACTTTAAAGGTATCATCCATGAAAAAGCAAAATGTGATTACAAAGAGGAGAAGGAAAAATCTAAAATGGATGTTAAAAGAGATCTCTGAAAATTGCACTAGAGCATTGAGAAGCCAAAGAGATGTTGAAATCAAAGAGAGAAACAGAAGATTTCAAAGGACACCTTGAGAAGACAAAGCAAATAATTAGAAAACAAATGTGAAGATTCTTAGAATTGGAGAATAAAGGGGAAGAACTTGCTTGACATTCGTCAAGCTGAAAGAACTGAAAAACAAATTCAAACCTCAAGTTGCAATATTTAGAGATGTTATGGGCAAAATCTTGATAGATCAAGAAGTGACAAAATTCCTATAATTTTTTTACACCATCTTCCTACCACCACGGCCTTTCTTAATAAGCTAAAAAAAAGTGTCGAAGGAAGATGGAAGGAATACACAGAGTTACTGTGGCAAAGAGTTGGTTGGCATTTCACAAAGTAGCATATGCAAAAGAATCAGTGGTAATGAAGGAAGAAGTTTAAGCTGCAATAAAAGCAATACCAAAAAATAAGGCCCCAGCAATAGATGGGATACTAATTGACATGTTTCCACTAACAAATGCAGTCCTGAAAAGTCAGTACCAGAAAATTTGGGAAGGCAGCTACTACCTGACCAACTGACTGGAGCAGATCCATGTTTGTTCCCACTTCCAAGAAGGTAATCCAACAAAATGTTGTAATTATTGAACAATGTCATTAATACCACATTTAAGTAAAACAATACTTACAATCATCCTAAAACACCTGGCACAGTAACCTCTGGCAAAAAAAGAACCCTCAGAGGTTCATGAAAGGTAGAAATATGCATATTAAATATTTAAATGATCTACAGTATAATTTAAATGACAAATAACACAACCCAACTTTAGGAGAGGAAACTTGTTACTAAAATGTATTTTTCTATTCTTTGAACAAGCCTGTGATTTTTGAGATAGCATTTTACTTCATAGGAAAGCTACAGAAAGCAGAGGAAAATATTCCTAATTAAATATTTGTGAATCTATGTTAACTTCTGAGCAAAGTAGATCATTTACTATTTCTGAGGTGTTGTTCTAGTCTCCGGAATGTGAACGCTCAGCAGCAAATCAGAATGAGCAAATTTGTGCATCCTGCATTCCAGATATCATATTGTTTTGTAGTAGTAGTACATATACACATCATTATTCAAAAACCAGAGTGCTGGAAGAAACTTTGCATTCAAGAGTTCTTCTTCCCACCCCCGCACTCCTGCTCTCTTACTTTAGGTTTTCTTGTTTATTTGTTTTTATTTTTTATTGTCCATCCTAACATCTAAATAGGTTGATAGTTAAATAATTAGCAATGCAGTAGTCAAGAGTTGGTTTCTTCAAGTTATATTAAGTAAATAATTTATGCTTAATGAAAAATGCATTCCTTTTTCTTTCTTTCTTGCTGTCTCTTTCTTTTCTGGTAACATGAATATTGATCTTCTTTTAGAAGAGAAGAACAGGTATTGTTTTATTGTAATTTCAATTTTTTTTAAACAAAAGGACGTTAGGTTTTGTTTTTTCAGTTGGGCTTTTTTTTTCTTAATTTTTATTTTATTATTTTTGTGTACGTGTACCCTCAAATCAGATCTGACTGGTACAGGAGGAGATTGTCCCTCCTTCCCCGGCAGAGCATCTGGTGGATTTGAACCGTTCGCCTCTGGGATTGTAGTTGCAGCTCCTTGCCACTAGGCCACCAGAGCTCCCAATTTCAAATTTTTTATCATAACAAAGGCATGTGTTCAGAGCTCCTCAGAGATTGAGTTCAACTGACACCTCCACATACAAAACGAAGCCAGGACATTCATCCAAAGCAATTTCAGTGACACAGCTGCAACAGACTAGACTGCCTGCCTCCCGGAGGGAAGTCTCTTGGTCACAGGCAGGAGACAGGCATTGATTAGTCAGGCTTTCAGATACCTTCCCATTGCCTGAAAATCCTATTAAAGAGTATAGTAGTCATTTCAGCTTCACAACTGAGGCAAAGATGGTTGTCTTCAAAGAGCCTGTTTTCAGGATGTCTGTTCACTTGGCTTTAGGAGGAATGACGACTGGGGGAAAGACAAGCATCCTACATAGATGAGGGGAAAGCACTTTGAACTTTTTAAGCAACTGTCTCCTTCAAATGAGTGAGCATTGCTGACAATTATTTCCTGTTTGCCAGAGTACTATAATCATACTTTATGATATTTTGAAAGCATAAAGCCAGCATTGGAACCTTTGAGGTGGAAATTTCAGCCTCCATCAGCAGGGTGCATGTTATAATTTACCTCATTTTTCACAAAGGTGTTTCTGGAAATGGCCTGCAGGGGAGGATTTGCACTCTTAATAGCTCTGACTAACAGAACAAGATTTCTTCACATTATCTTTTTGGGCTATAATATTTTAAATAAACTCTCAAAATCATCCTATGTAAGAATTTAGAACAATTAAAGGAATGTCTTCTGATAAGAAGATACTATAGTAGGTCCCACAGAGCAGAATTTTTTTTAAAATGTAGTAGTTTTATTGCTGGAATAATCCAGACTTGGACTACTAGTCTATTGCTTGACTCGGTGACTTTATCTATAAAGAAAATACTTATGTTTTAAAACTGTTGTCACAATGAAATAGCATGACATTTACCAAATACTTCCCACTAGCAGAGAGAAAATAAGGAGATGTATTACACTGGGAAAATCTGAAGTTAGGGACCTTTCCAAATTATTGAGGAATAGTGATGTCAGTTTGAGGACTAAGGTGCATCTGATTCAGGCTGTAGTCTTTCCAATTACTAGCTATGCATCCAAAGTCTGAACAATGAACAAAGATGACAAAAAAGAATTGGTGCCTTTGAGCTGTGGTGGAGAAAAAGCACTGAACATCCCATGTATGGCTAAATGAAAGAACAGATATGCCTTGGAGATGGTGCAGCCAGAGTGAACTCTGGAGGCAAGAATGATGAGGCTTCACCTCACATACTTTAGACAAGTTGCTAGGAGGTGCTATTCCTTAGACAGGAACATTTATTGGGAAGGGTGAAGTGTCAGC
>NW_006399752.1:18394238-18398707 GCF_000299155.1 Elephantulus edwardii
TTTCTTCATGTGTTTGTTTGCCATCTAAATGTCTTCTTTGGTGAAGTGTCTGTTCATATCCTGTGACCATTTGTAATTGGGTTGTTTTCTTCTATCTTGTTGTGACACTCGAGTATTCTATAAATTCTAGATAGTCCCTTATCAGACATGTCATTACCAAATATTTTTTCTAAGTCTGTGGCTTCCCTTGTTACCCTTTTGGAGAAGTTTTTGGATGTACACAGGGATTTGATATTTAGAAGGTCGCATTCATCTATTTTTTCTTCCCTCTTCTGGTTGTAGGTTTCATTACTTCTTTGTACTCTCAAGAGGTCCCTAACAGCAGAATTTTCCAGTCTCATTCATCTTTTGAGTTTCTGACTGCTGATGCCAAAAGTGTTTATTGTGGAGCTGAGCAAGCTGAAATTGTTAACAACTTCAGTCTCTTCTCCATCTATCAAGGTGCTTCCAATTGGCCCAGTGGTGAGAATCTTTGTCTTTTTTATGTTGAGCTTAAATCCATAATGAATACTATAGCCCTTGACCTTCTGCAGCAAGTACTTCATATTCTCCTCAGTTTGAGCAAGGAGGTTAGTGTTATCTGCACAATGTAGGGTGGTGATGAGTCTTTTTGCATTCCTGATGTCACATTCCTCCTAAAGCCCAGCATCCTGAATGATTTTTTCTGCATATAGATTGAAAAACTATGGAGATAGAACACATGCCTCCAGTACATCCTTCTTAATTTTTAAACATTCAGTGATTCCTTGGTCTGTTCTAAGGACTGTTTCCTGGTCTTAAGTATAAGATTCACATAAGCACAATCAAGTGTTCTGTTGTTCTGGGATTCTATTTCCTCCTTAAGGTTATCCATAATTTGTTGTGATCTACACAGTCAAAAGTTTTTGCACAGTCAATGAAACACAGATAGACATTCTTCTCATACTCTACTCTCTACCAAGAGCCATCAAAATTGGCAATAATGTCTAGTGCCACAACCTGTTCTAAACCCAGCTTGTATTTCTGGTAGTTCTCTGTCAATGTACTGTTCCAGTCGTTTTTGAAATATCGTTAGCAGGATTTTGCTTGTGTGTGATATTAGTGATATTGTTTAATAATTTCCACACTCTGTTGGGTTACTATATTTTGGAATGGGAATACATATGGATCTCTTCCAGTCAGTTAGTCATGTAGTTGTACTCCAGATTTCTTGGCACAACCATTGACTATGTACCTGAAATGCTCCTTAGCTGTGAGGATAGTAAGATTTTATCTCACATACTTTGGACATGTTATTAGGAAGGGTCAATCCATGGAAAAATCATCATATTTGACAAAGTAGCAGATTAGCAAGCAAGATGCAGACCCTTCATGAGGTGGACTGACACAGTGACTACACAGTGAGTGTCAGCATGATGATGACTGGGGGCACGTTGTAGAGATTAGGCCAGGTTTCGGGCTGTTGCACACCCAGTCATGACAAGTCGGAGTTAATCTCAATACACCTAACAACAACATGGCATGAAAAGCTCAGCCTTTTCCATTGCAACTAGTAAAACTTGTCTCATTTTTTTCATTCCTTCTTATAGGAAATGCACTATGCTCCTAATATTTGGTTTTGTGAGTATTAATCTAAGAAAATAGTTTATTTTCTTGTGACCAACTGAAAATATCACTTTGCCTAAAGATTTTATCTTGTTTACTGATATCAGCAATTTAAAACATACACTTTATTTTCTTTTACCTGTAGAAGCACCAATATTACATGTATGTATTCAGAGACACTGCATGGTTCAAAATCAAAAAGGGTGCAGTCCGGGGATGTGTCCTATCTCCATACTTTTCCAGTCTATATGAAGAACAGGTAATCTGGGAAGATGGACTCTATGAGGAAGAATGTGACATCAGGATCGAAGGAAGGCTCATCAGCAATCTGTGTTATGCAGACAACACAACCCTGTCTGCTAAACCCAGGAGGACCTGAAGCACTTGCTGCAGAAGGTCAAGGACTTCAGCCTTCAGTATGGATTGAAGCTCAACATCAAGAAAACAAAGTTTCTCGCCACTGAGACAATTGGCAGCATCATGATAGATGGTGAAGACATTGAAATTATTAACGGCTTTAGTTTGCTTGGTTTCACAATCAGAACCCTTGGAACCAGTAGCCAAGAAATAAAAAGACAAATTGCATTTGGAAAGTCTCATTTTAGGGACCTTTCCAAAGTACTAAAGAGTAACGATGGCAGTCTGGAGATTAAGGTGTGCCTAATCCAGGCCACAGTCTCCTCAATTCCTTTTTACACAGCAGAAAACTGGACCATGACTAGGGATGATAGAAGGAAAATTGATACCTTTGAGCTATGGTGCTGGAAAAGAGTACTGAATATACCATGGACTGCCAGGGGAACAAACAGATTCATCTTGGAGAGGGTGAAACCAGGCTGCTCCTTGGAAACAAGGATTCTGAAGCTATGTCTGACATATTTTGGACACGTTGCAAGGAGGAATCAGTCCTTGAAGAGAGACATAATTATTGGGAAGGTGGAGGGACAGCAGAAGAAAGGAAGATCCTCAATAAGATTTATTGATTCAGTGACTAGAGTAATGAGGGTAAGTGTGTCAGAGACAATAAGGTTGGCACAAGATGGAATAGGGTTCAGAGCTCTTATACATAGGATTGCTATGAGTCTCAAGAGACTTGACTGCACAAAACAACAACAACAACAAGAGCAACAACAACATAATATATTTATATCATAGTCCCTTTTCTAGAATTAACACTGAGACTATTGAAGTATCAGTCATGTCTTATGTTTTTCCTAATTATTTTTTGAAGTGAGATGAACCAAAGCAAAATAGTGATCTATTGATAAATAATTGTACCTAAACCATCTGTTACTTCTCAGGAAAGATATTAGATTTAACACCTCAGTTTTAAAATTTTTTAGATACAATCCTAGCTTGTATAGAGTTTTAAAGAACAGGCCAGCTGACTAATGGAGTAGTAATTTGGGATAATTAAAGTATTTTTCTTTTAGACAATTGAGTAGAATATACTTTGAATTCATCCTGAGGGCACTATTCTTGAGGAGTTAATTAGGGTAAATATGTTGGCAGTGATTGGGACCCTCTAGTTAGGACGAGATTCAAATATTCCTGGCATAAAGAAATTCCTTCTTGGGGCCCTATTTAGCTGTGGGCTATTGATCAAATGTGTTAGTGCAACTATACTTATTATGCTCCAGATGGGGAGACCCTGCAGTATCAAAAAGCAGAGTAATCATCTGTAGAGATTTGTGAGTTAGTTGCTTCCGTTACTAATACAATATAAGCTCTAGATTCTTTATATTGAAACTATTCTTTTGACAACAATCTCAGGTTTGTATAGGCTTTTGTTTCTAATGAAAATCTCATAGGCACCCATTGGTATTCACTAGTATCTGAATTTTAGGTTTGAGAGGCTAAATTGTTGGTAAAATGTTTTAATTTTAAAATGCCACTGAATAGTTTTATATAAGAAGACAATTTACCAGACAGAAACTATCTAATCAAATACTTTTCAATAAAGCCAGTCTTCCTGGATCCAGATTTGTTTGTGTTGTGTAACAAACTCATCAGAGGAAGAGGATTTCCTGGGAGTTAACCAGTAAAACGGAAACGGAAACAACTTGTCACTCATGGGATAGGAAAGTTTGAAGTCCTTTCTGTCATGTATGATGTATTGATCTGATTATTATTTCTGATCATGAGGTAGTTTTTCAGGAATATTTAATATTTTTACATTTTCCCTATATAATTCATAGATCTATCACCATTACCCATTGTTTAGTAGATTGTAACTCATGGAAACCCCATATGTGTCTGAGTAGAGCTGTGTTTTCAATAGCTGATTGCTTAGAAATAGAGATGATACACTGTAGCTTTTTTTGATAATGAAAGACTGAAAAGAAAGTGCTGGTATAAGTTAGAAAGAAAATTAATTTTATAAAAAGTAGAAAGTAGTGTGACTTATTGTACAAATTATCTTCTTGGAAAAACATAAATGGTAACCAGATAGATCGACTTCATCAGATGCCGATCCAAGATTCAAAGTGATTCTACACTGTGGAATCTATACCTTTGGAGAAAGTAAATGAAGAAGCTTAATGTCAGTAGTCAAAACAAAGCCTGAATCTGATTGTTGAACAGATCATAAATTACTAATATACAAGTTCAAATTAAATTGAATAGAATTAAAATGAGACCATAAAAATAAAAATACAACCTTAAGTCTATTACACTTGATTTAAAGATAATTTCAGTAGTAGATTTTATGGGTTGAACCTTAATTATATAAGACCAAATGAGTTGTGAAATGACACCAAAGATATCATCCATGAAGAAATTAAAAAGTTATTGAAAAAAACAGGAAAAGGAAAAGGTCAAAATGGATATCAAAGGAGACTATGAATATTGCACTAGAATGAGAGAAAACAAAATAATGTCAAGGA
>NW_006399752.1:18400868-18409687 GCF_000299155.1 Elephantulus edwardii
AATTCTCCCTCCAAAAAAGTGATACAACAGAATGTGGGAACTGATGAACTCATCAACTGATGAAAGAACAAACATATGTCTCTGGGAAAGAACAGCCAAAGTGCACCTTGGAGACAAAGAATTTGAAGTTTCATCTCTAATACTTCACGCTTGTTGCTAGGAGATGCTAGTCTTTGAAAAGTTGAGTCATGCTTGGAAAGGTGGAGGGTCAGCAAAAGAAAGGAAAGCTTCCTATGAGATTGATTGACACAGTGACTGGAGAAATGGGCTCAGTATGTCAGTGATGATGAAGATGACACAAAAGGACAGGGTTCAGATCTGGTATTTATAGAGTCAGTATGAGTCTTATTCAAGTCAACAACACCTAATAACAATAATTAATATCACATGCAAGGAAGAACTTGTTGTTGTTTTTATATGTCATCGAGTTGCCTGCAACTCATAGTGACCCTATGTACAAAACCCCTAAGCTCTTCTCTATCCTGTGCCAATCTTATTGTCTCTGACACACCAACCCCCATTTCTCCAGTGATGAAATCATTCCATCTTATTGAGGGTCTTCCTCTCTTGTGCTGTCCCTCCACCTTCCCAAGCATCAAATTCCTCTCCAAGGACTGATCCCACCTTGAAACATGTCCAAAGTATGTCAGATAAAGCTTCAGAATCCTTGCCTCCAAGGAGCAGCATGGTTTAACCCTCTCCAGGATGAATCTGTTTGTTTTCTTGGCAGTCCATGATACATTAAGTACTCTTCTCCAGCACCACAGCTCAAAGGCATCAATTCTCCTTCTATCCTCCCTAGTCATTTTCCAACTCTCTGATGTGCACTTATTTGTTCTCCAACAGTCCATGGTATATTAAGTATATTCAGCACCACAGCTCAAAGGCATCAATTCTACTACTATCAGACCTAGTCATTGTTCAGCTTTCTGATGCATAGCAAGTAATTGCAAAGACTTTGGCCTGGATCAGATGTACTTTAGTCTCCAGACTAGCATTGTTGCTCTTCAGGACTATGCAGAGATCTCTAAGAGCACTTTCCCAGTGCAATTCATTTTTTTATTTCCTGGATGCTGGTATCAAGAATGTTGCACAAATTAAAGCTGTGAACAATCTCAATCTCTTCACCATCTATCATGATGCTGCCAATTGGACCAATGGTGAGAATCTTTGTTTTCTTGATGTTGAGCTTCAGTCTATATTGAGGGCTGTAGGTGTGTCAAATACAGTGAAATTGGCTCAGGATAGAGCAGAGTTCAGAGCTATTGAGCATAGGGTTACTATGATTCACAAGCAACTCAATGGCACATAACAACAACAACAGCATAGAACTTTATGATACCAAAGTGTTTAAAACTTTAAATTTGCTATAAAGGTTTAGATCCAAACCAAACAATTATTTAAATTATGAAAATATTCTGTTAGGATAGTTTAAAAGAAATTTATATATGTTCTTTTACTGTAACTCTTTTGATTTATTTTTCTTTTATAACTACGTTCTTTCACTGCCCTTTAGCTTTAGATGCCAGTTCTTTGCTGAGACACTCCAAAGTAAATTGGAAATTTAGGTTACAAATTTGATTCTATTTTATTTTATCCTGTATCATTTCTCCACCTGACACCTTTTAGGTAATGAGTGTTGGGGGAGTCTGGGCATAGGGGGAAGCTGTGAGGATGTCAGCCATGCCGAGTGTCATTGTCTGAGAGGCTGACATTAAACTGACTACTTATAAAATTGTCTATGTACTAGTCCAGCATATATTTATTTTTATTAAAATATCCACTTAATTTCAAGAACAAAAAATATTTCTGTTTATTTTGTTTGTTTTAATTTTTTAAAACTTTTACTTTGATTTGCATAAAAATTCAGATACATTATTTTTAATTCATGGATGTTGTTACATACATACCTTCATTCACGTTGTGTTTTATATGATCTTTCCAATACACTGTGTTTTATAAAATTAATCACTACTGATCTATGCACTATCATCCCATCTTTTCTGGTCCCCCCTGGATCTATCATAATTCCCCAAACCTCCTCCCTCAGACCACCAAACTCTGCATTCTGTGATCCCTCCACATCCATCCTTAAACTCCCCTCCCTCTTCTTCCTCCTTTGTGCTTAAGCCACATTTTATTAGTTATCCTTCAATTTTTACAATAATGAATTTGTACAGTATTTGTCCTTATGAGATTGAGCTAGTTCACTTAACATAATACTCTCTAACTTCTCTCAAGTTATACAGTATTTTACAAAATTGTTATTTCTGAGTGCTGCATAGTATTTCATTGTGTGAATGCACCACAGTTTCTCAGTTTATTAGTTTAGTTTATTAGTTTATTGATGGACATTCTAGTGTTTCCATTTTCTTGCTGTTGTGAATAATTCTGCCATTAACATTGGTGTACAAATCTTCATTTATGTTTCAGTTTCTATTTTCCTTCATATATATTCCTGGCAGTAAAATAGCTGGGTCATATGGAATTTCTATGTTCAGCTTTTTGAGGAAATACCAAACAGACTTCCGGAGAGGTTGTACCATTTTACAATCCAACCAAAAGTGTATGTAAGCTTCAGTCTCTCCACATCCTCTACAAAATTTATTCCTTGCTGTCCTGTTAAACTTTGTCACTGCTACTAGAATAAGGTGGTATCTCATTGTGGTTTTGGGCTATCTCTTATTGTTAGTGATTTTGAACATTTTTTTCAAGTGTCTATAAGCTGCCTAAATCTATCTCTTGTGAAAAGTCTTTCCACATATTTTGTCCATTTTATAATTGAGTTACTATTTTGCTTTTTTGTGGTGTTTTTTTTTCCTTGTGGAAGCCCTTGTAGGATTCTGTAATCTTTCATTATGAGACTGTACAAAATGGCATTGCCATTATTTTCCCCAGTCAGCAGGTTTTATTTTCACTCTATTGGAAAAAGTGTGGATTTTTTGTTTGTTTGTTTGTGTACACACACACACACACACACACACACACACACATGTTTATTTACAAAGTTTACGTACCTTGCACACTGGTATTAATCTTTAGAAGATCCTATTCTTTGATGTTATACTCTCTGATTTTATTTGCCAGCTTATTTATAGCATAGGTAGGGCTTCTAAGTTAGGTCCCATTTTGTCTTTTATGATCTTTATGGTTTGGGGATTTACTCCTAGGTCTCTGATGCTCCTTGAGATGATTTTTGTGTATGGTATGAGATGTGGACACTGTGTCAGCTTTATACAGGTACCAGTTTGTTTTCTCTAGCACCATATGTTGAACAGGCTTTTGTTTTCTTATTTGATAGATTTTGTTTCCTTTTTGAATACCAGTTGACCCTAGGAAGATATGGGCTAATTTCTGAGTTCTCGATTCTGTTCCATTGCTCTATGTGTCTGCCATTTTACCAGCACTATGCTGTTTGGTTATTACAGCTATACAGTAGATTTTGAGATCAAGTATTGCTATGCTTCCCACTTTTTTTTTTTCTTTTTCAGAAGAGTATTGCTTCTTTGGCCTCTCTTCCAAATAAACTTGCAAATTATACATTTTTCCTCTATCTTTGAGAAATTAGTTTTGTATCTGTATTGGAATTATATTAAACATTTGGTTTGCTTTTAGTATGATTGTCATTTTGACTATATTTAATCTCCATGAACAGGGACCCGTGGGATTCATAACAAATATGCAAGAATGATTCAACATAAAAGAAACAATCAACATAATTCTTCACACTAACAAAACAAGGAACAAGAACCACATGATCCTGTCAATTGACACAGAAATTGCCTTTGATATAAATTTAACACCTCTGCTTGATTGTAACACTCAGAAAAATAGAAATAGAAGACAGTTCCCTCAACATAGTGAAAAGTATACGTGCAAAACTAAGAGCCAAGATAATTTTAAATGGAGAAAGATTAAAGGCATTTCTTTTGTGAACAGGGACAAGAAAAAGAGGCTCATTTTCACTGCTCATCCATACGTGCTAGGGCAAAACAACAAGAGAAGGAAACAAGAGGCATCCAGGTCAGCAAAGTGATGGTAAAACCGACAAATATGCAGACGACATTATAGTGTACACAGAAAATCCTAAGGTCTCAACAAAAATCCTATTAGACCTTATATACAAATTAAGTAGAGTGACAGGATATAAGATCAATATTCAAAACTCATGGGATTCCTTTACAATAACAAAGAAAACACAGAAAGGAAACTAAGACAACAATGTCATTTACTATGTTGTTGTTAACTGCAACTCATAGGGACTCTATGCACAATAGCTCTCAACTCTGCCCTATCCTGAGCTGATTTCACTGCCTCAGCCACACCTACCTATATTACCCTAGTAATTGTGTCAATCAATCTTTTCTATACTCTTCCTCTCTTGAGCTGTCCCTTAACAATTCCAGTCATGGTGTTCTTCGCTAAGGATTGGTCCCTCCTGGTCACATGCCCAAAGTATGTGAGACAAAACTTCAAAATCCTTGCCTCCAAGAAGCAACTTTGTTTCACTCTTTCCAGCACAGTGTTGTTGGTATTATTAGTATTGTTATTAGTATTGGTATTATTAGTGCTGTCGAGTCAAGTACGACTGAGAGTGACCCTATAAACAGCATATACGAACCCTGTACTATTCTGTGTCATTTTCACACTTAGACACTGGACACATTAGAGCCTATGGCAGCAGTCACCATTTCGATCCACCCAGTCAAGAGTCTTTCTCTCCTTCATCGACTCTCTACTCTTCCAAGCATCGTATCCTTCTCCAAGGAACAGTCCTCCCTAACAACATGCCCACAGTATGTGAGGTGAAGCGGCATCATTCTTGCCTTCAGAGCACTGTAGTTACACCCTTTCCTAGACATACTTATTTTTTCTTTTGGCAGTCCATGGGATATTCAGTACTCTTCTTTAGAACGACAACTTAAAGACATCAATTCTTCTTCTGTCACCATGGCCTGAATCAGAGGCACATTAGTCTGCAAACTTACAACATTATTCCTCAAAAATTTGGAGAGGTCTCTAACTACAGACTTTCCCAATGGAATACATTTTCCTATTTCCTGACTGGTGCATCCAAGCAGATGAAGTTGTTGACAGTTTCAATCTCTTCTCTCTGAATCAGATGATGCCTGTTGTTGCAGTGGTAAGATCTTTTCTTCATAAAAACAACAACAACAACAACAAAAAAAAACAAAACCCAAAAAAAAACCCACAACAAAAAACTCTACAAAACAATGTTGTTGTTGCTTACAATAGTATCAGAATCAACCCATAGCTGACCATCCAGCAGGTTTTCGGAGACAGTTATTCACACAGGAGGAGATTGTCCATCATTCTTCTGCAGAGCAGCTGGTGGTCTCGAACAATGAGCCTTCGGGATTGCATCACAGCTTCTTGCCACAATTGTTGTTGTTGTTGTTAAGTGCCATCAAGTCACAGGTGACTCATAGTGACCCTATGAACAAAAGTCCTGGACACCCCCCGTATAACTTTTGTCCTTTCTCCAGGTTCATAGGGTTTCTGGAGGCAAACTATTGTAGAAGTGGATGCCACTCCAGCTTCCAAGCTTGTTTTAATCGGGGAGCTGCACCAAACACTGTCCACCATGGGTAACCATTCTCGCATTTGACTTATCAGTGTCAGTGTTCAGCCTCACAGCAACCACGAGTTACCTCTGTACAGCAAGTGTACATACCAGGGTTACAGGACCTAGAAGAATGTTTTACCAAAAATAAACCTTGGGCCAGATAGGATTTTAAGCTAGGGCCTGGAGCAGGCTCCACAGGCTGGACCCCACCCATACTTATGCTTACTCTAAGGGTCAGGGTTGTCCATTTGACTTTGAAGGCCAAAAATGACAGCAACACACAATGTGAAAGACCCCAGAAACTTCCCTTGCCTGACTGCCACCAAGAGGAGCTGCCATGGAGCACGCCAGCCATCCCACCCGCTTAGCCAGCTGGCCAGTCAATAAATAGTAGATAAAAAATAATAGAATAAATATAAACATTTCTGTGAACACATCCTATCCCATAGGCATCTTTAACTTGGAAACTAAGCAATAAAGGAAGACCTACTTTCATCACTGCCAAAAAAGATAAAGACAGTAAACTACATAGACTGAACCTGTAGTTAGTAAATACATACAAAGACAGTTTCTCTAAATGAAAGTAATTTTATTACTATTGTATCATAAAATTACTTAAGAAATACTTGCCAAATAATATAATGTATTTAATTGCAAAGGTCTTAAAAATATTGGAGTAAATTGGTTTTAAAAATAAAGCATCTGAAAGAGCATTTATAAATTCTGTAATGAAAGAATTCATTCTCTTCTCAGTTGTAGACTTTTAAGTGGCTTAAATTAGCATTATGCTATTAGTTTTTAACAAGCAGGCAGTCTTGCCACAAAAAAAGACCTAAATAAATGGAAATATGGTCCCTGTTCAAAAACTTATTTTATTGTTCAATTGGCATGTATCAGTATACTTGCAAAGGCTAAAATTCTATGCTCATTTGTCATTTGAACCTTTTGATTCACTCCTGTCAGAGCTGTAACTAATACACGGATTAAGAAAAACATGCAGTTTCATCTTCACAGGCTATATTTACACACAATGTTGTTTTTATTCTGATTCATTTCAGCATGGGATAGTCACTGATAGATTAATTTTTTTATGTTTTGACTGTGGTTAGTAATATTTGTGAAACTGCAACATTTTTGAGAAGGAAGTAAAAATTTAAAGGAAAAAGAAAAATAATAAAATTATGTCCATTCAGATGCCAATAATATTGCAACCAATAATGCATTTCAATGCAGAAAGATTTTACAAAACAATTTGGCTTTTAGTATTTACATAATTTAAAAGTGTGATACTAAAGCAGTTAAAATTATATTTATCACATAGTATTCTATTATAAGAATTTAAAATATCAAGTATTACAAAGGCTTCTGTATGGTCTGGTATGGGAGAAGATTCTTGCAAGCTGATACCATGAGTTGAATCCTAATAATGTTCCTAGTGTGGTATCTGAAGTGTAACTCTTGATTGTTCACATTTTAAATCTATGCCTTGCTGAGTCTTTTTCATTTTTTAAATAACATTACCAACCAACTCATTTCTAAAGTCAAAATTGTACGCCAAAACCAAACCCAAACTCATTAATTTCCAGTTGATTCTGATTAACCTCAACTCTCCATCAGAATCCCTAGGCTGTAAATCTTTACATGCAGAGATTGTTCACCTTTCTCCCAGAGCCTGTGGTAAATTTCAGTCTCTGGAAACAAAGCCTTTTAGCACAGTGTGCTACAGGCTGTGCTACCAGAGTCTTAAGTTCCTAAGAGTTATTCTTTTTTATTTTTTTTGTATCTTGCTTTTTCTTAAAAAAAAATTAATTTTAATGAACATTTACAGAGATTTTGGATTTCCATTCATTTATCATTGCATTTTTCTCCCTGCCCACCCATCTGTCCCAGTTCACTCCTCTCTTTGAAAAGTAAAAGAAAAATTCTTCCACTGTATACAGTTCCCGCCCCTCCCCACCTCCGAGTACACTCCACTATGCAACCTTCATTCTGGACTCTTGTCATAACCATAATACCCAATCATATATCACTTTTAAACTGTTCTCTCCATCATTTGCTTCAATGCAGTATACATAATTTATCCAATTTTTCTTAGTCTTACCCCAACCCTGATGTCAATTCCATTCTACAACTGTGGCATTATGCAATATTTGTCTTTTTGTGACTGAGATATTTCACTCAGCATAATGTCCTCCAGAGTCACCCATTGTGAATACTATTGCATGAGTTCCTTGTTTTTCAATGCAGCATAATATTCCATTGTGTGAATATACCACAGCTTCCCTATCCATTCGTTTGTTGATGGGCATTTAGGTTGTTTCCAACTCTGCTATTGTGAACAAAGCCACAATAAACATGGGTGTGCATATCTCTGCCTGGGTGGCAGGTATGGTTTATTTAGGGTATATTCTCAGTAGAGGAATTGCTGGGTCAAATGGTATTTCTATTTGCAACTTTTTGAGAAAGCGCCATAGTGCCTTCCATAGTGGTTGCACCATTTTACACTCCCACCAACAGTGAATAAGTGTTCCAGTTTCTCTGCAACCTCATCAGCATTTGTTGTTTGCTGTTCTGTGAAATTCTTAGAGTCTTTCTTTGACTCATTTCTCACAGTCATCCATATGTTTTACACGTCCATTTTCAAAGTCATCTGTTTTTCTGTACTGCTTTTCATATTGTCACAATCATCATTATGTCTGCTCTCCTGCTTCTTTTCCTAAACTGGTAATCTGCTATCCTATATTAGGCATCACTTTTATGGATGGTACAACCACTATGGAAGACAGGTGGTGTTTTCTAAAAAAACTGAGCACAGAAATTCCATATGGCCCAGCCATTCCACTGCTGAGACTATATTCCAAGGAAATCAGAGTGGAACCACAGAGATCTGTGCATCAATGCTCTTAGCAGCATTCTTCACAATAGCAAGAAACTGAAACAATACAAATGCCCATCAACAAATGAATAGACAGAAAAAATGGTATATCCACACAATGGAGTACGATGCAGCTCTACAAAACAATCAAGTGTTCATAAAGTCTACACAATATGGCAAAGTCTAGAGAGCATCATGTTGAATGAAATAACTCAGTTACAAAAAGGACACATACTGTATAAAACCACTACTGAAAATATGAGGGTAATTGAAGAAAGAGGCGTAAGGGAGGAGAATAGAAATGTAATGGCTAGACAAAGAACATACAAGGACCAAGACAAGGAGGATCATATATAT
>NW_006399752.1:18409882-18438662 GCF_000299155.1 Elephantulus edwardii
TATATATATATATATTTAAAAGGGAAAGGAGAAAAGGGATGTAGCATAGGGAAGAGTAAAATCACTAGGACAGTGGAGATTAATGAGAGAGCAATGGGTGAATAAAGAACAAACAGAAGCTAGAAACACAAAGAGAAAGTGGGACGGGTGGAGATTATAAACAATATTGTGAAGTATAATGTGATATAGCAACTTGTTCTGTAATGCAAAACAAATGTACCCTGTAAACTTTAACTCAATTACTACAAAGAGTAAAAAAAAACTTTCTCCATTACAATTCATGTTAATTTATAAAGCTTCTGAATCATTGCAAAGACTCCAAGACTTTATTTTTAGTTTTTATTCATTTTAGTGAAAGTTTATAGAGAATTTGGATTTCCATTTATTCATTGTTGTACTTTTCTCCCTGCCCAACCTCCCTCAGCAAAGTTGGCTCTTCTCTTTGGAAAGTAAAAGAAAAATTCTTTCATTGTTATACAATCTTCCCACTACGTCCACTCCACTATGCAGCCTTCATTCTAGACTCCTGTCATGACAATAAAACTAAATCCTATATTCCTTTTAAACAGTTCTCTCCCTCATCTGTTTCAATGCACTATACATAATTTATTCTATCTTTCTCAGTCTCCCCCCAACCCCAGTGTCAGTCTCATTTAACAACAGTGGCACTGTGCAGTATTTGTCCTATTGTGACTGAGATATTTCACTCAGCATAATAAAGGAGCACTAAATAAAAGACATATCGCATATGGCTTAGCTACAAATTCACCTTCAAGATTTAATTAGAATTAAAGATATATTTAGTAATGGATCCTGTTCTTAATCCAATAGTTTTCTATAGTAACAATTCATTGTTTACTATTTTAACTTTATTTTCTTTCTTACATTTATCGCTTTTCATTTATTTTTTTTCTCTACTAGAATATAAAATGATAATCTAAGTGTGCTCTCTTGTACACTTAGGTTATCATTTTATATTCTAGTAGAGGAAAATAAATGTCAACAGAGAACTGTCAGATGTGCAGGCTGGATTTAGAAGAGGTCATGGTACTAGGGATATTATAGCTAGTGTTAGCTGGATCTTGACAAAAAGCAAAGAATACCAGAAGAATGTCTATCTGTGCTTCATTGACTATGCAAAGGCCTTTGACTGTGTGGTTCACAAGTGGCTGTGACTGACTCTGAGAAGAATGGGGATCCCAGAACATTTCATTGTGTTAATGCGAAACCTACGCCTGGACCAAGAGGCAGTCGTCAGAACAGAGCAGGGAGGCACTAGATGGTTCAAAATCAAGAAGGGCATCCATCAGGGATGTATTTTGTCTCCATACCTTTTCAATCTGTATGCAGAACAGATCATCCAAGACGCTGGGCTGTGTGAGAAGGAATGTGGCATCAGGATTGGTGGAAGAATCATCAACAACCTGCGTTATGCAGATGACATAACCCTGCTCACTGAAACTAAGGAGGACCTGAAGAGCTTGCTGCAGAAAGTCAAGAACTGCAGTCTTCAATATGGATTGAAGCTCAATATCAAGAAAACAAAGATTCTCACTGCTGGGCCAATTGGCAGCATCAGTACGGATGGTGAAGAGATTGAGGTAGTTAACATTTTTGGTTTGCTTGGCTCCACAGTCAACACCCTTGGTAACAGCAGCCAGGAAATCAGGAGACAAATTGCATTGGGAAAGTCAGCTGTGAGGGACCTCTCCAGAGTGCTGAAGTGCAATGACGTCAGGCTGGAGATTAAGGTGCACCTAATCCAGGCTATAGTCTTTGCAATTATGTGCTATGCATCGGAGAGTTGGACATTGAATAGAGATGATAGAAAGAGAATTGATGCCTTTGAGTTGTGTTGCTGGAGAAGAGTGTTGAATATACCATGGACTGCTAGGAGAACAAACAGGTTTGTCCTGGAGAGGGTGAAGCCAGAATGCTCCTTGGTCAAGGATTCTGAAGCTTTGTCTGACATACTTTGGGCATGTTGCAAGGAGGGACTGGTCCTTGGAGAGGGACATTATGTTTGGGAGAGTGGAGGGACGGCGCAGGAGAGGAAAACCCTCGATGAGATGGATCGATTTTGTGAGTGGAGTGGTTGGAATGAAAGTGTTTGAGAGAGCGAGATTGGCACAGGATAGAATGGCATTTAGGTCTCTTGTACATAGGGTCGCTATGAGTCACAAACAACTCAATGGCACATAAAAACAATAACAACAATTAGAATATAAAACTTCTAGGGAAAAGATAGCCGTCTTTTTTATCTGCTAGCCTACTGCAAAAGATAGAAGATTGGTGAAAGAAAAACTTTCAACGGCATAGATGGATTTCAGTGACATGTTTAAGCATGGTCAAGATCTTGGAGATAGCACAGGATAGAATGTGGTTTCTATCTGTCACTATGTGTTGTACTCAACTCAGTAGTCTTTAAAGTCACTCTGTCTACATGGAAATGTGCCTGGCATGGACTACACTAAGAGGATTCTTAATAAATGTGTGTTGAATAAATAAAACAATAAAAGTATTAAGTTAAATTGAAAGCAAAACCAGGGACATTATCCCCACAGTTCTCTTACCCAATTATTAGGTGCTAGCTGTATAGGATATGTATGTGAGGTTAAAAATAACTAAACAAAATTACCTTTCATTCTGAAATTGTGTTTGTCACATTTTAAGTGTTACAAACCCACATTGGGCTAGTAGCTTTTATGATGGGTAGTATAGAATAGATACAAAACATATTCTTTAAGGAGGTTCTATTTTGTAGCACTAGTATACAGAATGAGTATAAGTTATTGAAAAAACCCTAATACTTATAGAGAGAAAAATCTGTAACCAAGACAGCTTATGGGCTTTAAATAATAAGTGGAAATCTATGAGCTTTTCTTTTTAAAGCTCTCTTAATAGGATAAATTCTTGCCTCCAGAGAAGGCTTAGCAGCCACATAGCCTGAAGGTGGGTCATTGGACTTTTCACCTCCCAAGGTCCCTTCCAAATCTATACATAATTATTCTTGCCATTATAATTAAACTTGTATTATGCCTGCCAAATGCTAAGCCTTTCTCAGAATGCACAAAAGACATGGTCTTTGATCTCAAACAATTTTTTCAAGACTCCTTTCAAACTGTATTTAAGAATAGATCACATATTGCAAGAACTTTAATAAAAAGATTCATGATGATTGATGACTCTGAGAAAATGTGAGTGATGTAGCCCAAGATTTCAAAGCATTTACTTGTCCTCTTTAATTTACAAATTAGAAGAAATTGACTTGTCCTGTTTAATTTGCAAAACTTCAGAATCTCTTCAGTTTAAAGTTCTAACAATTGTAGCCATGTTTTATTAGATCTTTACCTAAGGACTTGTCAGAATTTCTCCAGCAGGCCGACGTACCTTCTAGCTCATTCCCAGATCACATTAAGCAATTTATCCCGTTAAGGTAGTCGTTCAGAGTTCTTTGGAATAGTTCCCAAGATAATATTCTAAAGGAATGTCTTACTGAGTGTGAATACAAATGTATCTGTGGGGTTGTTTGGTTTCAATTCAAGTCAAGCGACAAGAGTAGACATTGCCTTTTGCAAAAAATGTAATCATGATTCAAAGGATTCACCTGTTCCCTCTGCTGTCAGCATGCCACAAAGAAGTGAGAGGAGAAACAGGGATGGAGAACTCTTATGTTTGAAAAAGCAGTTCGAACCTAACTTTACAGAATGGCAAATCTACATGTGGATCCTGCCACAAGAAAGGCAACTTACTTGATACGCAGAGAAATGAAATAGCATCAGGAAAAATCTTTCCCAAGTTGTTTTCATCTTTACTGGTTTGCAATGTCATCATGTATTTCGGGCAAATAGAGTTTGCATCAGTTCCGTTGACAGGACTTCATGAATTTTAATATCCCGGCTCCATATTCATGCTAGTGCTGATGCTTCCCTCACCTTTATCCCCCTCTTTCCTTTTTTCAGTTAAAAGAATTGGATTTGTGCCAACATACAGAACATTGTCATTCCATAAAGTATTTTGAAATAATTAATGCAGGTTAAATGAAAAATTATATGAGTGTGTGAAATTTGCTCCAATAAATTCACAAGCTGTGACTTGATTCATTTAAATGAACTAAACAGAAGATACATTTTAGCATTCTACTCCTAGGCTCTTGGATTTATTTAAATTTGGACTCTCACACAATCTCTCAAACTTTTCACTTAGTTCCATATAACCTAGGGTTTCATTTGTTATGTCCCTGCAACAGTATTCAAACTTTGTATGTTTGCTGGAAAATTGTTAATGCACTTTTAAGACTATGTTCACATAGAAATAAAGCAATACAAGTCTGAGAGCTACTACATAGCAATTCATTATCCAAGATACTTATGCTTGATGCCCTGGAATGATGTGTTCACATGAGTAACCATAATTTTTCTGGTAAACATATGGATGGCTGATGTCTGGTCACCTGCATGTTAAACTATTCTAAGAGGAAACAAGCAAATAATAATCTGAGGTGCAGAAAAATATATCACAGAAAGGAAAGGTTATGCTGGTAGAGAAAGACACACAAATTCACTATTGCATGAAAAAAAGCAGTTCAATCAGCCTATTTTTCCCCAGTTTGGCAACATATTACCTTAGAGAAGACAAGAATTGTGTTTTGAATAAGCAAAACACGAACAAACCTCTATTTTTGCTACATATTAGTTGTTAGTTAGAGACATATAAATATATAAAGAACTGAAAAGTTACAATTCTAAGCACAATAATTCAGGACTCTTGAACACATTGTTCTCCTTAGTATTAAGCTATACTATTGTCATATCATATTCCAGACCATTCTAGGAAACTGAGAGAGCTTTTATCAGTATTCAGAGAATTCAGCTGGTTATATTTCCTGTGGATTGAAGCTTCTGAAGGTTACTTCTCCATATAAATGTTGCTTTTTAAAAATATATTGCCTAAATAGGGTTGGAAGTGAGGCAAGAAGTACTGTTAGAGCTTTATAAATTCTTGACATAGGAAGAATCAGGAGTTCTGATTTAGAAGGCAAACTAATTAGGTCAAACACTTGATCATAAATAAGAGGATAAATATTGAGTTATTTAAAAATATGATTCTATTTTATGAATCATACACCTATGAACAAATGGCCTGAAGCCTTTCTAAAACTATTGACATTCATCAAAGTTCAAAGAGTTTCCAGAGGCAAGTTATTTAGAAAGTAGATATAGGTTTCCTAAATTTTATTAAGTATAATATTTTGAACAATGCTTGCTAATGTTTTCTCTAAACTTCTTCCAAGATGATAACTTCCTGTACTTGTATTCAAAGCCCATATCAAGAATAAGAAGGTTTCCAAGTTTTAGGATCTAATCTTCATTTTGAGAGACAAATATGGAGAACTGAATTTTCTTTAATTATTTATTTCAGAGATGAGATATACTCTTGCTTCAGACATTTGTCTCAATACAGTAAGAGCTGAAATTTTGAATTGCTGTCATTGTTAGGTGCCATTGACTCAGTTCTGACATGTAGTGGCATCACATGACAGTAGTGTACACCACAGGCTAGAATCTCTATTACAACCGATCATCAGAATTTTATCCCCTACAAGCTCTGAGTGGGTCTGGACTACTAACCCATCAGCTAGCAACCACCAGGCCACTGGAGCCCCTTTGAAACTATAAATAGGGTAAGTAATAACAAAGTTCCAGACCAGGATAAGGCCAGATATGGAGATGAGGTATTTAACCATAGACATTTAAAATTGAGAGGATTTTAAAGATAAATTATTTTCAATCTGCTTGACTATAAACCCTAGAAGTAAGAACTAGGTCTTACTCCTAGGTCTTTTTCTCCTAGAAGTTAACACAAAATAAGAATGGAGTAGGATCATAACAAATAGTACTAAATTAAATCCAGTTAAATTCATAATGCCAGTCCTGTCCAACCATTCAACTTCAACTTAACACTATCCACACACAATAGATAATAATCAAAGGTGGTTGTTGTTGCTGTTGTTAGGTGCTAATTAGTCAAGTATGACTCTTAGTGACCCTATGAACAAAAGATCTGAACCCAGTCCTGTCTTCACACTTCCTGAAACACAAGAGCCCACTGCAGCAGTCACAAGGTCAATCCGCCTGGTTGAGGGTCTTCCTCTCATTTGTCGACCCTCCAGTCTTCCCAATATCATATCCCTCTCTATCAAAGAGCACCTCCTAGCAATATGTCCAAAGTAAGTGAGGCCAAGCCTCATCATTCTTGTCGCCAAAGGACACTCCAACTTCATCCTCTGCAAGAAGATCAAGGAATGAAGCCTTATGTATGGATAGTGTCTCAATAGTAAGAAAACAAAAATTCTTATACTGGACCAATAGGTAATGTCATGATGGATGGAGAAGAGATTGAAGCTGTCAACAGCTTCCTCTTACTTGGATCCACAATTTACACTTATGGTATGAGCAATAAGAAAATAAGGAGACACATTGCACAGGGAAAATCTGCAGTTAGGGACCTTTCCAAATTATTGAGGAGTAGTGATGTCAGTTTGAAGACTAAGGTGCATCTGATTCAGCTCATGGTCTTTCTTATTACTAGCTATGTATCTGAGACCTTGACAATTAATAAGGATGACAGAAAAATAATTGATGCCTTTGAGCTGTAGTGTTGGAGAAGAACACCGAGCATCCATGGACAGCATGGCTGATATGCTGTCTAACTATAACATCAGAGATATCATAATAGAGAATAAGTTCTTGCTTTTTGTTGTTCTGTTGTTCTTATGTGCTGTTGAGTTACCTGCGACTCATGGCAACCCTATGTACAACAGCTCTGAACACTGACTGCCCTATTCTGAGACAGTCTCATTGCTTCTGACAGACCTAAGCCAATTTCTCGAGTCACTAGTCAATCCATGTCATCCTCTCCTGTGCTGTCCTTCCACCCTTCCAAGCATCATGTTCTCCAAGGACCAGGTCCCTCCTGTTATATGCCTAAAGTTTGTGAGACAGAGCTTCAAAATTCTTGGATTCAGGAAACACCTTGGTTTCACCCTTTCCAGGACTAACCTGTTTTGTTTTGTTCTGGCAGTCCAATGTATGTTTAACACTCCTCTCCAGCACCACAACTCAAAGGCATTGCTTCTTCTTCTACCATCCTTAGTCATTAGCCAGCTATTTGGTGGATAGTATGTAATTGCAAAGACCGTGGCCTGTATCAGGTGAACCTTAGTCTTCAGATTGTCATCATTGCTCTTCAGTACTCTAGAGAGGTCCCAGAAAACAGACATTCCCAATGCAATTACTCTTTTGATATCCTTACTGCTGAAGCCGTTGATTGTGGGACCAAGCAAGTTGAAGATGTTAAATATAACAATCTCTTCTCCATCTATCATGAAGCTGCCAATTGGTCCAGTGGTGTGACTCTTTGTTTCCTTCTTGTTGTGCTTTAATCCATATTAAAGACTGCAGTCTTTGACCTTCTACAGCAAATACTTCGGGTCTTCCTCAGTTTCAGCACAAAAGGTTGTGTCATTTGCATAAAGTATGTTGTTGATAAGTCTTCTTCCAATCCTGATGCCACATTCCTTCTTATGAAGTCCAGCCTCCCAAATGACCTGTTCTGCATATAGATTGAAAGGTATGGAGAGATGATGCATCCTTGATGCACACATTTCCTAATCCTGAACCATGCAATGTTTTCCTGATCTGTTTCAACAACTGCTTCCTGGCGCAAGTATAGGTTTCACAAGAACACAATCTAGTGCTCTGGGATTCCCATTATTCTCAAGGTCAGACACAATTTGTTGTTATTAACACATCAAATACCTTTGTACAGTCAACGAAACACAGATAGACATTCTTCTGGTATTTGTTGTGATCCACACAATCAAATGCTTTTGCACAGTAAATGAAACAGGTAGACATGCTTCTGGTGCTCTCTATTCTTGGCCAAAATCCAACTAATTAGTTATGATGTCCTAGTGCCATGGCCTCTTCTAAACCCAGCCTGCAAATCTGGGTTGTTAGTGTTAGGTGCCACCAAGGTTTTCACTTTACCACATTCAGCATCATCACCACGATCTCTGTCATGCTCAAGAATTTTATTACAATTCTAGTACCAATTAACCTTTTTGAAGACCGTATTCTCTTTCACTGATACTGTAGTATTTTATGAGAAACATAAATACAGTCTCTGCATGTGTATTTCACCTTGTGGTATGCACAGGAATCAGATCAATTACATCTTTGAAAGAAATCACTGGAGAAGTTCAATATCAGAAGCGAAGACTAGGTGCTGATTGTGGAACAGACCATGCAAGTTGAAATTAAACCTAAAAAGGGTTTAATTACATCCACTGAAATCAAAATTTGATCTTGTGTCTGTCCCCCGGAATTTAAAAACCAACTCAGGAACAGGTTTAAAGGCTTAAACAATAATGAATGAAGACCAGATGAGCTGTGGGAAGATATCAAGAATATCTTCTGTGAATAATGCAAAAAGGTTATAAAAAGAAGGAAGAAAAAGAAAATACAAAAATTGTTGTCAGAAGAGACTCTGAATATTGCACTAGAGCACCGAGAAGCAAAAGCAAAGGGAAGAAATCAAGAAGTTAAGGAGCTGAATAGAAGGTTTCAAAGGGTAACTCAGGAAGACAAGACAAAGTATTATAATGAAATGTGTAAGGAGCTGGAGTCAGAAAATAAAAAAGGCTAAACTTTCTCAACATTTCTCAAGCTGGAAAAACTAACAAACAGATTCAAGCCACAAGTTGCAGTGCTTGAGGATGCTATGGGCAGAATATTGAATGATTTAGGAAGCATTAAAAGAAGATGGAAGGAGTGTACAGAGTCATTATACCAAAAAAGAATTAGCTGATGCAGAAGAATTTAAAGAAACAATATATGATCAAGAGGTGATGGTGATGAAGGAGGAAGTTCAGGCTGCTCTGAAGGACTTGGAAAAAAAATAAAACCCCAGGAATTTGTGGAATACCAATGGACATATTTCAACACACAGATGCTGCCCTCGATATGTTCACCAAGTTGTGCCAAGAAATCCAGAGGACAAGTAACTGGCCAACTGACTGGAAGAAATTAATATTTATTCCCATTCTAAAAAAAAAGTGGCTCAACAAAGTGTGGAAATTATGAAACAATATCCCTAATATCACATGCTAGCAAAATCCTGCTGAAAATTATCCAGAAACAACTGGAACAGTACATTGACAGAGAACTACCAGAAATACAGGCTGAGTATAGAAAAGGTTGTGGCACAAGAGACATTATCACAATGCCAGATGGATCTTGGCATAAAGCAAGAGAATACAAGAGGAAGGTTTCATCTGTGTTTCATTGACTATGGAAAGGCATTTGACTGTGTGGATCACAACAAATTGTAGCTAATCTTGAGAAAATTGGGAACCCCAGAACACTTTATTGTGCTCATTCAAAACCTATACTTGGACCAGGAAGCAGTCCTCAGAATAGAGCAAGAAAATTAGGAAAGGTGTGTCTCAGGAATGCATCCCATTATCACCATACCTTTTCAATCTACGTGCAGAACAAATAATTTAGGAAGTGTGGCTTTATGAGAAGGAATGTGGCATAAGGATTGGAGGAAAATGCATCAACAGCCCACGTTATTTAGATGACACAACCTTGCTTGCTAATACTAACTAGTACCAGAAGCACCTGCTGCAGAAGGTCAAGGACTGTGGTCTTCAATATGGGATGAAGTTCAACATCAAGAAGACAAAGATTCTCACCACTGGACAAATTGGAAGCACCAAGATAGATGGAGAAGAGACAAGGTTGTTAACAATTATAGCTTATTTGGCTCCAAGATCAACACTCTTGGCCCCAGCAGTCAGAAAATCAAAAGACAAATTTCACTGGGAAAAATCTGCTGTCAGGGATCTCTCCAGAGTACTGAGAAGCAATTATGTCAGCCTAGAGACTAAGATGCACCTTATCCAGACTATGGTCTTTACATTTACTTAGTATGCATCAGAGAGCTGGTCAATGACTAAGCATGACAAAAGAAAAATTGATTCCTTTGAGTTGTGAAGCTGGAGAAGAGTCTTGAACGTACCATGGACCACCAAGAAAACAAATAGATCTGTTTTGGAGAGGGTGAAACCAAGTCCTTGGCTAGAATTTTGAAGCACCATCTCACACACTCTGGATGTGTGTCCAGAAGGGACTAACCCTTGGAGAAGAACATCATGCTCAGAAGGGTGGGGGTATGGCATAGAAAGAAAGACCCCAGATAAGATGGATTAATACAGTAGTGGGGCAAGGGGGTAGTATGTCAGTGAGATTAAGTCAGGACAGGGCTTCAGAGCTTATGTACATAGGGTTGCTATGGGTTGCAGGCAACTTGATGGCACACAAAAACAACAACTACAATAGCATAATTATTGCATAAGATCAAAGAATGCATATAGCCTTTGATATAGATTATCTCTCACCATCAAGAAAACAAAACTCTGAACCACTGGGCCAAAAGGCAACATCAGTATAGTTGGAGAACAGATTTAATTTGTCAACAATTTCATCTTGCTTGGATCCACACTAAATATTCTTGTCACCAGTTGCCAAGAAATCAAAAGATGAATTGCATTGGATAATTCTACCTCATAAACATGGCTCAAGAACAATGATGTCAGTTTAAAGGCTAAGGTGCATCTGATCCAAGTCATTGTCTTTTAAATTGCTTCATATACATTTGAAAATTAGGCAATGAAAGAGGATTGCAGAAGAAGAATAATGCCTTTGAATTGTGCTGTTGGAGAAGAGTACTGAATATCCAATGATATCCAAAAGAAAAAACAAATAGGTCTTGGAGAAAGTGGAACAAGGGTACTCTTTGAAGACAAGGGTGCTGAAACTTTGTCTCACATACTTTGGTCATATTGTTAGAATAGGCCAGTGTCTGGACAAAGACGTCATACTTAAAAATGAAAAGTGTCAGTGAAAGAAAAGAAGACTCTCAAACTATTACAATGAATTTGAGAATGTCAGATATTATAAGGCTGGCATGTGAAAGGGTAAAGTTCAGCTTGAATGTTCAAAGGGCTGCTATGGGTCATAATCAAACAACAATATATATTACCCAGCATGATGCCTCTTTGCAAGAACTGGCTTTTTCCTTGACAACATGTGCAACGCATGTGAGACCGTGTCACCATTCTTGCCTCTAAGGAGTATCTTTTTTGCACTTTCTTCAGGACTGATTTTAAAACATAAAAAATTAATTGTCATTAAGTCAGAATGTATTCATAATTGACCCTCAGCTGGACTTTTAAGACTGTAACTTGCTTGAAAGATTCCCTTTCTTTCTCCTGAGGAACTGCTAATGGATTAGAACCATCATTCAAACAGCCTTTGAGTTGGAAGTTCAACTTTTATTATCTACAGTGGCTTTTCTTGTGTTTTTTTTAGTTGAATCATTTTATCAATACACAGAATTTGAATGAGTAAATTTAGGAAAGTTAATCTATTTTAATGGCTCAATCCCACAATCAAAGCTCACTTATTTTTTTCATCTTACTCATTATTTTATATTTTTCATTCACTAACAACCCTTTATCCCTATCTGTAGTGCTGCATTAAATTCCAAAATACTTAATCATGCTTATACAAAATCTATACCTAGGCCTCGACACTGTTGTTTGAATAGAAAATGGGAACATTGCATGCTTTAAAATCAAGAAAAGTGTGTGTCAGGGCTTTATCTTTTATCTGTACCTATTCAATCTGTATGTTGAGCAAATTATTTGAGAATCAGAGCTGTACAAAGAAGAAAGTTACATCAAGATTGGAGAAAGGTACATCAACTATCTGTTTTATGTAGATGACACAACTTTGCTTGCTAAAAGTGAGGAGGACTTGAGATGCTTGCTGCAAAGATCAAAGTTACAGTTTTTGACATGAATTACAACTCAACATCAAGAAATCAAAGATGATCCTTACCACTAGTCCAATAGGCAACATCATGAAAAATGATGGCTAGATAGCTAGATTGAAAGATGTTAGAGAAAAGGTTTTAATTGTCAACAATTTCATATTATTGGTATACACAATCATTTATGACCAACAGTCAAAAGATCAGGAGATTGATTTCATTGGGAATGTCTTCTATCAAGGACCTCTTCAAAGACTTGAAAAACAATGATGTCAGTTTGTAACACTGGTTTCTCCAATCAACTGTTGTGTGTCTGAGAGCTGAACAATAACTAAGGAAGGCAAAAGAAGAAACTATGTCTTTGATTTGTAGTATTGGAGAACAGTATTGAATATTCCATGAACTGCCAAAAGAGTAAACTGATATGTCTTGGAGAAGGTACACCCAGAGTGGTCAGTGTAGATAAAGATAATAAAACTTCATGTCACATACTTTTGGCATGTTATTAGGAGAGACTATTCCTTGCAAAGAGACATGATGCTTGGAAAGGTTGAGCATGACCAAAGGCAAGGAAGACCATCAGATAGATGGATTAACACAGTGACTTGGGCAATGACTTAAGTGTGTAGGGGATGATAAGAATGATGCAGGATAAGACAGGGTTCAAATATGTTGTTCATTGGGTCACTATGAGTACAATGTGACTTGAAGGCATCTAACAACAACAACAAATGCCCCCCACTGCAGTAGTCACTGTTTTATAATCTTTCCGTTTTGTCAAATCCTTATGTTTCAAAATATTCCTCCTTCTTCTTGGATGCTGTTGTTGTTGTGTAACATTGTGTCAGAACCAACCCGGTTGACCTTCCAACAAGTTTTAGAGGTAGTAAATCACATCCACTGTGGAGCAGCTGGTGAATCTGAGTTGCCTTTGGGATTGCCACCAGAGCTCCGGTCTTGATAACAAAAATCCATACATATGGTCTTTCTCGTTAATCTTTAAATTGTTTCTTCATGTGAGACAAAACATCACAGTGACTGTCCATTGTAAAGATTTTAAAATGATTCCTAAATTAGTGAATGTTAATTTATTTCGCTCATGATAAGTATATAGGGAGCTCTGGCGTCTGTAGCCAGTTGCACTATTAGCCCAACTGCCGACGAGCACTTTCCTCTCACATGAAGCCTGCAGGAAGGGAGGTCATGAGTAAGGTCTGACTCATTGACAATGAGTGAGTGAGAAACTAATGATAAATGCTTGTATATTTCATTAAAATAATGCTGTTACATATATGAATCATGTGAATAATGGCTTAACTGCAAAGGAGAAAAAATGCTTTTTCGTATCCAAAAGGCAATTTATCATATTTGTAATTGTGTTATTCTTGACTGGTCTCCTGAGTCACACCAAACTCCAAACTACTATAATCTAACATCAGAGAAACATCTCAAAAAGAAGTACAAACAAAAAGTCCAATTTTTTAGGCATAATTTAACAATCTCAATGGGAGAAGTTAACCAGTCATTTATACAGTGTATTGTATAAATATTGTGTTCCATTTTTTAATTCAGATGAAAATATAAACAAAATGACAGAGTAAATTACGAATTAAATAGTTAACAGGTAATATGGAAAAAGAGTCCCTGAGTAGAGCAAAAAGATTACATATTGGACTGCTGACTGAAATTCGGTCGTTCAAGTTGAGCCAGAGACACCTCAGTAAAATCTGGTCATCTGCTTCAGAAGAGCTATAGTCTTGAAAACTCAAAGAAATGTAATTCTACTTTGCACACTTTGAGTCACTAAGGGCTGGCATTGACTTGAATAAAACTAATAATAAATGTGCAAATTTAGAGTAAATTATTATTTCATTTGTTAATTTGAAAGAATGACTGCTTTAGGCTCTATATACTGTTTTAATTTTTATTCTTTCTAAACAACTTAATCACAGCATGAGTATTCGAATTGTTTTTATGTAACAAGAGAGTTTGTTAATTCTCAGGTTAAAGTGAAGCAAAAGAACATGTTTAATATAAAAATGGGGGGAAATCACCTTGTATTTTCTCCCTTTTGCCCCTATTAGGTCAACCACATATAAGATCTTAAAAGAAAGTGATAAAAAAGCTTTTATTCAGCTATAGTACATACTAGATCGAGCATTTACAAAGGATATAGAGGTTATTTCCAGTTCATCCCAATTGATTTTCAATATGAATTTTTCTCCTATTCTCTCATCTTTTTCTTTGTGCAATAACTTGCTTCTAATTATAAACCATGTGGACATTATTCGTTAATGATGTAAATATTTGTAAAAATACACACAAATAAAATGCCAAAACTTAGGTTACTTAGAGTATTAGGAGACAACTTACTTTTAATTTGGATCTTACTCATATTGCATGTATGTGTATTTTTGTGTATTTGTGTTTATTAGATAGAAACAGAGGAGAGGTAGATAGATGATAGATAGATAGAGAGATAGATAGATAGATAGATGATAGAAAAAATATACTGCTTCTTCAGTTTTAAACACCAACTTGATATCCCTAGCTTTTCAGTCCCTCTTGTTCCATATTACTATAGCAGAGAATTCATATATTTATTAGTATCAATTTAAAAATGGAACTTCTCTTATAATTTGCCACAGAGAATTGCAAAAGTCTTTGAAAGCTTTATCTGTGTGAATTATATAAAGGAAAACAATTGAGTAAAGAAAATTTCTGGAGGGCTTTCAGTATATTGGTAGGCACAATAAATGATTATTCAAAATGAAGCAGGGAAAATATTTAGTGACCTAGATTGATGCAATCAAAGGAAATGAATTACCTTTTTTTTTCTGAGCACAAAAACAAGGTATCATCTATCCAGATGGGAAACAGAACAAAATTTTCTCTATTCATAGTGGGAAGATTCTACACATAGAATTCTACACATAGAATTCTAAACAATATGCAAGAAAGATCCTACTTGAACTTGGTAAAGTTGCAAGGTACAAAGCCAATAAATACAAACTGCTGATTTTCTATGCATCAACAATCATTGATTTGAAAGAAAAATTAGGAAAACAAAGTGCTGCAAAAGATCAAGGACTATAGCCTTAAAGATTAATTGCATCTCAAAATCAATAAAACAAGGATCTTCATAGCTGAGCCAATAGGCTATATTATGATAGGCGAAGGAAAGATTTAGGATGTTAACTCTTTTATCTTGCTTGAATTCAGAATCAACTCCCTTGCTACCATCAGTTAGAAAATCAAAAGATGAGTTGCATTGGGAAAATCTATTGTCAAGGACCTCTCCAGAATACTAAAGAACAACAACGTCAGTCTAAGACTAAGATGCACCTAATCCAGGCCGTGTCCTTCTTAATTTTCACGATGCATGTAAGAGCTGGACAATGAATAAAGATGACAAAAGAAGAATCTATGCGTTTGAGTTGTGGTGCTGGAGAAGAGTATTGAATGCACTATGGACTGCCAAGAGAACAAATAGGTTTGCCCTGGAGAAGGTGAAAATCAAGTAGCTCCTTGGAAGCAAGGATTTTGGAGTATACCTCATGTAATTTTGGCAAGGACATCACTTTGGAAGGGTGGAGGATCAGCACAGGAGAGTTCGAATGAGATGGATTAACACAGTGACTTGGTGATTAGGGTCAGGTGTGTCAGACATGGTGAGGTTGGTTCAGGATAGGACAAATTCATTCAAAGCAACTATTCATAGGGTCACTGTGAGTCGTAGTTGACTCAGCCACAGATAGCAACAATATCTTATTAAAAATAGCATCTAAGAGAATAAATATTTATAACTGGAAATGTGAATAATTTATAATATAAAATTCCTAGGTCATCATAGTTGAAGAAGACAAAGGATTATTAAAGATACAAGAATGAAAGAAAACACCATCTCTTGCAATTAACTGCCACTGAAAACCCACAGGAGGTTCAGCTATGCGGGTCAGCCATGGGACAGTTACGACTCAATAGTACATTAAAACAACAACATACATAATTAAGCTGTGGTGTCTTGATGTTCAGGAGCTATGCTGTCAACAAAAAGGCATGTGGTTCAAATACACAACTAAAATTAGTGAACCCAAGGGACTCTTTCAGTAGTCACTCGCCAGTAAGACAGATGGATTGAAGTATCTGAAGTACTTTATTGCAGATCTGGGAGAGCAGAAAGAACCTTCTCAAAAAACTGCCTCCTTGTCTAAGGATAGTTATTGGCTTTATACTTATCTTAGGTGTTAATCTACTAACATAATACTATCACTAATTCCAAGTTACATTCATGTTTACATACAGTTACTAGTAAACTGACAACTGGAGATACAGTTCATATATGGCTGAAAAAAATGTAGTTTGAAAAGATAATGCTGGGTCAAGAAAGATATCTTTCTTTTGCCAGTAAACAGACAGCTTAAGGTAGTTTGCATGACTGTAGAAAAGTTACAACAGGGTCTGAGAACTAAAGAAATGTTAATTAAACTGTTCAACCACTTTTGAAGGCTGGAAATCCAAGACAAGTTTTCAGAGCTATACCATATGTTTGAATAATCCTGAATTTATTAATATCACCCTAACACTGCTTCATGCGAAAAAGATAGGCAGTTTCCTCCTCTGTCTCTGAAAACTTGCTGAAGGGTCAGTTATGAGTTGGTTCTGACTCAATGACACATGATAACAACAACAACACACAGTCTTGTAAAGTTTGTTGTATTGTTTTTAAGTACTGGAGTCAAGTGCCACTCAAAGTGTCTCTATGAGCAGATCTGAGCCCTATTCTATCCTTTCTGGCGTACTTGAACTTCTTGTTGCAGTCACTGTCTCAACGCAAGTTCAATTCTGAAACCTCTTCTTTAAAAAAAAATACAAGGTTAAACAGGCTGTTTGGCTGAAAACCTTATTGTAATGATTCTAGAATTGTTGCTTTTCATGAAAAAAGATAGATTCTCAAGTCACTTGGATTAAGAGGAAAATGAAAATATGCAAATGAAAATACTGTCAATAAGTCAACTTTTTCTTTATTGCTAGCACAAGACTTAAACTTTCTGCTTTCTGCATTGCAGATAAACCTTTATGTACAAATTAAAAGGCAGTGATTTTTTCTTGTTAAATATGTATTATTATCTACACAAAGAGTTGTGTCCTCTGTGGGTAAATGTAACGACACTGCTGTACATTATCCCTGGTGTTACTACCTAGAGCACTTGCTCACTGTAAAAGGCATTTCAAGGGTATGTTTTAAATAGGACTCTACATCAAACGTGGTGAGTAAAGAGATATTCAGTGGTTCAGTTTGGTTTTTGACTGCTCTTTGAAAGCACTTTCTGAGCAGGGCAATGTTTTAATGTCAGTGAATTCTCCAGAGGCAAGAAACAATGCATTACAAATCTGCATGAAAAGGTAGCTAGTTGAGAGCTGAATGTAGGGGGTTTTTGTTGTTGTTGAAGGCAGGGCAAATTATAACAAGGTGCCACTGTTGCAAGTTTCCCAATAAGTGCACAATAAAAAGAGCTCAGTGGAAGATAACATTGCAACTGAAACTTAGCCAAAGGCTGTATTTTCCAAAGCAGAGAAAAAGCCATATATTTCCCACCCTCACATGGCAGTTAAATTGATGATTTCCCTTTGTTTCTTTCTGTTTCCAGTCTCTTTGCTGCTACATACCTTTTATTATGTGCTTTAGGTGAGATTTTGTCAATGTTTCTAGATTTTCATATCAAATTCAAAGTTTATTATGAACCCACAGTTTAAATCACTGTCATTGGGTAAAGTTCTTGATCATTGTTTTTAAATGAATATTATATTTGCATAGGACTGGAAACGGTTTTAAAATTATATATGTGTTCCAATTGTACTCTCAGTCATAAATCAAGTCCACCCACCCTTATGCAGACTCAGAAATGGTTTTTAAATTATTCTGAATCTTTGTACTGTCTTTCCATCTTCCTTTTATTTTCACTCTCCCTCTTTGCCATATAGTTGGAACTGATTCAGAACTGATCCTCTAGCAGGTTTTCTAAGACAATAAATCACACAGTAAGAGATAGACCATCTTTCACACAGCTGCTGGTGGATTCGAACTGTCAGTGAAATGCTGCCTTTGGGTTAGCAGCATAACTTTGTATGGACTAGTCCACCAGAACCTCCACCTTTTATCTGCATATCACACATTTCTGTTACCTCTCTCAAATGTTTCCCATTCATACACAGTTTGTAGAGGACTACAAATTCAGAAACAGCAAACCATGTTATGAACTCCTTAGATCTGAGGTTTATTAGAATATTACTGATTTTACTGTTGACAAAGTATGTGAAAAAGGCAACTTGAGTTCTATTTATTACCATATTTTCTTAAAAAGAAACAATAACTGAGCTAAGATGTGAAATACTAACAAATCAAATAATGTCAAAAGTGATATGAGACATTCTGATCACCATAGTGAACCACACTGTGCAAAAATTACAGCAAATCCTTAATATAACAGCTAAATGAAAATTGAATAAGCCCTATAAAAATGTTAAAGATGCATTGTCCAAAACAAACAAGTGAGCAAACCAAACAATTCTTCATAGTGCCTACTTAAATCCTATTGTATTTTACTCCTCTCTCCCTCCCTCCCTATTCCTGTTATTCATTTCTATTGATTCTATTCTTGTGTAAACCTTTATTTATCATTTTCTGTAAGTGGATCTTATGCCATAATTATTCATTGGTGACTGGTTTACATCAATTTACATAATTTCTTTTAGATTTTCCACGTTGTGTATCGTTTCACAAATTCATGATCAGGTTTAAATGGTGCATAATACTCCATTATGGTTGTACATCACAATTTCTTTGGGCATTTGTCCATTGATGAGTATTTGGATCCTTTCCCCATCTTTGCTATTATAAATAACACTGCAATTAAAATTTTAAAAAAAAGGAATGCATGTAAAAACAAAACAAACAGACAAAAACCCAAGCTATCCTCTCTACTCTCAGGTTCCAGCTCATGGACTGGCAGAATGTAGCTACTGTGTCAATAATATTTTCCACTCTCTCTTTCTCACCCACCCGATTCTAAAATTCTAAGACCTTCCAATATGAAAATCAACCAGAGAGGGGGTACAGGCTTCTAACTAGTTGAGGCTGGGCAGCTTAGAGGCCAGTCTCAGACCCTGCCCATCTTCCCAGGTAATCGAAGATGCAAAAAACACGCGACATTCGTTCCAGCTCGAGGGCCACAGGCCCTCGGGCCAAGAAAAGCCTATCTACACACCAGTTCTACAGGATGCATCACCTTTGCTCGGGAAACATTACGACTAAACTTCAGAGACATTGATCCTAACATAAGGAACTACCATCAACTGATGTGTTTGGAATAACAGAAGCCATGGAAGCTTCATATATAAGTCATTAGATGGAGGGCTGGTCAAAAGAAGATAGATGTGAAGGGAGGGGGTAGAAGTGGATGGGTATCCTGGTGGACGGTGGAGCAGGGAAATAAGTGGGTAAAAACGCGTGTGAGAAAGGCAGGGACAACACTGACACTAAAGTTAACTCCGCAATAAGGGATGTACCTTTAACTTGCTGGTCTGTCTGATACTTCTTCAAATCTGAACATTCACATTAAGACAGACTAGGAAGAAGGATTGGCCATCCACTTCTGAAATAGCAGGCCTTTGAAAACCCTATGTACTACCCTCTATGAGGTGGATTGATTCAGTGACTGGGATAATTGGGATGGGAGTGTCAGAGACAGTGTGATTGGCACAGGACAGAGCGGAGTTTAGGGCTGTTGTACATAGGGTCGCTATGAGTTGCAAGCGACTCGACGGCACATAAAAACAACAACAACAAAATGAAAGATGGGTGGGGGAGGGGACAATAAATTAACTTTAGTTTCTCTAGATCAGATCTCATACTTTAAACCTGAAGACATTGTAGGAGTCATTGGCTTGGCAGACATAAGAAGGTCATATTAAGTTATAGATAAACATTGTAGTGTATAGCTTGTTCAGTATGGTGGATGCAGGAATTTGTAAATGAAAAAAAGAATTAATGGTGTTTATTATACATATTCTGGAGTGAAAATCATACACCATATATGTTATTCAATCAAACAGAAAACTCTCACTGCATTTGAGTAGGAATCTACACATAGTTAACCATCCAGCAGGTTTTCAGTGGCTTTAAAGCACGTAGATGGAGACTGCCAATCTCTCTCTTACAGCAGCTGATAACATAATGGATAGAGAGTTGTGTTTACCAACCCAACAATGAGAGGTTGGGATGCCCCCACTGATTAAAGATGTTAAATTCAATTCTAAATACTTATCGTCTGTGAACACCCATTAAAGGGTCAGTTATGACTCAATTCCAATGTGACAGAAATGCATTTGAGTTTTCTCCAGTGAAGTAGCTGAGAAATTCAAGACAAAATTTCCTAACTACTAGGCCATCAGAGTTTCCTAGTTAAACACTAACCTATTACAAAAACTATAAAATAACAAAGCTCTCAATGTCTGTGGTAGTGGTAATCAAGAACTAAAAATAAAAACAACAAAACAAAAAAACCCAAATCGTGTTCCAAGTTAAAGTCTACTGTCAATGACCTTTTCATAGTGCTCAGAAACAAAGTTGTCAGTTTAAGATTAAGATGGACCTGATCCATGCTATGGTATTTTTAGCCACTATCTATGTAACTAAAAATTGGACAATGAATAAAGATAACAGATGAAGAAATGAGGCCTTTGAGTTTTGGTGTGGGAAAAGAAGACTGAATATCTCATAGACAGTCAAAAGAACAAATAGGTCTATCTTGGTAAAAGTGTAGCTAGAATTTTCTTTACATCAAGGATGGTGAAACTTTTATATTTGAACACATTGGCAGGAGTGTCAAGTCATTGCAAAAAAGGCATTATAACGAGTTATACTGAAGGATCAAAACCTGGAAGTTTCTTAATAAGATGGAGAGACACAATGACTATAAAAATGGATTCAACAATATCAGAGTTAGTGAGGATGGCACACTATAGATCATGGTTCTGATCTGTTTTTCATAGAGACGCTAAGAATTGTGACTACAGTCTGTTCAAAGGCACCTAAAAAACAACCACAGAAAGTAACAAGCAAAGCTCTGGTAATGTAATCTGTAAAGAGTTGTATTGCCAACCCAAAGGATTTGAACTTCCTGCAACTTCATTGGAGAAGGATGGACAGCCTTCTAAAACCCACTAGAGCATTAGCTATGAATTAGTTTAAACTCAAAGACAACGATTTGAATAGAATTGAGTTAAGAAAGTAGAGTGTATTAAGATTCTCAGTTATGAACTTAGTGAAAAACTGGTGATCTAGTGAGTACAACGATGTAGTGCTCACTCTGAAGTACATGGTTCAAATCAACCAGATGCTCCATGGAGATGAGCAATCTCCTTTCATGAAATTTACATCCTCTAAAAACCCCCTAAAAGATCAGTTTCTACTTAAGGGCACAACAAAACCACCATCAACAAAATTAGCTAAAAAGGCCTATGCTACATAGGTTGGAGTGTCAGTTACAACGTTAAATAAAAGTAGATAGATTGAATAGTTGTGTTTTGTGCTTGATCTTAGGACAAAATTTAAAAGGACCCCTTGTGACATATTGGGCTATGGCGTTGCACAGAGAATAAAGAAGTAGTCAATTTGAATCCAATAGTCACTTCTCAGGAGAAAGATGGGAAATGTCACTCTGTAAAAAATTACAGCCTCTGTAATCAGATGGAAGGCCATTATGAATCCAAAATGTCTCAATGTCAGTGGGTTTTCAGTTAAGGAAAGAGTCAAGTATTTCCATATTAGCTGTAATGTTACTTCTAGGTTTGTAGTTGTTGTGTACCATCAAGTTGGAACTGAATTGTATGAGTTTTCAGAAACAGTAAATCACAAAGGACGAGATCGGCCATGTTTTTCTCATGTAGCAGCTGATGGATGTGCATCTTGTACCATTGCATTGATAGAAAAATTACTTACCATTATTAAACCTCAAGAGCTTGCTTGAGTTTATGTGAGTAAGCTCTCCTCTAAACCAAGTTAGTGAGCCTTTGTAATTAAAAATTGGTGCCAGTTTCCTTGTATTTATACCAGTATCTCTAACTCTTCCTCGGGACACATCTAATCTTTTTTTTTTTTTTTTAAATAAACCTAAAACGTAAATGCTGCTCTAGCTTATACCAAAATATTGATTCTCTGCATTATTTTATATTCGTTTTCTCATTATGTTGATTTTCAAAGTCTGTACTAAGTAATGTCTTTACCTTTTTATTAGTATAAGGTATTGCCTTATTCCTACAAATTTCCAAAATGTCATCTAACCATATTCTACATCTTGCATGGACTTTAGATATGAATTCAAGATACCCTGAGCCATAGTGGATGTTGTTGATTTTACACATTGTTGAGTCAACTATGACTCATAGTGACCTTATAAACTATCGCTATGAACTCTTCCATATCCTGAGTCAATCTCACTATCTCTGATATACCTTTACCCATGACCTCAGTCACTGTGTCAATCCATCTCACCCCAGGTCTTCCTCTCCTGTGCTGATACGCTGTCCTTCCAAGCAAGTCCTTTTTCAAGGACTAATCCCTCCTGACAACATACAAAGTATATGAAACAGAGTTTAAGAGCCTTGCTTCCAAGAAGGGACATACTTTCCAGGCTGTGCCAAGAAAGGTGGAGAATAGCTTTCTGACCAACTGAGTGGATGAGATCCATATTTATTTCCATTTCCAAATAAGGTGACCTAACAGAGTGTGAGAATTATCTAGTAATATCACTTAATGACATACAAGCAAAATTCTGTGAAGATTATCCAAAAATCACTGGACTAGTGCATTGACAGAGAACTTCCTGCAATACAAGCTGGATTTAGAAGAGGCAATAATAGCACTAGAGACATCATTGCCAATGTCAGGTGGTTTCTAGCTAAAAGCAAAAGGTAGCAGAAGAATGTCTGTTTGTTTGTTTGTTTTTTTATTAACGATGTAATGGCTTCCTGGAAAACATTCCACTTATTCAGGAAAGAATTTTAACCTTTGGTTTAACCCTTATGAATGAGACACAGAGATAGAACAGTAAATCAAACACAAGAGGAATGAGCAGATTCTTACCCTTGAGTGTTATACTCCTTGAGGAATACAGCCACATATAACAGTTGCTTTCAGTACAAGTTATCAACTTATAAAGTATAATAATGGAAGTCTCCACAGGTGCTATGAGGGAACTGAGAAGAAACAATTCATAATAGGGGCTGTTAAAAGCTGCAGGAGAAAGTTGTAATTGTGGATATTCTGATCGCTTTACAGAGTGGCCAATGATAATGTAGTTGTACAGGTGCTTAAAAGCTGGGAATGCTAAGTTATTCTATATCTATAAGATACAGTGTATAGTATAATGCAGGTGAAAAGAAAGAAAAAAACCAAAAACCCCAAAAATAACAAAAAACAACCAACTAACTGAAGAAAAAATTCAAGCCCCAAGTTACAATATTTAACGATGCTATGGGGAGAATAATGATCCAGGAAACATTAAATGAAGATTAAAGGAGTACATGGTCATCATACCAAAAAGAATTGGCTGACATAGAACAATTTTATGAAACAACGTGTGATCAAGAGACAATGGTATTAAAGGAGGAAATTCAATCTGCTCAAAAGGAACTGACAAAAAACAAGGGTAGAAGCTGATGGAATACCAATGATATATTTCAACAAACAGATATTTTCCGGGACGTGCTCACTTAGTTGTAACAGGAAGGTTGACTACATAGCCAACTGACTGGAAGAAATCCATATTTATTCTCAATATATAAAAAAAAAAGGTGACCTGGCAGAGTGTGAAAATTATCAACTTACATATCAGATACAAGCAAAAGCTTGTTGAAGATTATCCAAAAATGACTGGAATTGGCTGTAAGTAGAGAATACCTGAGGAACGTCTGTGTTTCATTGACTATATGAAGGTGTTTGACTGTGTAGATCACCATCAATTGCGGCTAATCTTAAGAAGAATGAGAATTCCAGAACACCTAATTGTGCTTATGTGACACCTATACTTGGACAAAGATGGCATATAACAACAATAATTAACATGCAAATATATACTTTTAACTGTTGGACAAGAAGGAATTAAAATAATAATGAATGAAGTTATACCTAGTAACATTTTGATATATGTGAATAGTTAAGGTGAAATTTGTAAAGGAGATAAAACACTATCACCTGTTATGCATCAGAGAGTTGGACAACGACCAAGGAGGATAGAAGGAGAATTGATGCCTTTGAGCTGTGGTGCTGGAGAAGAGTATTGAGAATACCATGGACTGCTAGGAAAACAAACAGATTTGTCCTGGAGAGGGTTAAACCAGGTGGCTCCTTGGAGGCAAGGATTCTGAGGCTCCGTCTAACTTACTTTGGACATGTTGTGAGGAGAGACCGGTCCTTAGAGAGGGACATCATGCTTGGGAGGGTGGAGGGACGGCGCAGGAGAGGAATGCCCTCTATGAGGTGGATTGATTCAGTGACTGGGATAATTGGGATGGGAGTGTCAGAGACAGTGCGATTGGCACAGGACAGAGCGGAGTTTAGGGCTATTGTACATAGGGTCGCTATGAGTCGCAGGCGACTCGAAGGCACATAACAACAACAACAACAAGTGTCCAGAAATAGAAGACAGATGTTTGAGTATAAGGAATTAGAATGATTAGGACATACTTTAAATAAATAAATATGTAATCTATTTGGCACTGAGCAAAAAAATAAAGGAAATAACAATCTTAATGTCAGATATAATTTCGAACACTGAAGTGATGATAGTAGAGATGATAAGTAAGGTTAGAAAATGATGCAACAATTATGTTAATCAGAAAGTGGGGGGAAAGAAACAGTAGTTTGTCAGCATATTACGTCCATGATACACAAAAGGAAGCAAGTTAAAACATAGTGTGGAGTTTGATATTGATTCACAATATGGAAGGTAATGTTCCTGAGATGCAATGAAGAAGTGTTGTCATATAGATGGTAACTATAGCCATGAATATAAATTATTTCATCCAGGAAGACTACAGTGTGGTATGAGTGAGCCAGAATAAAAACAAGAGAGTTTGGAAATAAAGAAGATATCAAAAAGTATAATGCAGGGAAGCCAAAGAAAAGTTTTGTAAAAAGAGCAAGAGCCACTTGGGGACAGTAATATCTGACGTCATTAACTCCATAAGGGGAACTGTTTGGATCAACAACCATTTCTCAAGAATTCAGACCTGTCCTCCTCCCATCCAGACCCCTTTCGACTAATTGTAACACCAATTATACTGATTTCCAAGGTCCAAAATCCATTGCATTAACTCACAGACTACACAGACTTATACTCAAAATTATGGGGTTAACATTCATGAAAACAGTTGTTAACAAATCGATATGTTGTGCTGGACGAAGGTGCTGCCAAGGACCTTTATAAAGTGCCAAAGAGCAGAAATATAACTTGGTTTTTTTAAGAGCCGGAATTTAACTTTAAAGGCTACATTGCACTTCTATACAAAATATTTCGGTTCAATTGCATGCATATGCAAGTCAGATAATGGATAAACAAGATTAGAAGCCCAGGAGGGTGTGGCTGTTGTTCACAATATGGTGTGAGCTGATTGGATTTGGCCTCATATTTAAAAAGGCTTTAGTGAATCTCCTGAATAAAACAGGCTTGGAAGCAGGAGTGGCTTCCACTTCCCCCAAAAAAAGCTTGCTTCCAGAAACTCTACGAACTTGGAGAAAAGATAAAAGTTTTGTGTTCAAGACTTTCATTCATAGGGTCGCTGTGGGTCATCTATGACTCTAGGGCACTTAATAACAACAACAATTTTGTATCATACGAAATAAAATTGCTTGCAACTTCAATCTGTTTAGCCATTTATCAAGATGTTTATTTTCCAGTTGTGAATTTTTGTTTTGTTTTGTTTTCTTTTTGTTGAGGTGTAATCATTACTGAAATACTTTGGCTTCATAAATAAATGTTTCAAGTCTTCATTTTTTTGTCAGCAATGCTGTGTCATCAGAAGTCACTAATGAGTCTTTCTCTAAACTAATTCTATGCTTTTCAAATCGTTTAGCTTCTTAGATTACTTTCCCAGTATACAAACTTAATGTTATTGTTGTTGTTGTTATGTGCCCTCGAGTCACTTGCAACTCATAGCGACCCTACGTACAACAGCTCTAAACTCTGTTCTGTCCTGTGCCAATCTCACTGTCTCCGACACATCCATCCTGATTGCCCCAGTCACCGAATCAATCCCTCTCCCAGAGGGCCTTCCCCTCCTTGCCTGCCCTCCAACCTCCCAAGCATGATGTCTTTCTCCAAGGACTGGTCTCTCCTTACAACATGACCAAAGTATGTCATAAGAAGTCTCAGAATCCTTGCCTCCAAGGAGCAGCCCTGTTTAACCCTCTCCAGGATGAATCTATTTGTTTTCTTAACAGTCCATGGCACCCTCAGCACTCTTCTCCAACACCAAAGCTCAAAAGCATAAATTCTCCTTCTGTCCTTCCTGGTCATTGTCCAGCTCTCTGATGCATAACAAGTGATTGCAAAGACCATGGCCTGTACCAGACATGCCTTAGTCTCTAGAGACACACTGTTGCTCTTGAGTACTTTAGAGAGGTCCCTAACAACAGACTTTCCCATTGCAACACAACTTTTAATTTTCTGGCTGCTGGTGCCAAGAATGTTGATTGTGGAGCCAAGTAGACTAAAGCTGTGAACAGTCTCAATCTCTTCACCATCCATCCTGATGCTGCCAATTGGTCCAGTGGTGAGAATCTTTGTCTTCTTGACATGGAGCCTCAATCCATATTGGAGGCTGCAGTCCTTGACTCTCTGCATCAAGGGCTTCAGGTCCTCCTGAGTTTCAGCAAGCAGGGCTGTGTCATCTGCATAATGCAGATTTTTTATAGATCTTGACCCCACATTTCTCCTCATAGAGCCCAGCCTCCTGGATAATTTGTTCTGCATACAGGTTGAAAAGGTATGGAGACAGGACACATCCCTGGTGTACACTCTTCCCAAATCTGAACCATGCAGTCTTTCCTTGCTCTGTTCTGACAACTGCCTCTTGGTCCAAGTATAAGTTTCGCATTCGCACGATCAAGTGTTCTGGGATTCCCATGCTTCTCAGAGTCAGCCACAGTTTGTTATGGTCCACACAGTCAAACGCCTTTGCATAATCAATGAAGCACAGATAGACATTCCTCTGGTACTCCCTGCTTTCAGCCTATATCCATCTGACATTAGCTACAATATCCCTAGTATCATGACCCCTTCTAAACCCAGCCTGGACTTCTGGCAATTCTCTGCTGATGTGCTGTTCCAGTCATTTTTGGATAATCTTCAGCAGAATCTTGCTTGCATGTGAAATCAATGATATTGTTCTGTAGTTTCCACACTCTGTTGGGTCACCTTTCTTTGGGATGGGAACAAATATAGGTCTCTTCCAGTAAGTTGGCCAAGTGATTGTTCTCCAGATTTCTTGACACAATTTGGTGAGCACATCCAAGACAGCATCTGTTAGCTGAAATATGTCAATTGGTATACCATCTATTTCAATAGATAGTATACAAACTTAATAGATATGGTAAAAGAATATAATCCTGATGTATATCTTTTCTGATTTTAAATCATGCAGCATTTTCAAAGTCCATGAATCTCTAACATATATAATCAAATTTTGTAAATAAACTAGTAGGGGGGAAAATGTAAAAACAAAAACAAAAAAACCCCAACAAACCAAAAATAACACCCACCAGTGGTTCTTCAGGGGAAGGACGGGCAGTCTCATTTAAGATTTATAGCCTTACAAATCTGATGAAGGATTACTATGGAATTTATCTTCAATATCACTTTTACTAGCCAGTATTTAACTTTGTATGTTGATGAGCAGGAATATGCAAATGGGGTATGTAAGCCTATCCATAATGAGATTGGCTATGTACCATTCCAAGAGGAGATAACCCATTCTCAAAAATCTACAAGGGGATTGGTTAGTCTCACCAACACATTGAAAAGCTCTGGATGCAGAGAGAGCTCTTCTGTGGCCATTGAAAATAAAACAAGGCAATGTAGGATACCTTCTTGCTCTAGCTACACCTACAGCAGCAACAGTTATGGCCTAACTAGAGACCTGGCGTGAGATGGGATTTTGAGGGAAGAGAGCCTATGATGGCAGGACTAAAAATAGTGTTGTACAACTAGGGGTGGAAAAACCAATATTGGCAGGACTGAGAATTGGGAACAGAAAGCCATGTGGCTAGAGGTTGAGGTGCCTGGGTGAGCATTTCTGGAGCTGTCTTGACTATATTCTGTTATTAATCTGGATTATAACCTTTTAACTTTTTCAATATGGTTCTGTGTGGTCTGTGAACTATATCACATCAGATTTTGGACCTAGCAAAGCAGTTAAGATTGGTGTTGAGATGAGTAGAAAAAGCCATGAGAGCATGAACAATATGTCTGTCCACGTGGTAATTGGTTTTGTGTTATTGATGCTGTTGACTGGAGAAGTTCTCCTTTGTGAAGTTAGCAAAAGTCAGATATGGCTGTCCCTACATGGCCTTTGTTCTTTTTACAGTTGGTGTCAGAAACAGGATTTGATGTGATAGTTCCAAACTCATGGAAATGTGAGATTTTATAAGAAGTTAGGGATGGGGAAGTACAGTTAAAAGGGCATGTTTATCGCGGCCTTGTTTACAATAGCAAGGAGCTGGAAACAACCTAAATGCCCATCAACAAACGAATGGGTAGAGAAGCTGTGGTATATTCGCACAATGGAATACTATGCTGCATTGAAAAACAAGGAACTC
>NW_006399752.1:18439050-18446000 GCF_000299155.1 Elephantulus edwardii
GCAACAATGAATGAATGGAATCCCAAAATCTCTGTAGATGTTCATTGAAATGAAAAATAAACAACCTAAATTAAAAAAAAAAAGAACTGCAACAACAAAAAAAGGGCACTTTTGATGTTACTAAAATGGAAAAAAAAGTAACTTTTGGCCTGAGATAAGAGCACAGACCCCAGGCCATATGCACATACGTGGGTAAAATCATCTGAGGGTAGAGATGGAAGCTGAAACTGGCAATTCCTTAAAAGTTTTACATATTAAGATTTTTGTTAGTTTGACTTTACGAATGCTGCTGTTTAAACATTAAGTATTGTTTATGGAATGCTATATGGTTTAAAATTAGGAAGCGAGTACATCAGGGTTGTATTCTCGCTCCATTCATACTCAATCTGTATGCTGAGCAAATTATTTGAGAAGTTGGACTCTATGAAGAAGAATGCAGCTTTAAGATCAAAGGAAACCTCCTTAATAACCTGTGTTATACAGATAACACAATGTTGCTTGCTGAAAGTGAGGAGAATTTGAAGCCCTGGTTGCAGAAGATCAAAGAATATATCCTTCAATATAGATTACATGTCAATGTCAATAAAACAAAAATTCTTACCACTGGAGAAAAGATTGAAACTGTCAAAAACTTCATCTTAGTTGGATCCACAATCACCAGCCTTATCAGGCAAACAGGAGGCGTATAGCAGTGGAAAAGTCTACAGTTAGAGACTTCACCAAATTACTGAGGAGTAATGATACCAGTTTGTGGACTAAGGTGCTTCTGATTCAAGGAATGTTCTTTATGATCACTTGCTATGCATCTGAGAGCTGCACAATGAATAAGGATGACAGAAGAATTTATGCCTTTGAGAACACTGAACATCCCATGGGCAGTCAAACCAATAAACAAATGTCTTAGAGAGAGTGTAGCCAGAGTGCTCATTGAAGGCAAAGATTATAAAGCTTCACCTCAAATTCTTAGAGCATATTGCCTAGAGGACTTGTCCTTGAAGAGGGACATAATGCTCACTAAGGCAGAAGGTCAGTGAAGGAGATAAAGACCCTCAGCCAGGTGGACTGACATAGTGACTGCTGCAGTGAGCTCAGTTAGGAATGTGTCAGGAAGTGTGATGATGGCAGAGGATAGGACAGGGTTCCTATCTACTGTTCATAGAGTTTCTGTGGGTCATACTGGTCTGGACTGCACCTAATAATAACAAGTACTCTGAAGAAATTTGTATTTGACTGGATTTTCCTTGGAGTTTTGTGTTATTTGGAATAAAGAAAGTAGGGATGGGGAGATGTGGAGGGTGAGAGGTGAGAGGGTTGGGAAAGAGACTTAGACCTTTTAAAACTAGAACAAGCAGTTTGGCATCTGAGGCAGGGTACGAGTGGTACACATCAGAGCCCCTTTCCAAGAATTAAAGAAGTCTGCTGGCAAGTATGCTCACTTGTCGTGACCACCTGGGTCCACTGAAATGAACTGAGAGTCTTTCAGTAGTGAAGACATGTGCTGAGTCTGGACATAGGCACTGTTGATCTAGCATGCACATGGATAAAGGCATAGCCTGAGTGAAGGGACCAGTAAGTCTGAAACACAGGAAGAAGTGTAGACTCTTGAAGTTGTAGATGATACCAATCAGGACATAGCCTTGGATGGCTTGAGTTATTGAAGAAATTTCATGGGCTTTATTAAAGGTTTCTTTCTAAAAGTCTTAATATTTGTTGGGTGTTGCATCAATCCTAACTCATAGTGACGATGTTGTTGCTGTTCAGTGACGTTAAGTCGCCTGCAACCCATAGTGACCCTATGTACAGCAGTTTTGAACCTATCCCTGTCTTGAGCCAGTTTCACTAGTTCCAACACTTACCCCCATTGTACCAGTTACAGTATCAATTCATCTCATCCGGGGTCTTCCTCTGCTGTGCTGTCCCTCCACCCTTCCAAACATGATGCCCTTCTCTAAGGACCAGACTCTCCTGTCCATGTGCCCAAAGAATGTGAGATGGATTTTCAAAATCCTAGCCTCCGGGGAGAAATTTGGTTTCACCCTCTCCAGAACAGATGCATTTGTTTTCTTGGCAGTCCATGGTATGTTCAAGACTCTTCTCCAACATCACAAATCAAAGGCATCCATTTTTCTTCTGTCATCTTTCGTCATTGTCCAGCTCTCTGAAGCATAACAAGTAATTGTGAAGACCATGGCCTGGATCAGGTGCACCTTAATATCTAGACTGGCCTCATTGCTTTTCAGCACCCTAGAGAGGTCACTGACAGCAGAATTTTCCCAATGCAATTTGTCTTTTGATTTCCTGACTGCTGGGGCCTAAAGTGTTTATTGTGGAGTTGAGCAAACTATAATTATGAACAACCTCAGTCTCTTCTCCATATAAAATGGTTCTACCAATTAGACCAATGGTGAGAATATTTTCTTGTTGATATTGGGCTTCAATCCATATTGAAGACTACAATCCTTGACCTTCTGCAGCAAGTGCTTCAGTCTTCTTCAGTTTCAGCAAGTAAGGTTGTGTCATCTGCATAACATAGATTGTTGATGAGTCATAGTGATCACATAAGAGAGAATATAACAGTCCTGAAGAGTTTCCTGGTCCATAATAGTTACATCATAAAAGCTGATCCAGCAGAACTTAGCAATTATTACACAGTATCTTTAATATCATGTGCAGATAAAATTTTTCTAAAGATTATTTTAAAAATGACTGTTCCAACTGTATTTGGAAGAGGCTATGAAATGAGCAATATCAGATACATATAGTCAGATAGCTCTTGACTGAAAACAAAGAATATCATAATCTTCTATTAAAGAAATCTTGAAAGTGTTAAATTTCAGTGATGCCAGTTTAAAGACTAAGGCACACTTGATCCAAACCATTGTGCTGTGTTGTTTTTCTTTTTTAATTGTTTCCTATGGATCTAGAGATTGGACAACGAATAAGACTAAAAGAAGAATAGATATCTTTGAATTGTAGTGTTGGTGAAGAGCACAGACTATTGCATGAACTATCAAAGGAATAGACATACCTTGAAGGAAGAGCAATTGGGGGGAGAGGGGGGCTCTTCCCAAGCAAGGATTGTAAAACTTCATCTCACATGCTTTCCACATGTTGCCAGGAGGACCCAGGCTTTGGAAAAAATCATCATGCTGGGAAAGTGTGATGGTCAGAGAATACAAGCAGATCCTTAGCATGATAGATGGACATAATGACTGTAACAGTTATATGAAGGATGGTTGTATGGTGAACAATACAATCCTCATACATCCTAATGTGGTAACATAATTATCAAAATAGATTATTTAAAACAATATTTATTCATTTTTTTAAATATACGAAGTTAAAATTTTTTTTAAATTTAATTTTATTATTGTGTGTGTGTGTGTGTGTGTGTGTGTGTGTGTGTGTGTGTGTGTACCATGCAATTTTATCTGACTGGCACAGGAGGAGATTGTCCCTCCTTCTCCAGCACAGCATCTGGTGGATTTGAACTGCACATCTCTGGGATTGCAGTGCAGCATCTTGCCACCAGATGTTCTTTTAATTAAAAGATTATGTTAAAAGGGTACCACACAAAAATAACAATAAAAAGTGTAGTAAAAAGAAAATTGTGTGAAGACTGAAAAACCTGACATTAAAGACAGAGAACCAGATTTTAAGCTGCAGCTGACGTAATCAATACCTAAGTGAGGCAGCAATCATTAGAAAGAGTGCTAAATGAGGATGCTTTAAAGCAGCCTTGATGTCACATTTATATAATAGGGCATCCATCTTCTAGGAGCCTTCTAATGACTATTTGTGTGTTATCCAAGTAGGACAAATAGAAATAGCAACCATTATAAAACCAATAGCATTACATTCTTGGAAAAGAAATATAAATATTATATTCTTAATACACAATAGAAAACATGCACAAACTTCAGGAAAGATATTTAACTGATAGACCCATATATTGATAGATACAAATATAACTTAAAACTGTGCACATGTGGATCAAGTAGGATTGTTTAATCTACAAATCAAAAGACATAAAAAAAGACAAAATGAGACTATGGAAAGAAGATTAGGTTAGATATCTTGGGAAATCTAAGAGAAAATGTGATCTCTAAGTTGTAGGAAGGACAAGAATGCATTTGAGTGTAGGCACCAGTAGGCCCTGTTTTTGTTTTTGTTTTTTAATTGCTGGTTCCCCTATCCTTTCTTCTTTTGTATTCTGTGCTGTTTTTCATGGTGAAGACTGCCTTCTCAGAAAAATATGATAATATCATTTCTTGAAAATTTATATCTCATCCTTTCTTGATACTTTGTCCAAAATTTATGAGAGGGGCTCAATTGTTCTGCTCGAGGCAACTGTTTGTCATGAACCAAGTGACTGCAACCAGGCGATGGCTTGCATTGTGACTTGCCAGCTTGTATAAAAACCATAAAAATGGACTGGGCAACAGGTAAATCTCCAAAGGTAAACATGAATTACCTTCTTTTCAGGAAAATACAAGTATTTTTTAAAAGGGAAAATATCAGCAAGGTTCAAATGTAAATCCATAAAAGCTACATATAATTGAAGTAATTTAAATTTATTTCTTTACATGCAGGGAACATACCTGGCTATTACACTCATCACATAGTGAGAGATTTGTTTACCAGATTTCTTTGTGCTTGCAGGACAATAATTTGTGGTATAGTCTATGTTTAAGAACAAAAATAACTATTTTAAACAAAAAAGAGAAAGGTAGAATGAGAAAGAAAGAGAACACAAACAAATTTGAAATAAACATTATTTATCTGACTGACACAGGAGCCATCTGTTGAGTAAGTTAATATTAGATTCTAGTGAACATCACCTATCTTCAATATTACGAGTCTTAATTTTACAGGTATTTCAATCTGGGTTTGGAGGTATTAGAGTATTTCACTTTGAGCTGCTACAATATTGGTGCTTCTTAGGGCATAGCTGCTTATTTAGAAGATGATCTTGCACATAAAAAAGTGAAAAAAATTATTGACAATAAAATAATTTTAAAAGTCAATAAATTAGGAAACTAAAAAATTAAAAGGTAAAATATTTAAAAGTTTATATATAGTAAGTAAATGAGAACATTTTCAAGATAAAACTTTTAAAAGTATATTAAGGAGTAAAAACTACAAGAAAGAGAAAATAGTAATGAATGGTAGAATAAATGATTTATATGGCCTCGCTAGTGATAGTCTTACTTTATATGATGTGTTATAAATCCTTGCCTCTGCAACTGTGATTATGTTCCCATTTAGAACATCCACCTATTGATGAGAGAGCTTTGGTGAACTCTCTTTTTCTTAGAACTTTTTCCCAAGCAAAATTTCTGGTGCATTACAAGATTTTATGATAAATATAGAATATTTTAGCACTTTAATATAGTTACGTAAAAACAGCATGGAGGAGGAGATGTCTACCTTCTCTAACTTTACAAGGAGGAAGGAGAATTGTGAGCAAGAAACCTCTGAGCCAGAGATCCGACCTGTCTCCATCTTCTAACCTTTTCACCAATTCTGTTATCATCTCTCACACTTTTCTACTTGATCCCAGAATTCATTGTGAAAGCCTCATAGAATGAACAAATAACACCCAAATGATTTGGAGGGTTATTCGGACAGTAATAAATTGCAATTTAGATTCTGGAATGTTCAAAATTAAGTTCTTTGGTCCAGATAGTCTCTTCTCAGTTGTAATAATAGGCAAACCTCTCTCTGACTGGACCTTTGGCCTGATCTTAGCCATGCTTCTATAAATACTACAAACTCTTTAGCATTCTTGCCCTTTGGGTAATTTAGTCTAGTCTGTAGTGAGTTGCACTGCTAACGCAAAGGCCATACATGCCTCTCTGATGGTTTGAATCCACCAGCAGTTTTGTGGTGGGGAAAGATGGGCAATCTCCTCCCATGATATTTATAGCCCCAGAAACCCATGAGATGGTAAGCTATGAGTTGGCTGTGATTTAAAGTTCTTTCAGTGAATGCCTAGATGTATCCAACCTCTACCAGCAATGTTCCTGCCCAAAGGAGCGCTAAACTTTCTCATTCTATGAGTAGTCTAACTGACAGATGAGAAGTGGAATGTACATAAAGCAATGGGAATAGTATCAGGACAAGAGCAAAAAGAAGATCTTATCATTGTCATTATTTTACCTTTGATCAACATAGAATATTGTCATTATAATAGCAAGCATGTTTCTGACCTATACAACATCACATGTGACTTGAGAACAGCTTTCACGGCTATAGGAAGATAAGGATGATTAGCAGATGATGACAAAAGTTAAGAGATTTAAAAAATATGTTAATATTAATATAAAACCTTGGAGAGATTGAGAGTAAACATAAAATTCTATTTATTTGGAAGCACAATTGTTCATTATGTTAATTTCTCTTTCTGATTTTCCTTTATGAATATATCTCTATACCTATACCTATATGCATACTCATAGGCATACCTATACCTGTATCTGTATCTTTAACTCTATCTGTATCATCATCTATATATTTATGTTGTTATTATATTTATATGTATATAATCTATATCGATCTCTTTCTCTATCTTTGTCTATATTGTCTTTCTCTTTCTATCTCTACCTCTATCTATCTACCTATATCTCTATCAATCTCTGTCTATATATATCTAAATATCTATCCCTTTATATACATATCTCTTTATATACAAATATCCCTTTATATCTCTATCTCTATCTCTGTCTCTACCTCTATCTATCTCTATCTCATCTATCATCTATCTCTATCTCTATCTCTATCTGTATCTCCCTTTATATATCTATATCTATCTGTTTGTTTTATCAATCTCCCTTTATATCTATATTATGTATCTCCCTTTTTAGCTATATCTATAGATATATCCCTTTATATATTTATCTATATATGTGTATCCCTTTTATCTATCTATCTATCTATCTATCTATCTA
>NW_006399752.1:18446225-18450904 GCF_000299155.1 Elephantulus edwardii
CATCTTTTTTATAATGAATACTTATGCTTATAGATACATAGAATTTGATATTCAATCTAATCTCTACCAGGTTTTATATTATTATTAACATATTTTACAAACCTCTTCACTTTTGTTATAATCTGCTCTGACAATACTTAATCTTTCTTCTTTCTGAGAAGCCATGACAGTTTTCTCAAGTCAGATGTGATGTTACATGGCCAGAAGGGACTGATCCTTGGAGAAGGATCTCATGCTTGAAAGAGAGGAGGGATAGCGCAGGAGAGGAAGACCCTGGATGAGATGGATTGACACAGTAATTAGGGCAATGAGGGTAGGTGTGTCGAAGTCAGTGAGACTGACTTAGAAAAGGGCTGGCTTCAGAGCTGTTATACATAGGGGTCGCTGTGAGTTGCAGGTGACTTGAAGACACATAACAACAACAACATATAAATGGAGGGCTCAGATAAATGGAATTCTAATAAAGTTTTACATTTCCCCCCCCACCCCCCATTAGGAGACATTGATGCCCTGGATAGTTTAAAAAGCTCCCTAACTATTTTGGTCTTCAAGTAGTCTCTCATGCAAAGCAAAGTGTGTATTGGTATACATCTTTTCAAAAAGATATATTGCCTTATGCAGCAAGGATCAAACTGCATTTCCATTTTGTATCCTCTTTTACTCCTCTAACATTTCCTCATACAAATTCTCTTCTTTTCAAAAATAATATTGTTTATGAGCATAACTTTAAATAGCTTCATTAGACACCATGCTGGGTTGGAAAATTGAGGACGTATTCTATATGAATATAAAGCGCATAAACTATGATATCTTACATCCTTAGCCTCACAAATCCAAATTCCAAACCCCATATATCTGCATGGTTTTGGTCTATAAAAGTCTACTACTTCTTCAGTGATGAGATATCAGCCAAGAAGTAATAAAATAGAAATTTCATGGTAATTGTTTTAGGTACCCTTTTTACAAGAAGACAGGCACAAAATATTAATTTCATTTGAAATTCATTTCCACAAAAACATCTGGCTTCAGAAACCTAAAAAATAGTGTGCTGAGCAGCTGAATCCACTGATGATATTTCAACCATATCTCTAATTTAGTAAAATGGTGGTTTGGGAAGAAAAATAAACTACCTAATTAAATTTAATAGTGGGAAGCCTGAAGGTTACTTGACTCATTACTTTCAGCTTCCTTGTACTTTGAAAGTCAAGAAATCTAAACAGAACCCATGAAGAATCTAAAGTGCTAATGGCGGCAAAGGAATAATGATAACAACAACAAAAACTAAGAAGCACAATAGACAAGGAGTCACACCACACCAGAGACTCTTCATGTCTACTGTGTGGCTATTCCATAGTTTACTTTTCAATTATATTCATGCTATGCAATATGTAAGAAATATTAACAATATCCGTTAATAAAATTGATGATGTGATTACATATACACAGTATATATATGATACACATAAATATGTGTCTGCATTACAAGTTATTTATCTGAAATGAATAAACAAGCAAATTCAGAAGTGTCTGTACAAATTTTCAATCACTTAATAAATTCAGAGAGTTTCTATTACTCTATTTCTAAGAGATTAGGAAACGAGAAGTACAACTCGGATAAAGCATATATGAATATTGTGGAATAGAGATTAAACATTAAAATAGAAACTAGCAGTAAAGTAAAGATTTTAACATGAATAAATTACTTCTGTGCAAGTTCAAATTAAAGCTGAAAAACATGAAAACAAGCGCATGAGACTGAAATATGACCTTATATATATTCCATCTGAATTTCAAAATTAGCTTAAGAATGGGTTTGAAGCATTGGACACCAGTGATCGAAGACCAGATGAGTTGTGGGATGATGTCAAGAATATCATCCATTTATGACCAAAAGGTCATTACAAAGATAGAGGAAAAAGAAAAAACTGAAATGAATGTCAGAAGAGACTCTGAAAATTGCACTAGATGGTGGAGAAGCCAAAACAAAGAAAAAAGATGCATAAGTAAAAGAGGTGAACAGAAGATTTTAAAGGGTAGTATGAGATGACAAAGAAAAGTATTGTAATGGAATATGCAGAGAATTTGAATTTGAGAGTGAAAAAAGGGAAGATCCCACTCTGCAAATTGAAAAATTTAAGTCTTGACTTGAAATATGGAAAGATGCTATAGGAAATAAAGTGTTATATGACCCAGGAAGCATCCAGAAAAAGATGGAGGAAATACAGAGTCAATGTACCAATAATAATTGACACAGAAAAATGTCAGGAAATACCGTATGAGAAGGAGCCCATGGGAATGAAGGAGAAGGTTGAGGCTTCACTGAAGGCATTGGTGAAAATAAAGCCCCAGGAAATGATGGGATACTGGTTGACATGTCTCAATTAGCAGATACAGCGCTGGATGTGCTCACCTGTCTATGTCAGGAAAACTGGAGGACAGCTATCTGGCCAACAGATTGATTGGAAGAGGTACATATTTTTTCCCATTCCCAAGAACAGCGATCTAACCAAATGTACAATTTGTCAAATAAAATCATTAATAACACATGCAACCAAAATACTGCTGAAGATCATTTGAAAACAGCTAATACAGTACATAAAAAGGGAACTGCTAGAAGTTCAAGAAGGATTAAGAAGAGGTCATGGCCCTATGGATATGATTGCTGATGCCAGATGGATCCAGGCTACACGTAAATACTAGATGAATGTTTATTTATGCGTTATTAACTATGAAAAGGCATTTGACTGTGTGCATCATAACAAATTATGGCTAGCATTGAGAAGAAGGATAATCCAAAGCACTCATAAAAAACATACATCTAGACTTAGAGGCTGTTGTGGGAACAGAACGAGGAAACATTACATGGTTTAAAATTAATAAACATTACATGGTGTGGCAGTGTTTATCCTCTACTAGAAGAATGTATATCTGTGCTTCATTGACTATGGAAAGGCTTTTGACTGTGTGGATCACAACAAGCTGTGGTTAACTCTGAGAAGAATGGGAATTCCTGAACATTTGGTTGTGCTAATGAGAAATCTATACTTGGACTAAGAGGCAGTTGTCAGAAGAGAGCAGGGAGATACTGGACGGTTCAAAATCAAGAAGGGCTTCATCAGGGATGTGTTCTGTCGCCATACCTTTTCAATCTGTATACAGAACAGATCATCCGAGACAATGGGCTGTTTGGGGAGGAATGTGGCATCAGGATTGGTGGAAGAATCGTCAACAACCTGCGTTATGCGGATGACACAGCACTGCTTGCTGAAACTGAGGAGGACCTGAAGCTCTTGCTGCAGAAAGTCAAGGACTGCAGTCTTAAATATGGATTGAAGCTCAACATCAAGAAAACAAAGATTCTCACCACTAGGCCAATTGGCAGCATCAGTATGGATGGTGATGAAATTGAGATAGTTAACAGTTTTCGTTTACTTGGCTCCACAGTGAACACTCTTGATAACAGCAGCTAGGAAATCAGGAGACGAATTGCATTGGGAAAGTCAGCTGTGAGTGACCTCTCAAGAGTACTAAGAGCAACGATATCAGGTTGGAAACTAAGGTGTGCTTGATCCAGGCTATGGTCTTTGCAATTATTTGCTATGTATCGGAGAGTTGGACAGTGACTAGGGATGACAGAAAGAGAATTGATACCTTTGAGCTGTGGTGCTGGAGAAGAGTGTTGTATAAACCATGGACTGCTAGGAGAACAAACAGGTTTGTCCTGGATGGGTGAAGCCAGAACGCTCCTTGGAGTCAAGGATTCCGAAGCTTCTTCTGACATACCTTGGGCAAGGAGGGACTGGTTCTTGGAGAGGGACGTCATGTTTAGGAGAGTAGAGGGGCGGCGCAGGAGAGGAAGACCCTCAATTAAATGGATTGATTCTGTGAGTGGAGTGGTGGGAATGAGTGTGTTTGAAATGGCGAGGTTGGCACAGGATAGAATGGCGTTTAGGGCTCTTATGCATAGGGTCACTATGAGTCGCAAGCAACTCGATGGTACATAACAAAACAACAACACCACACATATTTTTTTCAATCTATATGCTTCTTTCTTGACTGTGTGGATCACAACAAGCTATAGCTGACTCTGAGAAGAAAAGGAATCCCAGAACATTTGATTGTGCTAATGCAAAATCTATACTTGGACCAAGAGGCAGTCGTCAGAACAGAGCAGGGAGACACTGGATGGTTAAAAATCAAGAAGGGAGTCCGTCAGGGATGTATTTTGTCTCCATATCTTTTTAATCTGTATGCAGAACAGATCATCCAAGACGCTGGGCTGTACGAGGAGGAATGTGGCATCAGGACTGGTGGAAGAATCGTCAACAATCTGCGTTATGCGGATGACACAGCACTGCTTGCTGAAACTAAGGAGGACCTGAAGCTCTTGCTGCAGAAAGTCAATGACTGCAGTCTTAAATATGGATTGAAGCTCAACATCAAGAAAACAAAGATTCTCACCACTGGACCAATTGGCAGCATCAGTATGGATGGTGATGAAATTGAGATAGTTAACAGTTTTCGTTTACTTGGCTCCACAGTCAACACTCTTGATAACAGCAGCCAGGAAATCAGGAGAAGAATTGCATTGGGAAAGTCAGCTGTGAGTGACCTCTCAAGAGTACTGAAGTGCAAAGACATCAGGCTGGAGACTAAGGTGCACCTGATCCAGGCTATAG
>NW_006399752.1:18451419-18453812 GCF_000299155.1 Elephantulus edwardii
CATCAGAAACAGAATAAAACTCATCTATAACCTTCTGTATGCAGATGACACAACCTTGCTTCCTGAAAGTGAGGAGGAGTTGAAACACATATTGCAGATTATCAAAGAAATAGCCTTCAGTATGGATTACATCTCAATGTGAGAAAAATAGAAATTTTTACTATGGGAGCAGTAGGCAACTTCACGATCAATGGAGAGGATTGAAACAGCTCTTTCACCTTACTTGGGTCTGCAGTCAACAGCCTTGGTACCAGCAGGCAGGAGATCAGGAGACACATTGCACTGAAAAATGCAGTCAAGAACCTTTCCAAATTTTTGAGGAATAATTATGTCATTTTGAGGACTAAGGTGAGCCTGATTCAGGCCATGGTTATTCTGATAACTTGCTGTGCATCTGAGAGCTAGACAATGAATAAGGATGACAGAAGAAGATTTGACATGTTGAGGTTTGGTGCTGGAGATTATTGAGTATCCTACAGACTGCCAAAAGAACAAACAAATATGTCTTGAAAAAGAGTGTGGCCAGAGTGCTCCTTGGAGGCAAAGATGATAAAGTTTCATCTCACATTCTTTGGCTTGTTGCTAGAAAAGGCTATTCCTTGGAGAGAGATATCATGCATGGAAAGGTGGGGGGTTGGCCAAAGACAGGAAGCCCATAAATTAGAAGGACTAGCACAGTGACTTCTACAGTGGGTGTGAATGTGTCAGAAAGTATGATAACAACAGAGAATAGGATACAGCTCAGATCTGGTGTTCATGGGTCACTATGAGTCATACTCGAATCAACAGCCCCTAACAACAACAACAATATGAAGGGGGTCAAAAGTTACATAAATGGTATCATTTGCTAAATGAAATTTCTCTCATTTCCATGGAATCAAATAAAACATGTAGCTGACCCTTTATCGGTTTTCTGAAGCTGTAAATTGCACAGGTTGAGACTTCCCATCCTTTTTAATCATAGCTACTGGCAGATGTGAACTGCCAGAGAAATGCAGTCTTTGAGTTAACATTACAACTCCTTATGAGCCACCAGAACTCCCTAGGAAGACAATAGGCAGAAAAGAGCCAGCGTTTGAGAGTACTAATTTCATCAGAAATGGATCAGGACTGTATGTAGTTCTTACTGGTCAGAATTATCTGGAGACCTTAAAGTGTTGATAGTGGCAGTGTTTTGTTTGTTTATTTAATTTTGTTTCTTTTCCCGGATAAGAGGAGAGGGAACAGGTGTCGTCTGAAAAGAATTTAAATAGGCAAATATCATATGCATAAAATATTAAAATTCAATATGAAAGGGGTATATAAAAACTCTGAAAAGCATAAAGAAATAGAATACGTGATTGTTAGGTTATAACTCCTAATGTCTGATCACAAGTTACATGATAAATAATAGGTTGGTACATATCTCTGATACAATCTATCCTTCCCCAGACTCAGGAAAATAATCAGAATGGAAGATATTATTTTACCTGTGGCCTGGTTAGTGTACTAGTGCATTTGTCATTAACTGGATACTTTGCTAACAATTTCTGGATGTCAGTTGCAATGAAAGACTATTTCAGCTCTTATTCTTTAGACTAAATAAAAAATTAGTAAACTTTATCAGATGTCGATGAGATTGGACAAAACAGCATTCAAAAGCTGAACAGTTAAATCAGTTTCTACAAAATGAATCACTACTGTGGGCAATATATTTTATAATATTGTCTCCTCCAATTGTAAACACTTGTGGTGCAGGTTCTAAGTTGATGAATAATAGCTTCATTTTGAGATAATTAGTACTCAATGCTATTAACAGCAGGATGCCTGGATAATTATGTTTTAGAATGAAATGTCTACGAAAAGGCATTTCTATTCTTATGACAATTGTGCTTGTGATTAATGGCATAAATGACAACATCCAATATACATATAGAAGAGCAAAAATTAACTGTATCTATCATGAGTGGCAGTATGAAAATTAGAGCAAATCAATAATCCAAAGTAAGGAATCACTCTCTTAATATTGTATTCACCAAAAGAAGGGAGCTTGGAACAGGGGAAGAAGAGTAGGGATAGAATCATTGACACTCTCTCTAATTTCAGTGCTGACCAGTCAGCTTATACTGTTTTCAATCGTGTACACTATATAAATGCTCCAAAATCTTAAAGACGTTTAAGTATTAGAGGACTAGCTAAGAAGAAAAAAAAAATAGATAAAAGCAGCAGCAGCATAATGTGAATGCTGCCAAGAGCAAACAGCGTGGATGAGAAATTCAGAGCTGGTATTCACTGTATTTTTGAAACTGCTGTCTCTAGTCAGGAACATCTTCTTGTAGTAGAAAGTAATGAAACTGTACTATCACACAGCACACTTCTTCAGATGGAACCTAGCAATTAGGGCTTTTTTTTTT
>NW_006399752.1:18454172-18463431 GCF_000299155.1 Elephantulus edwardii
ATGTATAAAAGAAAGAACAGCATATAATATGTTGCCAAGTCTTTATCTGCCAGATTAAACTATTCTAAACTATTAAATAATTCTTGGAATTTCCTACCCATTATTTTGTCTGTTCTTTCTCACTGAATAAGTGATTTTACATGGGCCCTCTGGAACCACTATTCTGCTTAAAACAATCACTTTTATCTTTATAATTTTTCTTTTCCCTTCCTTATATCATGGAAAAAAAGTCCCCAAAGACAGACATCATTTCTCTTTTTAGTCCTTAACATTAAAACTTCTAATAAACTTTAATAACTGACAACTTTTCATATGCCATGAGCTCTGGTGGCCTAGTGGTAGGGAATGACACTGTCAATCCAAAGGGCCATGACTTGAATCCAGTGTATGCTCTGTTGAACAAAGATGGACAATTTCCTCCTGTGTGATTTACTATCTCTGAAAACCCACTGAACCATGAGGTGGTTCCACTTGATGATATATGTTATGTGCCGTTGAGTCACCTGTAACACATAGAAACCCTTTGTATAACAGCTCTTAAGCCTACCCTGGCCTGAGCCATTCTCACTGAATCCAACACACCTACCACCATTGCCCCAGTTACTCTATCAATCCATCTCATTCAGGGTCTTCCTATCCTGCGCTGTCCATCTACCCTTTGGAGCATGATGTCTTTCTCCAAGAACCTGTCCCTCCTGATCACATGCACAAAGTATATGAAATGAACCTTCAAAATCCTAGCCTCCAAGGAAAAACTTGGTTTCACCTCCTCTAAGACAGACTCATTTGTTTTGATGGTAGTCCAGGTAAGTTTAAGACGTTTTTCCAACACCACAATTAAAAAACAATTCTTCTGTCATTCTTAGTCATTGTCTACCTCTATGAAGCATAACAAGTAACTCTGAAGACCATGGCCTGTGTCAGGCACACCTTAGACTCTATACTGACATTGTTACTTCTCAGTACTCTGGAGAGGTCCCTGACAGCAGATTTACCTAATGCAGTTTGTCTTTTGATTTCCTAACTGTTGGTGCCAAGAGTGTTGATTGTGGAGCTGAGCATCCTTTAGTTGTTAACAACCCCAATCTCTTCTCCATCTATCATGGTGCTGCCAATTGTACCAGTGGTGAGAATCTTTATCTTCTTGATGTTGAACTTCAAGCCATATTGAAGACTACCGTCCTTGACTGTGGAGCAAGCACTTCCAGTCCTCCGCAATTTCAACAAGCAAGGCTGTGTCATCTGCATAACGTAGGTTGTTCATGAATCTTCCTTCAATCCTGATGTCATAAAGATGATTCCTCCCAGATGATGATCTGTTCTGCATATATACTGAAAAGATATAGAGACAAGATGCATCTCTGATCCACTCCCTTCCTGATTTTGAACCATACAGTGTTTCCCTGCTCTGTTCTGAGAACTGCTTCCTGGTCCAAATACAGGTTTCACATAGCACAACCAAGTGTTCTGGGATTCTCATTCTCAAGGTTAACCAAATTTTTTGTGATCCACAGTCAAATGCCTCTGCACAATCAGTGAAACACAGATATCCCTCTGGTACTCTGCTTTCTGCCAAGATCCATCTGACATTTGCTATTATGTTTCTAGTGCCATGACCTTTTCTAAATCCCGCTTGTATTTCTGGTAGTTCTTTGTGGATTTATTGTTCCAATATTTTCTGGATAATCTTCAGTAGAATTTTGCTGGGTGGCATATGAGTGAGTACAATAATTTCCACACTCTGTCAGGTCACCTCTTTTTGGAACGGGAATAAATATAGATCTCTTCTAGTGAATTGGTCAGGTAGTAGTCTTCTGTGTTTCTTGGCACAATCTGGTGAGCAACTCCAGGGCTGCTTCTGTTTGTTGAAATATGTCAATTGGTATTCCGTCAATTCCTGGGGCTTTATTTTTTGACAATTCCTTTAGAGCAGGCTGGACTTCCTCCTTCATTACTATTTCTTCTTCATCATATGTTCTTTCTTGAAATTCTTTGTCAGTCAGTTCTTTTTTAATATGGTAACTATGTATACTCCTTCCATCTTCTTTTAATGCTTCCTGAATCATTCCATTTTATGCCCATAGCATCTTTAAATATAGAAACTCAAGGCTTGAATTTATTTTTTAGTTCCTTCAGCTTAAGAAATACTGAATTCAGCCCATTTGATATTCCAACGTCACCGTTTTGCACATTTCATTATAATACTTTTCTTTGTCTTCCCTTGGTGCCCTTTGAAATCTTACAGTCAGCTCCATCTTGATTCTTCCCTGGCTTTGGCTTCTTGGTGCTCCAGTGCAATATTCACAGTCTCTTCTGACATCCATTTTGGTCTTTTCTTTTTTTGTCTTTGTAATGACCTTTTGCAATCTTTATGCTTGATACTCTTGATATCCCCTCACAATTCATCTAGACTTCATTCATTAGTGTTTAAGGCGTCAATTCTGTTTGTGAGTTGACTTTTAAATTCAGATGGTCACATATTGACTTCTATGAATTTTATTTGACCTCTTTTAGCTTTAATTCCAACTTCTGTATGAATAGTTGATGGTCTTTTCCACAATTAGCACATGGCCTAGTTTTCACTGCTGATATTGAGCTTTTCCAATAATTCCTTCCACAGTTGTAATTGATCTAATTCCTGTGCATACCATCAGGTGAGATCTATATGTATAGCCTGCATTTTTGTTTCTTATAAAAGGCATTCACTATGAATAAATAATTGAGTGTGCAGAATTCTATCATTCTATCCCCAGCCTCATCTGTCACCAAGTCCATGTTTTCTGACTACTGATCCTTGTTCCTCATTTTCAACTATTGCAGTCCAGGCATCCCGTATTATTAATGCAATTTGGTTGCATGTTTGATCAATTTCTGATTGCAAAAGTTGGTAGAAATCATCTATTTCCTCCTCTTTGGCTCTGATTGTTGGTGCATAAATTTGAATGATAGTGCTATTAATAGGTCTTCCTTGTATGTATATGTGCATTATCCTGTCACAACAGTATATTTCAAGATGGATCTAGAAACAGCCTTTTTAACGATGAAAGTGGCCCTTTTTACTTTTTCATCTTCAGTGTAGTAGATCATATGACTATCTGATTCAAAATGTCCCATGTCAATTCATCTCATTTTGCCAATACCTAATATGTAAATATTTAGCATTCTATTTCTTTCTTAATGATGTTTAGTTTTCCTACATTTGTGCTTCTCACATTCCACGTTCCAGTCATTAGTTTCTGCTTACAACTAGTATTCAACCTTCTTGTTTCTAACTCAGTTGCCATACCTGTTATTCTACTCTATGTGAGCTCTATTTTACATAAGGCTTTCGAAGGCCTGTTGTATTTCAGAAGGGGATGGCCAGTTCTTCTTCCTGGTCTGTCTTAATCTAGATGCTTATATTTGGAACAACATCTGACAGACAAGCATTTTAGGGAAAGGAGCAAATTAAAGACACTTCCCCTGACAGAGATAACGGAACATGGGGTGCCCTTCTCCTGCATGTGTATCTTGCCCCTTCTCTTTCCTTGATTATCAGTGTCTCATTTGCACTTCCTCCTACCCAGTTCAGCACCTCCCTCCCTTCCCGCCCCCCATTCCCCGCTACCCCCAGCAACACTTTGATATGCTGGCTTAGGCCACAAGTTATTTCTATAATGTTTTGCACCTCACAATGTTTCTGGTCTCTCACACTGAATTCTATCTCATGTTTGGAAGGATTTAAGTCCAAATCCCACATATCAGTTTCAGGGAGGGATTTTTGTCTCAGGCAGTACTGGGGAAAGGTTAGAGCCCCTCATTTTCTGCTACAGGGCTTTTGTTCTTGTGGGATAGTGTCTATGTTCTTCCTTTTGCACCAACAGCAATAATGTCATGTCATACTTTGTCATTGTTATTGACTGTCACTGAGTCAACTATGACTTGTAGCAACTCTATAGAAAAGAGATCTGAACTTTGGGCTATCCTGAGAAATCTATAGCATAAGTCTTATAGAGCTTAATGTTTCTGTGTCCACAAAGAATCTCAAGATGGAGTTGTTTGGTTGAAAAGGACAGAATACATTTTTCATTCCCAAGTGTCTGGAGGAGCAACAGTATTATGTTGTATGGTTTTCCCCATATCCACGTGTTTTGTGTGTGCTGCTCAATCTATCTGTTTAACCCAAAGATTTTAATAATATGATAATATAACCAAGCATCACTGTCCCTTTAGATCTAGATAAGTCTATCTTTTAGACTTCTAATTCTAGAACTTGTTTGAAACCATAGCACTCTCTGAGAATATTGCATATTCTCAGGGATAGTTGTCCTTTTAAATCTAGCTGCACTGTGTTCCTGATTCTTCCCAGCAGTTTTCTTATCCTTCACACTTTTATTCAAATGTAACAATCTGTCCTTCATTAATTGTCATACACTTATGCATGTTCAGAGTTACACAAAGTACTCCTGGGTGGTGTAAATATTTAATATGCTTAGTGGCTAAGTGAAAGGTTTTTAGCCCATCATGAACAATTTGAAAGAAACACCTGGTGACTTACTTTCAAAACATTAGTTATTGAAAATCCTGTGGTTCACAGTTATACTCTGATAAGCACAGTAGCCACCAGGATTTGAAATTGACTTCATCTTATGTATTTTAAACATTGAGGTGTCAAGGGTTTATTGTTCAAAATTACTTTCCTAGCCATCGACTTTGACTTTGCCAGATGGCTGGACAGGAGCATATATAAATAGAATAAGTCTACCCTCAATGGGATTGGCTAGTTTCTTGGTTGGGTGTTTTGGTTTTTGTTTTTTTTTTTAATTCTATCAGGTTTACATTGACCAGATTCAGCTTCAGAAATCCGAGAATCTCACGAACAAAAGGAGGAGGAAGCAGGGAATGTAGTGTATGTCCTTTGGGGCCAGTGATTTCTATGTCCATCTACATAAAAGCAGCAGCCTCGGCAGAGAACTAGAGACTGACATGAGACAATGCTGACTGGAGACTGCTGCCCCATGGAGTTAGGGCCAGATAACTTCACGCAAGTTGTAGTAAGACTGAGGGAAGACACCATACCTGACTTGCCAGATGAACTGAGGGTCTCTGGCTCAGGGTTTGCCAGCATTTGGGTGTGCCTGAACGGTAAGGTAAAATACTGAAATGTTGGGCCACACCTAATGTTTTGGGAGACTCTGTGTCAGCTGCACGCAGCCTCTGGCTTCTTGAGGAGAGGCAGGTATGAATCGCTTCAGGTGCTTGTGGCGTTCTTTTTGCCCAAGTGGGGGTTGGTAGAGCGGACTTGCCATTGTTTTTGTTCAAACATTCTTCTAGGTCGTATAGCCCTGGTGTGTCCACTTGCCGTACAGCAGTGACTTGTGGTTGCTATGAAGCTGAACATTGTGACACTGATGTGTCAAATGCGTTAATGGTTGGTTATCCATGGTGAACAGTGTTTGGTGGAGATCCCCGATTAAAACAAGCATGGAAGCAGAAGTGGCAACCAATTCCATAACAGCTTGCCTCTGGAAACCCTATGAACCTGGAGAAAGGATGAAAGTCACATAAGTGTTGAGGATTTTCGTTTATAGGTTCGCTATGAGTCGCCTACAACTCAATGGCACTTAACAACAACAAGAACAACAACAAAAACAACATACAGGACCAGTAAGCTGGACATTTTTCTGCTTTTGAGGTTTTCTTCTGAATTTTTCACTCACTTTGTACAGGTTGTATGATTGTTCTTAGAGTTTTTTACAGTGGTGATTAGGCATCAGTTCAGGAATGGACACTAACTATCCTGGCCTTGTCCATAGAGTTACTATACCTCCAGTGTAGGGGTGACATGCACCTGGTGCTGGACACATGAAGGTGTTCTCTCAGGAGCAGTCATGGCAAACACAGAGATCTTAAGAGATAGCATTTTCCATTGGCACCAGAAATTACAGAGTATGCAACTTCAAATATTTTATGGCATGCATTTCATAACAACTTCATAAGAATGTCAATGCAGGAAGTGAACCAGGACAAGGATATTGGTCAGAGATGATACTTCTCTTAAAGAATGCCTGCTGACTAGACCCCTGCCTAGGAAGGGACATTCTATGGAAAATAATGGGCTAAGACAATATGTCTTCAAATGTAGGCATGGAATACATACATAGTGACAAATAGTGCATTACTGACCTCAGGTACAGCATGGACAAGAAATAGGGAGCACTGTCAACCACCTAGTGAGTGGGTGCGCTGACCATCACTTCCATGAACATTAAGAGAATATGGAGAACAAGAGAAAGATTGCCCTTTTCCTGTTAGTCAGCCATTACTTTGAGTGTCCCTTCTTTAAGTGGCCTATGTTCTCACCCTCATTAGAAAATTATTTTCAATAGTTTAAAATAGCTCTGCTGTGTCAGGTCTATTCACAATGCACAGTTCTGTCTATATTTCTTTTTTGTGTTTTCTTTCAGTTTCTTCTGTCAGTCCATATGTTAAATTATTTGACATTCATAGCACAAGGGATATCATCCACACTGGTTATCTTTTTTGTAAAGGGTGAGAGTTACTTTCTGACTAGTCAACAATATTATTGGAAACCTAAAAATAATATTTTAGAAATGAAGTTCATTTTTATAGTGTTAATTAGTGAGTGCATTTGGCTAGGTTGGCACAGGATAGAACTGCATTTAGGGCTCTTGTACATAGGGTCACTATGAGTCACAAGCTACTCGATGGCACATAACAACAACAACAATTAATGAGAAACTGGATATTATTTTTTTTGTCTCATAATATTGCCACTCTTCTACTCTGACACACAATTGTTAATCTTATTAATTTACTTTCAGACTGTGACAATATATCCAGACATATCCCTGTTACTGTATATACAATATAAAATTTAAATTCTATTATCCAACTCTAAAAAATCAATGTTACAAATTGAAATTCTAGTGTAAAACTAAAGGTAATGTAGTAAATAAATGGTGATTTATTTTTTGGCAAATACCATTGAACATAATACTGCAAGGTCTGGAATTGTAGCCTGTACCTATGTATTTGTATTGCCATTGGGGGTGCTGTGGATAAGACTATTTATAAGCATAGTTTAAAAAAGTCTGACTATAAAATGGAAAATTCAAAGTGAAGAAAGCTGTGATCCGGGACACTACATGTAGCAGTCATCTGATGACTTGGTCTTCAGGATCCCGGCCCATCAATCACCAGCCTCTGCAACATTAGCCTACATCATCCGCAGTCACCACGATGGTACCCTGAAGAAAAAACTGCTAGGACTCATGGCTGCAACTGTCACACGTCACACCAATGACAGAATATGGAGAGATCACCTTATCAGTAATTGGTAATTGGTCAATATGTTGACTGTCTTGTGGAAGAACTAGGAGAGAAGACTATTATTGTGAATGGTACAACAGGACAAGACCTGTCCCTGTCTCAGAGCTTTGCCATATTGCAGAAGAGTGGGTGACAAAAGGGAAGAGCGAGTTGGATTTCGTGGTGATCCATGTAGGAGCAATGAGTTTGAAAGAGTCACAAGAACTGGCCAAACATGCAGCAGATGTAGGAGCTGATGACACTGCTGTCATTGCACCTTTCTTTCTCGAGCCATGGAGCAAAGAGGTCCCGATTAATTTCCTAAAGGAGGTGGAAATGGATGCTTCTACACTGCCAATTTATTACTACCACATTCCTGCCTTGACTGGGGTGAAGATTCATGCTGAGAAATTGTTGGATGGGATTCAAGATAAGATTTCTACCTTCTAAGGGCTGAGATTCAGTGACATAGATCTCTTGGACTTTGGACAGTGTGTTGATCAGAGTCACCAGAGGCACTTTGCATTCCTTTCTGGAGTAGATGAGCACCTGCTGAATGTTATGGTGTTGGAAGCAACTAGAGCAGTGGGCAGTACATATAAGTACCTGGGGAAGAAGACAAACCAAGCGGTAGAAGCTTTTAAAAAGGAGTATTCTTCAGCTCTGAATTGTCACTTCTATATCCAGAGATTTATAAACTTTGTAATCAAATTGGATTTTGGAGTTTTGCCAACCAAAGCCATCATGGCTCTCATCACTGAGATTCTAACAGATCTCCCCTCCAACTCCCCCTCCCCATTTCCTGTATGGAAAGCCTACAGAAAGTTTACTGACAATGCTAAAGCTCAACTGAAGAGCCTGGATTTACTTCCTTTCAATGATTTTGTGGATAGAAATTTGGAAGCTTGTAGCTAGGCCCTCTTGATCAAATGTGTACATTAAAAAGCCAGTTGCTTCTTTGCCTTTTGACTGAGACCAAGTGAGGTATCTGTTCTTCTCAGTTTAGCATCTGATACATCCTCCATTAGAGGACAGTATTAAATGGATTTGGGGGATTAGGAGACGGAAGAGGAGTTTTCCTTGTTCACTCTACACGTTACCTGCACTATGTTGCAGTACCTCCAGGAATGATATATAATATACCTAGTAATCCACATAATATACTAATTTCTCAGGGATTTTTTTACATGAACTAAATTTCCTCCTAGCAAACTGTATCATACCATCAGTAAATCAAAAATTACTTATCAAGTACCAATTAAAATCCCATAAAAAATTTTGAGAAGGGAGCAAAAATGAAAAAAAAAATTGTGAGCCCTGAATTACTTACAACAGTTTTCAAATGTGTTTGTAGAGAAATTTCTTTTATATGGATGAAATGGAATCAAGAGAAAAAGTATAACTGATTAAAATATATTTATCTGCCTTTGAGATAAAAAAAGAAAACTTCAATACAAATCAATCACAAGCTCTTTCAAGTTTTAATGTGTTGAGGTTTTCCCCATTTTAATGGTCTAGAAAGCATTTTTAAAAAAAATTTGTCCAGAAAGTGAACTTTAATTGATTAAAACTTTAATGATTTTTAAGTGTCATATTTCATTACCCACCTTGACAATTTTATTCTCAATTTTACATTTTATTCTCGGACTTTAGCTATTACCTAAACTTTAATATCATAATACTACTGCAGAGAACAATCTACTTTGATAACAGATAGTCTTACAAGTTTAAAAAGCCTTAAACAGCTTCTTTTTTTTTTCAAAATACAATTTAACAGACAGAATCTTAACCCTTATTTCCTATTAATATTTGTTCCAGAACTAGTCTAGGCTGGTTAAGTATTATGAAACACTTATAATTTTATATTTGTCTCATACCTTCTACCAAGAGGCAGTTGTCAGAACAGAGCAAGGAAACACTGCATGGTTCAAAATTGGGAAGGGCATAT
>NW_006399752.1:18464856-18466267 GCF_000299155.1 Elephantulus edwardii
GACAGAAGAAGAATAGATGCCTTTGAGTTGTGGTGCTGAAGAAGAGTCTTGAGCATACCATGGACAGCCAAGAAAACAAATAAGTCTGTCTTGGAGAGGGTGAAACCAAGTGTCTTCTTGGAGGCTAGGATTTTGAATCTCCATATCACATACTTTGGGCAAGTGGCCAGAAGAGACCAGTCCTTGGAGAAGGACATCATGCTTGGAAGGGTGGAGGGATAGTGCAGGAGAGGAAAACCCCAGATGAGAGGGATTGGTACAGTAACTACAGCAGTGGGGGTAGGTGTGTTGGAGTCAGTGACACTGGCTCAGGACAAGGCAGGCTTCAGAGCAGTTGTACATAGGTTTGCTAAGAGGTGATGCAACCACACATAACTACAACATTACTCTATTTCACTGTCTTTTCAGATTCACATTGGATCTTTCTTATTTCCTTCATCCTCTCCCTCCACCCACGAAACTCTGGGAACCTGTGATTTTCTCCTCTCTCCTCCTTCAGCCCTTTGCTCGTCTCCTTCCCCTTCCCTCTTTGGATAGTTATACACATCTTACTAATTATCATTTTGTTTTTACAATAACAGTCTTAGGAAGTGTTTGTCCTTAAGCTCCTGAGTTATTTCACTCAACATAATGTTCTCTAGCTTCTCCCATGTTATATAGTATTTGTCAAAATCATTGCTCCTGTGCTGCATAGTATTCCATCATGTGAACATACCATGATTTCTCAATCCAGTCAATTGTTATTGGACATTTGGGATATTTTCTTACTTTTTCTATTGAGAATAACATTGCCATGAACTTTGGTGCATAAATCTTTGTTTGTGTCTCAGTTCTATTTTCCTTAAGATATATTCCTAGAAGTGGAAAAATTGGATCATATGGAATCTCTATATTCAGTCTTTTGATTAAATGTGAAACTGACTTTCAGAGTGGTTGTACCATTTTACAATCCCACCGACAATGTGCGATGGTTCCTATCTCTCCAAATCCTCTCCAACATTTATTGTTTACTCTTCTGTTGGACTTTGGAACTACAGTTGGGGTGAGATGATATCTCATTGTGATTTTGATTTGCATCTCTCTTATTGCCATTAATTTTGAGCATTGCTCCCTGTGTCTGTTGGCCATTCAAATCTGTTTCTTTGTGAGAAGTCTTTCCATATCTTTTGCCCATTTTATAATTGAGTTATTAGTTTTTCTCTTTTTGAGGCTCTATGATACTCTGCAAACTTTTGCTATGGGACACTTGTATGAGATGACATTGCCAAATGAGTTTTTGTGTTTTGTTTTGTTTTTTTTTTCTTTTTCAGTTAATAGGTTTTTCTTTTACTCTGTGTGAAAAAGGTTTTTCATATACACAGTGATTTAATCTTTAGATGGTTCCATTCATTGATGTTATCCTCTCCTGGTT
>NW_006399752.1:18470737-18480851 GCF_000299155.1 Elephantulus edwardii
CACAGGACAGAACACAGTTTAGGGCTGTTGTACATAGGATTGCTGTGAGTCGCTCGACTATGCTTAACAACAAACCTTGAGAAACCGTTTGTTAGAGTAGGATTAGTACTTCTAGCTTATAGAAAAGGTGTTTTCCTAGAATGCCGGTTTGAAGATAGCCTTTCTTATGAAATCTCTTTTAGTGTTACAATTCACAGAAACCATTTCCACAGCCAGACTTGCGATTAAATGACAATCTTTGTGTGAAGACCACATTGATGATCAATCTAAGAATTGCACTGTGTCTATTGTAATTGCTAGTATTGGTTTAGGTAGCTCTGGTGGCCTAGTGCTAAGAAGCTGCACTGTCAGCCCAAAGTTATGCAGCTTGAAACACCAACTGATTCACAGGAGAAAGATTAGTAATCTCCTCCTGTGTAATTTACTGCATATTAAAACCCACTGTAGGATGAGCTATGAGTTAGTTCAGATTTGATGATGCATAATAACAATAATACAGTTTTGTTTAATCTGCAGTACAATAAATTCTGGGTGATAATTTTTCCAATTTCCTTTAATGGTTACATAAAAATAACACTCATTAATTTACTCCTGTAACAATTATTGGGGGGGAGATAAAATATTTCTTTCTTTCTGAATATCATGACATAACCAAGAGTGCATAGGTGTGCAAATGCATGTATGCATGCTATTAGTCCATTATGAAATATGTATATGTCTTATTTCTCTTGATTTCCTGTCCTCTTAATCTATGGTTTTCCTACATTATAAGATATTTTAGGGTAAGGTCTGAAAGGCAGTTAATCACACAGAAAGCGATTGGAGCAGCTGGTGGATTTAAACCATGTGACTTTGGCATTACAGTGCAGTTTCTTACCTCTAGAACACCAGATCTCCATATACAGCTATATATTTCCTTACATGATGGATCTTAAACATAGTAGGTGGTAAATATATACCCATTGAGCAAATGTACTGAATTTATTAGCATTGTTTTATCCAGTTGGCCTTTCAAAATACACACATTCCTTTGGTGCAAGCCCATGTTTGAAGTGAATTACCAGTGTTGTGATTTGAGAGAAAAAAGTGAAGGGATGCAGATTATTTTAATATTATTTCTTTAAAGGAGAAGCACAGATGGCCAGTGACAAAAAGCTGTGCTGCAATATCGTAGGCATGTGGTTCCAATCCACCAGCTCTTCTCTGGGAGAAGGATAGGCAATCTTCTGCCAAGCAATTGGTGTCTCTGAAAACTCACCAGAGGGTCAGCTGTGGGTTGATTCTGATTTGATGGTACATAACAACAACAAGAAGAAGAAAGGAGAATTATGAGACACACATATATTTGTAACTTTCCAACACCCAGATTGCAATATATATAAACAAGTTCACATTCTCTTTTTCTGGATTTTTCCAAGAAGTAAGGCTTTGTTTCCATTTTATCTTCCTTTCAAACTTAACTCTGATTCTCCACTTTCTCTGCCTATCTTTCTGTGATCCCGTTAAATATAATTGCACCTTTCATACAAGAGGGTTCTTCAGAAAGTTTGGAACAAATACTATTTTCCTCTGGATGTGTAGAACCATTGAAAAATATCTTTTTAACTGATTATTAATTTACATGGTACCTTTTCTATGATTGCAATAGAAAAATTAGCATGGAAGTAAACTATTACATTCCACAGCACATGGTACAATGTAATGGGAAAATAGATTAGTCTCTGATGATTAACTGAGTCACGAAAGAAAGAGAAGTTTATTCAACAAAGAACTGAGTGAATCATTAGGAGCCAAACATATCTATTTTTTATTTTTTTAATTAATTTCAATGACCATTTACAGAAGTTTTGGATTTCCATTCATTCATTTCTCCCTGCCCACCTCTCCCCACCCCCAGTTCGCTCCTCTCCTTGAAAAGCAAAAGAAAAACTTCTTCATTGGTATACAATTGCCCCACATACCCCCATCCCCACCCTGAGCCTGAATATACTCTACTCTGCCACCCTCATTCCAAACTCTTATTATAATCATAATTCCCTAAAATATATTACTTTTAATATATATCTATTTTTAAAGTCATTGAACTCTGTAATATCTGCTATTTGAGTCAAACGATACTACACAGATACCTCATTTGGTCCAAGCTCTTGATAATTAGTGAGACTTAAACCTTCCTGGCACACCTCAGCATGTTTAATCACAAGCTTCCAGTATTTATAACACTTATTTTCATTCAGCATCCACCTCTTTGGTTTCATTAGCATGCATTACTCTCCAGGAGACTTGCGTCAAGTTTATGAAAGCATTGCCAAATGACTCAGGATCAAAACATCTAATACATCCAATTCACTGTGGCTAATACATAGTTATTCCACATAGTTGGGACTTGAAAGTACCTTTTGTTTAACATGTAATAGCATGGATGTCCTGAACTTTTTAAAATATGCTAGCTTGTGAAAAGTGTTAAGTGGAGGGAAAATCCTTAGCACAGTGTATGACATAAAAATATAGAATCAACAAGTAATTCACTGCATTTACTCATATGAATGAAAATAAGGATCTAAAACTTTACTCTGAAATATTTATGTCTATCTATACCCTATACATATAGAGTTTGTATATCTAATATTCCTCTTAAAATCATACACATGCACATGCATAATTGTTGTTTAAGATATGCTCATGCATGTAGAAGCACTTGCTTCAGAGAATCAAGGATCTGAAGTTCTTGCTGCAGATGATCAAGGACTGGAGCCAAGAAAACAAAAATCCTCACCACTGGACCAATAATCAACAACATCAAGAAAAGAGAAAAGACTAAAATTGTCAATGATTTCATCTTTTTTGTATCCACAGTCAAAAGCCTTGGTACCAACAGTCAGAAGATAAGGAGATGTATAGCTTTGAGGAAATCAGCTGTCAGGGACGTCTCTAAAGTCCTAATGAGCAATGATGCCAGTTTAAAGACTAAGATGCACCTGACTTAATTTACAATTGTGCATCTGAAAGCTGGACAGTGAGTGAGGATGACAAGAGAAATATCAATACATTTGAGTTGTCATGTTGGAGAAGAGTGCTAAATATTCAGGGACTTCCAAAAGAATAAACAGAGATGTCTAGGAGAAAGTGCAACCAGGAAGTTCCTTAGAGGCAAAGGGTAATGCTTTGTCTCAAATATTTTGGACATGTTAGGAAAGGTTATTCTTTGGAAAAGGACATCATGATCAGCAAAAGAGAGGAAAACCATCAATGAGATGGATTGATACAGTGTCTGCAGCAATGGACTCAAATGTGTTAAGAATGATAAGATGGCACAGAAAAAGAGTTTCAGATCTATTGTTCATATGGTCTCTATGAGTTGTACTCAACTTGATGACACTTTACAACAATAATATGCATATAGAAAACATTGACGCTCTCAGAAAACATTTACTGTGCATACTTATACTTATTTGTTGATTATCTTTCTTCTACTAAATTAATTTTGCATTTTCCTTATGAGTTAAGCTATTTGTGTAGATTATTTCTGTTGTGCATTGCTGTGTTTTGATTAATTTCTCTGTCCCATCAGTATTACACCAGCTTGATTACCTATCATAGGGATATAATAAGTCCTGCAACCAAGTAGAATTATTCTTCTATGGCGTGGGCTTACAAAAAGCCATGTTGTTAAAGGCTAAATGGAGTAGGAAAACCTAGACACATCACTTTTAATGAAATTCAATGCAGTACTCAAGAGCCTGGCTAGGATGATATCAGATAATGCCAAGTAGGGATTTGCAATGTGTATGCTCACTGGCTAGAAATAAGGCTCTCTCTCCATCTTCCTCTCCCACCACTGTCTCTGAAGATCATACAGGCAGCCTGACCTACACCAAAACCTAGCTAAATAGGAAGATGTCCAGTGTTAGAGACTTATAGGTCACAACATTCATCTTAAAGTGATACTGGAGGTAATGAACATTCCTAAGAAAATAAAAAGAAAACCTTTGATGTTATAAAAATGTCCTAAAGCAGATTGTGAATTTAAATATAAAACAATAAAACAAAAGTTAAAAAAATCAGCAGAGAAATTTCATAATTGTAGTTGTTGTTGTGCTGTTCTTGTTATATACTCTCGAGTTGCTTGCAACTCATAGTGACCTAGTACAACACAGTACCACAGCCCTAAACCCTGCTCTGTCCTGTGCCAATAGCACTGTCTCCGACACATCCACCTTGATTATCCCAGTCACTGAATCAATCCACCTCATAGAGGGTCTTCCCCTTCTGCACTGTCCCTCCACCCTCCCAAGCACCGATACCTCCTTGCAATATATCCAAAGTACGTAGGACAAAGCCTCACAATCCTTGCCTCCAAGGAGCAGCCTGGTTTAACCCTCTCCCGGATGAATGTGTTCATTTTCTTAGCAGTCCATGGCATATTCAATACTCTTCTCCAGCACCACAGCTCAAAGACATCAATTTTCCTTCTCCCCTTGGTCATTGACCAACTCCCTGAGGCATAACAAGTGATTGCAACAACCATGGCATGTGTCAGGTACACCTTAGTCTCCAAAGTGACACCACTGCTCTTCAGTACCCTGAAAAGGTCCTTAACAGCCGACTTTCCTATCACAATGTGTCTTTCAATTTCTTGGCTGCTGGTTTCAAGAGTGTTGACTATGGAGCCAAGCAAACTAAAGGTGTGAAAAATCTCAATCTCTTCACCATCCATCCTGATGCTACCAATTGGCCCACTGGTGAGAATCTGTTTTCTTGATATTGAGCCGCAATCCATACTGAAGACTGTAGTACCTGACCTTTCATAGCAAGCACTTCAGGTCCTCCTCAGTTTTAGCAATCAGGGTTGTGTCATCTGCATAACACAGATTGTTGATGGATCTTCCAGCAATCCTGATGCCACACTTCTCCTCATAGAACCTAGCCTCCTGGAAAATATGTTCTGCATATAGGTTGAAAAGGTATGGAGAAAAGACACGTCATTTGTGTACACCCTTCCCAAATTTGAACCATGCAGTGTTTCCTTGCTCTGTTCTGATGACTGCCTCCTGGTCGAAGTATAGATTTTTACCTTAACACAATCAAGTGTTCTGGGATTCTCATTCTTTTCAGAGTCAGCCACAGTTTATTATGATCAATATAGTCAAAGGCCATTGCATAATAATGAAGCACAGACATTCCTCTGGTATTCCCTGTTTTCAGGTAAGATCCAGCTAACATTAGCTACAGTTAGACAAAAATATTTTAGATGTTATACCCTTACCATAAAGAATAAAAAGGTACTTTGTTCTTTGCCTAGGCCTCTTCAGAGGAAGAATATCTTGTGGCTAGAATCCAGAAGTAACTCCACAGGTGAAAAAAGGAAAATTTCCTCATGTGCTATTTACACCCTCAGAAATCCAATGGAGGGTCAGCTCTGAGTCAGTTCTAACTCAGTGAGTGAATGATGAAAAAAAAAGGAAAAAAGGTAAGTTAAATATTAGGAGAAAATATTTGCAAATTGTATAACAAACATAGAGCCAGTATCTAGCATATGCTAAAAAACCTTTAAAAATAAATGTAAAATAGTCTATCAGAACATGGGACGAAAAAAATATGAAGAAAATTTCACTAACAGAGGTGTACAGATAGCCAACACACATGTAAAAAAAAGTGAATATTATTAACCATTAAGTTAATGATAAAAATATTTATTACAACAACTAAGATAAAAGCTATGGACAGCACAAAATAGTGGTGAAGATGTTGAGAAACTAATTTGCTCACACATTGCTGAAGAGATAATAAAATGGTACAGTCACTCAAAATGCATTTATATTAAAGTTCTATTAGGAAGATCAGTATGTTTGCTGTTATTATGTACTATCGAGTTGCTTGCAACTCATAGCAACCCTATGTACAAGAGCCCTAAACCCTGCTCTATCCTGTGCCAACCTCATTGCCTCCAACACAGCTACTCCCACTACCCCAATCACTGAATCTATTCATCTCATCAAGGGTCTTTCTCTCCTGTGCTGTCACTCCACTCTCCCAAACATGATGTCCCTCTCTAAGGACTGGTCCCTCCTTGCAACATGCCCAAAGTATGTCAGACGAAGCTTCAGAATCCTTGACTCCAAGAAGCAGCCCAGCTTCACACTCTCCAGGACAAACCTGTTTGTTCTCCTAGCAGTCCATGCTATATTCAACACTTTTCTCCAGAATCACAGCTCAAAGGCATCAATTCTCTTTCTAACATCCCTAGTCACTGTCCAACTCTGCGATGGATAGCATGCAATTGCAAAGACTATAGCCCAGATCAGGCACACTAAGAAAAAGAATTAAATAGGATGAGTTTAAAAATTACTCCAAAATTAATTAATTGTTTGTTTAAAGATAAGTTTGGTTTATCTCTCTGTTTGTAGTATCTATTATTGCATTAAAAACCTCCAACACTACAAAGCAAAGTGGCTTTACTTTTGTTTTTGCAAACAGTGCACCTTGGTTAACAAAGAATATCAGATTTCTACTTTTATTTTATTGACTAGGCAGAGGAGCTCTATCGTGTGGAACAATTATGGATAAGGTTTCAAAGAAAGGGAATTCCAGAACACTTAACTGTGCTCACGCAGAACCTGTACGTAGACCATGAGGCAGTAGTTTAAACAGAGCAAAATGATATTGCATGTTTGAAAATCAGGGCTAGTCTATGTCAAGTTTTTATTATTTCACTAAATTTGTCAAGGTTATTTGCTGATTATATAAACTGGATTATATGAAGACATTATACCATTGTTATTGGAGAAAAACTTAGTAACAACCTCCAGGATTTCACAATTGACTTATGCTGTTTTATGAAAGTGAAGAAACTAGAAGCCCTTACTATCGGAAGTCAAAGGCAATAGCCTTCCTTATGGATTATACTTCAGCATAGTGAAAACAAAAATCCTCACATCTAGACCTATAAGCAGTATCTTGATAAATGACAGGAAGCTCTGACGGCACAGTCTGTAGGAACTCGCTCCATTAACCCAAAGGCAATACATTTCTGACAGTTGAAATCCAGGAGTGACTCTTCAGGACAAAGATGGGGAATCTCTTACTATACAATTTATAACTTCCAAAAACCTGCTGGAGGATCAGCTATTTGACCATCTGTTGTAACAACAATATGTTTTGACACTGAAATTATGAAGGATTTAGTTTTATGTTGATTAACAATCAGCATACTATAAAAGCAACAACTTAAAAAAATCTAGAGGTAGATAAAATAAATTAATGCGATCTTCTAAAAATCAAATCTCTATGATAGTAAAAAAACTTCTCCAACAGGGAAAAGGAGAAGCCCATAGATTACAGAAAATATCTAGCAACTATTTATCTGATAAGGGATTCATGTTTAAAGTGTTTAGATTAAACCAGCACCTCAAGTAGAAAAAGGCAAACCACTCTACCACAAAAGGGTACAAGATATGAATTAGATACCTTACCAAAGAAGAAATTCTGATGGTCAATAATCATATGAAGAAAAATTAAAAATTCCTAGCTAACAGGAATTTTTAATATTTCTTCATATGTTTATGAGATATCATCTCACCTGATCAACAATGAAATATTTCAATAGGGAAGCAAACAACAAATGCTGAAGAAGATGTGGAGACATTGGAACTCTCATTCAATGCTGGTGGGAATCTAAAATAGTATAACCACGATGGAAGGCAGTCAGACACATTCTCAAAGAGTTGGAAATAGAAATATCATTTTAACCAATTATTCTGCTACTAAGAATATATCCCAAAGAAACCAGAGCTGTGACACGAACAAATTTATGCACATTCATATTTATTACAACATTATTCACAATAGCAAAAGAATGAAAGCAGCTCAAGTGACCATCAACAACGAAAGAACAGAAAAACTATGGTACATAATATCACACAGGGTTGAAAACCAATGAATTTATAAAACACTACACAAAATGGATGAGTCTTCAAGACATTATGCTGAGTGAAATATCTTAGTCACAATAGAACAGATAATGTGTAAGATCATTGTTATGAAAATAGGATGGACACAGGCAAGAGGAGAGTAGGAAGAGAATAGATGGCTAACTAAACATTTCTTTGGATTAGGAGCAGGGAAAGACTACAGGAAAAGGATGGATGCTTATACTTTGTATGCATCACAATTAAACAAGACATGAATTACAAAGGAAATTGTGAGTGGGGGATGGGGGGAAATGTCTATCAATGAATGAAAGAGAATTCATCCTTCCTGTAAACTTTCAATACAATTATAATTAAAAAAGGGAATAACATATGCCAGTAGGCAAAACTGTGGCAAATATGTCTTTAAGGTGTAAAAAAGAAGTCACTTCGAAGACTAACACCTGCCTTATCCTAACTATCTTGTTTCCAGTTGTCTCACACGCATGAAAAAGCTGGATGAGAAATTGTTGTTGTTGTTGTTGATTTCCGTCAGGTTGAGCATTACTTGTAGTGACCCTATGAACAAAAGGCCTGAAGCCTTTCTATAGCTATTGACATTTATCAAAATCCATAGAGTTTCCAGAGGCATGGTGTTTAGGAAGTGGAGAATGAGTGTCTTTGAATTATGATGTTGGCAAAGAATATTAATTATTCTGTGAATTTCCAGAAGGATCAATAAACCTATCTCAAAAGAAGTAAGGCATGAAAACTTGGAAATAAGAATGACAAGATGTCATCTCTTATACTTTGGACATGAAGGATTGGTTCCTAGAGAAGGACATCATTGTTGGTTAAGAACTATGGGAGGACAAAAGACCTTCCAATAATGGGCTCAAATGTAGTATGTTTGTAAGAATGGCATAGAGCTGAGCTGTGTTTCATTCTGTTGCACATGGGGACATTATGACCAGAACAGACTGGACAACACGAAACAACATAAGATTGGTAGAATAATTGCTATTTCAATTGTTAATTACTATTGAAATTCAGACTAACAATGATCCATTAATTTCAGAGTAGAACTTTTTTTTGTCTATAATCTTAAGAGAAGCACATATCAAGACTCATTCTCAATGCATTAATTATTCTAGTGGAATTGTTTTGAGATAGATGGGGCAGCAGGTTTAGATTTAGGGTACAGCTGGGAATGTCTAACATAGATTTTAAATACATACACAGAGCTTCAAGGGTGCACATACATTTGATAACGTGTTTACAGATTATAGATCCTTTTCCATTCATTCTAGGAATAAAATAATAATATCCATAAATTGATAGATAAACATGTTTGTCCATAACTGAATTTCAACTTTTAAAGTTGTTAATGCTGGGAATTAAGTCTTCTCTTGATTTCTTGAAGTCTTATTTTTGCAGAATTATGTGTGAAAGCTTAATATTGAACTTTCTTTAAAGAAAACTATTAGATACAGCTATGGTGTTTTCCTAAAGTATCTTCGAAAAATATATTCAGTACATCAATCCATTCCACTAATGTCCATGAAAATTCGTATCCAATTGGTGGAAGTTTTTGTTTAACTCAGAATATGTTTATGTATATGTATTCATATGCATATACTATAGTTAACAACCATGTAAAATTCGACATATTGAACTCTCTACCTAGAACACTTGATTGTTCTAATGTAAAACCTACACTTGGACCAAGAGGCAGTTGTCAGAACAGAGCAGGGAAACACTGTATGGTTCAAAATTGGGAAAGGTGTATGCCAGGAATGTGTCCTGTCTCCATACCTTTTCAACCTGTATTCAGAACAGATTATCTGCGACTCTGGGCTCTATGAGAAGAAGTGTGACATCAGGATTGGTAGAAAATCTATCAACAATCTGCGTTATGCAGATGACACAACCCTGCTTGCTAAAACTGAGGAGGACCTGAAACGCTTGCTGCAGAGGGTCAAGGACTCCAGTTTCAGTATGAATTGAGGCTCCATGTCAAGAAGACAAAGATTCTTACCACTGGACCAACTGGCAGCATCAGGATGGATGATGAAGAGATTGAGAATGTTAACTTTAGTCTGCTTGGCTCCATGGTCAACACTCTTGGCACCAGTAGCCAGGAAACAAACAAACAAACAAACAATGTATTGCAATGGGAAAGTCTGCTGTTAGGGACCTCTCCAAAG
>NW_006399752.1:18481401-18482963 GCF_000299155.1 Elephantulus edwardii
TCTGCAAACTTGGAGAAATGATAAAAGTTATACAAGTGTTCAGGTCTTTCGTTCATAGGATTGCTATGAGACATCTACGACTTGACAACACTAAACAACAACAACAACACAGAAAGAGCTCTGTTTGTCCATGGACAGAAATTGATGTTACCAAGCTAGAAGTGAATGATTTTAATCTGCCACCCTCAGGCCTGGTTTTAATTGTTTTTGGCCAAACATTCTTCTCAGTGGTATAGCACTGGTCTGTCCATTTGCTGTACAGACGTAATTCATGGTTGTTGTGATGCTAAACACTGTGACACTGATGTGTCAAATGTAATAATGGTTATCCATGGTGGACAGTGTTTGGTGGAGCTCCCTGATTAAAACAAGTTTGGAAGCATGAATGCCATCCACTTCCGAAATAGCTTGCCTTCAGAAACACTATGAACTTGGAGAAACAATGAAAGTTTATACAAGTGTTCAGATCTTTCATTCATAGGGTTGCTATGATTTGTCTACAACTCGACAGCATTTAACAACAAGAGCAACAACCTTGTTTTTATTTTCCACATTGATATATAGGAAGCACAAATAAAATTTTATATTTCAGTACTTTTAATTATGAACACTTTTATTGACAATGTACTTTTCTCATAAATGACTATAATATTTCATGTATTTTCCCCATCTGTAGTTGTTCTCTCTTATCTTTGATGCTGTTGTTAGTTGCCATCTAGTTGACTATGACTCATAGCGACCCCATGAACAACAGATCTGCACCTACCTCCATCCTCAAGATCTCTGACATGGTCAAGCCAATTGTTTCAGTCACTATATTAATCCAACTTATTGAGGAAATTCCTCTTTTCTCTGATTTTTCATCTTTTTCTAAGGACTGGCCCATCCTGACAACACGCTCAGAATAAGTGAGATCAAGTTTCTGCATCTTTTCCTCTTAAGAACAGCCTGGTTACTCTTTCTAAAAGATAGACGTATTCTTCTGGTGGTTCATGGAATATTCAGCACTTTTTTTCCCACACCACAATTCAAGCCATCAATTCTTTCTTTTTAATTGTTTTTACTTTATATTGGTTTACTTTCAAAGTTCATATACATTTTTTTTAAACTGGATCTTTCCCATTTCCTTTACCCACCCCTCTCTCCATTCTTCAAATTGTATGGTTCTATGACTACCTCCCCCCCTCTATTCTCACCCTTTTGCTCCCCCTTTGCCCTCCTTAGAAACGTATGCATGATTTTTTACTAGTTATCTATTTCTACAATAATTATTTTTACAGTATTTGTCTTTATGGGACTGAGTTAGTTCATTTAGCATAATGCTCTCCAGTCCCTCCTAAGTTAGGCAATGCTTTTCAAATGCACTGCTCCTACATGCTTCTCAGTATTCCATCATGTGAATGTACCATAATTTTTCAATCCATGTGATAGTGGTTAGATATTGGAGCTGTTTTAATGTTCTTTCAATGGTGAATAACACTGCTAGTAACATTGGTGTATAAACCTCTGTTTGTGCCTCACGTCTCATTTTCTCTGGGTATATTCAAAACAGTGGAATGGCT
>NW_006399752.1:18483838-18488627 GCF_000299155.1 Elephantulus edwardii
GTCAGTTTTGGATCAGGTCCAACTCGATGGTACACAAGTGAGTTTTCAGAGGCTTCAAATGGAACAGGATGTTATTGTCCAACTTTCTTTCACAAAGCAGACAGTGGATTTGAACCCAACTATTTGGGTTGACAGTGCAACTCCTTAACTACTACACACCAGAAGGCTGCCAAAAATTCTTAGAAAATAGAGGTAGGTAGGATACATACAGTTACTAAAAGTTTATACAATTAAAAGCATTTATATTCAAACTATGCATAATAAAAAAGAAGAGAGATGTGTTCTCTAAAAAGTTCTAGGTGATATTCTAAAGAGGATTATCCCTTTATTCTCCACACAAATAAATTCATAGAATTCAGTTTTGAGAAAGATCTTGTAAATCATAATATGAATTAACATTTTCAAATAAATTTGAAATTTTAAAATGAAACTTCCTTTGATGAAATGCAGGGGGCGGGGAAGCAAACTGAAATGCAAATACAGCAATTATTTTTTTCAACATCCATCCTCCATTTCTGGGCATGTTTTAGAGAATAAGAAGTGACTTCATTTTGTATAGTCATATAGAGATTATGAAAGTGTTTTAAAGTAGTCACAGAGACAAAATGGCTGTGTGTGATTCAAGGAATAAATGTACATAAAATTGATTATCTGTCTGTTACCTATCAACCTGGGACTCTTGCATGTCTTGGAAATAATTTACACCAGAGTCTTATTTATAAGATCTTCCCTTGGAAATAATATAAAACACTGTCCAATCTATATTTATGAGAGAATTGAGTAATAAATACATAAAGTAAGGAGGAAATACCCTACAAAGTTTAAATACCTTTTGCAGATGTCAAAAATACCTTATAATACCACTTCATCTATTCATACAAAAGAAGCACATAATTTTTTGAGACTAGATTTTTTTTCTCATAAAAAATGAATGGCATTCACTTCTGAAATAGATTCCTTCTGGAAATTATAAACTTAGAGAAACACTGAAAGTTATAAAGTGTTCAGGTCTTTTGTACATAGGGTCACTGTAAGTCATCTATGACTTAAAGGCACTTAACCACAACAATAATCTTTGGCTATTAAGGTAATATTTTATTGGTAAACTATATTTCCTAACATATACAAATTCTCCATTGTAATAGAGTCAGAACTTGAAGAAATAATATACATATGTCACTTGTGAATCTACCATAAGTAATTTGCACTAAGATAAAATAACTGGTTAGAAGAGATGTAAACATGGGTAGAAAAGAATTATGAATAGAACCTTGTTCAATTCTGTGCCATCCTTGAAGTATGCCATATTTGAGCTCATTAGTATGGTCACTGTAGCAATCTAGCGAGCTGAGGACCTTCTTCTCTTTTACTGACCCTCTACCATGACGTACTTTTGCAAGGATGGCCCAAAGTTGTAACATGAAGTTTCACCGTGCCTCTGATATGTCTGTAAGTAATGTGTTGTCATTGAAATGAATCAGCAGACTAAATTGTAAACAGTGAAAGTTGTGAGAGGGTTGGTTGATGTGAGAAATGCTAGAAATAAGAAGGTTCATTTGTGAGTGGGGCATGTTTAATGACATAGGAAGTGGTTTAATGTTTTTGATGAGAAATCTTCCGTTTTGTGAAGGTCAGATGCTGCCTCTCTTACTCAGCTATGTTTATTTACAACTGTAGAGGTGAAGAGCAAGGCTGGAATACCAGCTTTTTTGTGGACTAGTTAAACAGTCTCTGTAGGGATGCTGTCTTATATCTGAAGCTGGAGTATCAAGAATGTCAGAATTGATGCAAAGTGTGAAGTATAGAGAGAAAGAATAAGCTGAATTCTGCAGTACAAACTGTTGATTAGAAGACAGAATTCAGTTATTATGTTTGGAAACCTCAGCTTAATTTCATGATACTAAACACTCACATCTAACTCAGGAGTTATAAGGACTAAACATGATAGAAGAAAAGGTAGAAACTTCAGCTTAATTTCATGATACTAAACACTCACATCTAACTCAGGAGTTATAAGGACTAAACATGATAGAAGAAAAGGTAGAGCAGTCATAAATTTGTGAAAGCTGCAAAGTAGCTGCTGATATTCATCTGCTATCAAAATTTCTCCTAAAAATTTCTTCCACTATAACAAGAAGGCTATGCAAATGGAAAATTTAGTTCAAACTTTAAAGACCTGTGAAAAATTAATTACCATTGGACTCAATTCCATATGATGACAACCCATAACTTGACTATCCCCATAACCCTAGCGACAGAATCAATCCATCTCATCAAGGGTCTCCTCTCCTGCACTGTCTCTCCATCCTGCCAAGCATGATGTCCCTCTCCAAAGACTGATCCTATCTTGTAACATGTCCAAAGTATGTCAGACTAAGCCTCAGAATCACCCTCTCTAGGATGAACCTGTTTGTTCTCCTTGAAACCCATGGCATATTCATTACTCTTCTCCACCACCAAAGCTCAAAGGCATCAATTCTCCTTCTATCATCCCTAGTCACTGTCCAGATCTCTGATGCATAACAAGTAACGGCAAAGACCAAGACCTGTATACGGTGCAACTTAGTCTCCAGATTGACATCGTTGCTCTTCAGTACTTTGGAGAGGTCTCTCACAGCGGACTTCCCCAATGTAATTCATCTTTTAATTTCCTGTCTACTGGTACCAAGAGTGCTGATTGTAGAGCTAAGCAAACTGAAGTTGTCAACAATTTCAAACTCTTCATCATCCATCATGATGCTGCCAATCGGCCCAGTGGTAAGAATCTTTTTCTTGATGTTGAGCTAAATTCTTATCGAAGGCTGCAGTCTTTGACCTTCTGTAGCAAGTGCTTCAGGTTTTACTCAGTTTCAGCAAACAGGGTTGTGTCATCTGCATAACACAGATTGTTGATGAGTCTACCTCCAATCCTGATGCTACACTTCTCCTCATAGGGCCCAGCCTCCTAGGAAGCATTAAAAGAAGATGGAAAGAGCATACAGAGCCATTGTACCAAAAGTAATTGGTACATACAGAAGAACTTCATGAAATAACATATGCGCAAGAGCCTGTGGTGATGGAGAAGAAAGTTCAAGTTGCTCTGAAACAATTGGCAAATAACAAGGCCTCAGGAATCGATAGCATACCGACTGACATATTTCAACAAACATATGCTGCACTGGATGTACTCATCATGTTGTGCCAAGATATCTGGAGGACAACCTAGAGGAGATCTACATTTGTTCTCATTCCAAAGAAAGACGATCCGACAGAGTGTGGAAATTATAAAACAATATCATTGATATCACTTGCAAGCAAGATTCTGCTGAAGATTATCCCAAAATGACTGGAACAACACATCAACAGGGAACTGTCTGAAGAGCAGGCTGAATTTAGAAGAGGCCACGACACTAAAGATATTATAGCTAATGCCAGATGGATTTTGGATGAAAGCAGAGAGTACTGGAGGAATGTCTATCTGTGTGTCATTGACTATACAAAGGAATTTGACTGCGTGGATCACAACAAATTGTGGATGACTCTGAGAAGAATGATAATTCCAGAACACTTGATTATGCATATGTGAAATTTATACTTGGAACAGGAAGCAGTCGTCAGAACAGAGCAAGGAAAAACTTCATGGTTAAAATTGGGTAGGGTGTGCATCAAGGATATGTCGTATCTTCAAAACTTTTCAAGTTAGGTAATAATTTACAAAATAATTGCTCCTGTGTGATGCATAGTATTCCATTGCATGATTCTACCATACTTTCCTAGTCCATTCTATTGTAGTTGGACATCTGGGTTGTTACCATGTTCTTGCAATGGTGAATAATGCTTCTATGAACAATGGTGTCCAAATCTTCGTTTGTGCCCCAGTTCTTACTTTCTTGGAGTGTATTTGAAGCAGTGGAATAGCTGGGTCATATGGAATTTCTGTCTTCAGCTTTTCTGAGGAAGCACCAAACTGGTTTCCAGAACAGTTGTACGAGTTTACAATCCCACCAACAATGTATAACAGTTTGTATCTCATCATATCCTCTCCAATGTTTATTACTTGATATCCTGTTAAACTTTGCCACTGTTAATGGAGTGAAAAGGCCTCACATTGAGTTTTTATTTCCATTTCTCTTATTGCCAGTGATTTAGAGCATTTCTTCATGTATATGCTTGTCATTAGAATTCTTCTTCTGTGAAAATTTGATCCATGTCTTTTACCCAATTTGTAATTGGTTTATCAATATTTTTCTTGTGGAGGCCCAGGAGTACTCTCTAAACTCTCATTAGGAGACAAGAGTCTGTCATCTCGTCGGAGATGATATTGCCAAATGTTTGTTTTCATTTGGTAGGCTCACTTTTCACTCTATTGGAAAAAGGTTTTGATATGCACAGGCATTTAATTTTTAGATGGTCCCATCAATCAATTTTATCCTCTTCAGATTGTGCATTTCTGATTGTATGTGGCTCTCTTTATTCCAAACACTAGGCCTTGTAAACTTGGTCCTTCTTTATCTCTTATGACTGTTAGGGTTTGTGGCCTTACTCTCAGGTCTCTGATCCAACTTAAGTTGATTTTTTTCTGTGTATGGTATGAGATGTGGATCCTGTTAAAGCTTTCTGAAGGTAGAAGTCCAGTTTTGCCAGCACCATTTGTTGAAAAGGTTGTAATTCCCCATTTGATAACTCTGGTTTTCTTGTTGACCTAAGATAACTGGGTCTATTTCTGAATTCTCAATTTTATTTCACTGGTCTATGTGACTGTCATTGTACCAGTACCATGCTGTTTTGTTTACTATTGCTGGGTTGTAGG
>NW_006399752.1:18489167-18529364 GCF_000299155.1 Elephantulus edwardii
CTCCTTACAACATGTCCAAAGTATGTCAGATGAATCCCCAGAATCCTTGCCTCCAAGGAGCAGCCTGGTTTAATCCTCTTTACTATGAATCTGTTTGTTTTCCTGGCAGTCCATGGCACATTCAATACTCTTCTCCAGCACCCCAGCTCAAAGGCGTCAATTCTCCTTCTATCCTCCCTAGTCATTGTCCAACTCCCTGATGCATAACAAGTGATTGCAAAAACCATGGCCTGTATCAGGCAGACCTTAGTCTCCAGAGAGACACTGTTGCTCTTCAGTATTTTGGAGAGGTCTCTAACTGCAGACTTTCCCATAGCAATACGGACATTTGTTATAAAGAGCATATATTCATATATTCACTTTTCTTCTTTATTCCTGGGGAATGATAAATTATGTATGTGCATACATCCACATACAGAAATATATATCCTCAATTATAATTTTCTTATTAGGTAAAAGAGTTTTACATATACATGTTTTTGTGTGTCACTGGAAGAAAAGTGCTCTAAGATCTTCACAGAAAATTCAGATGATTTGCAGATGTCTTTCTGTTATGTGTTTGATTGTGAGAAGTGGGAAGGGGGCTGTAGCTTCATTAATTTTAATCTCCTCAGACTCTGTATGTGGGTTTGCGGCTCCTCAACTTTTAAAATCAGAGATGAATCAGAATGTTGTCCTTTAAACTATGACATTCCAGGCTGAAGAACATGAAATACTTCTTACATAAAAGAGTATTTGACCATTACTTTTATAATTTAAAAATAGGATTAGATGAGCATCAAGTAAAATGGTTTATGGAGCAATCTTCCACTCTGTGGGAGATGGAGAGAATGGCTAAGATGACCTGGTACTCTGGTCATCTTAGCAACTTAACTTTGCTGCAATAAGGGTTTGATTTGGATTTAATACCAGGGCACTCGCCAGGAAAATGAAAAGTTGGCACCTCTGATATGATTAAGACCTTTCATTATCTTCACTGGGAAGAAAACGGACTCTGTATATTATGGGGAAGAAGCCACAATTTTTTTTAAATACTCTTTGTTCCAAGACTTGACTGATTTAATATTTGAGAGGTCAGGATACAAGACACTTTTCAAAACAGGGAGTGGGCAGGGTGAGACAGTCTTCTTGTCATTTAGGAGTTTACAGCCTAGTGCAACAAGATTTATATTATAAGGTGTTCTCTGTAGAGATTTTCTCAAAAAATCATTCTATTAGAAGATGAAGGACATGAAATAGAAAAATGAATTATTGAAATATTCTGCTTGATTGCTTCTTGCTCCCTACCTCCTTTGGCGTCAAGAAAGAAGATGAAACTTCTTGATCTCCTCACACTTCCTTTTTTGGTAGTAAGTTCCCTTGAGTAGTCAGTTGTGGGGTTACTTTTATGCGATACAGAAAAATAAAAACAAAATATATAATGAGACATGTAGGGCATATAGTCGATGACTAGATTTGTAAAACTAAAATAAACTGTGCTTTTTCAAAACAAGTTCTGGATTTTAAATATTACTATACTTATTCCGAAAGAGCTCTGATGGCCTAGTGGCAAGTTACAAATGCCTCTGGAAACTCTATGAAATTTGATAAATGACGATAGCTATAGAAAGGCTTCAGACTTTTTGTTCATAGGTCACTCTGAGTCATACTCAGCTTGACAGCAATCAACAACAATAATTATAATGTAGATGTCACTTAATAATAAATAAGCTATTCATTTGGTACTCACTAACTGTTCTTTTTGGTATAAAATGAAAGATATTTGTTTTGCTTAATTTTGAGATTTGTCATTTTTCTACTTCAGTTCCTGGATAGAACAGTAACATTCTGTTTAACTTTATATTTGTTTGCATACAAAAATTCATATACATTGTGTTTCACACATTCCTTCATTCACATTGTGTAACATATAATGATTCTGATACACTGTGTTTTATAAAATGAATCATGTTGATCTATGCCCACTCTTACCCTTTCCAAGGACTACTACCTCCTCGTAACTAATCCAATAACTAATCCCTCCTAATGATATGCCCAAAGTTATGTGTAACGAAGCTTTGCCATCCTTGCCTATAAATATCACTCTGGCTGTACTTTCTCCAAAACATATCCATTTGCTCTTTTGCTAGTCTATAGGATAATAAGTAGTTTTCTCCAGCACCACAACTCAAAGACATAATTTCTCCTTCTTTCATCCTTGTTCATTGTCCAACTGTCAGACGCATTCAAATGATTGAAAAGATCATGACCTGAATCAGATTTACTTTAATCTTCAAACTGACATCATTGGTCCTCAGAACTTTGGAGAGATTCCTGACTTTCCTGATGGAATATATCTTTTTATTTCTTGACTGCTGGTACCAAGGACAGTGATATACATCTAAGTAAGATGAAATCTTTGACAATTTCAATCTTTTCTCGGCCTAACATGGTGTTCCTCTTGAACTACTGGTGAGGATTTTTCCTCTTCTTAATGTTGAGGTTTAATTCATTATTGAGGGCTATAGTAGTTGATCTTCTGCAGCAAACTTTTCAAGTGCTGCTTGCTTTGAGCAGAAAGTGTTGTGTCATTTTTGTAACACAAGCTTTGTATTCCTTTGATTAGTAGATATTTTATATACTTGATGAGTGATCTAATATCAGACAATGATCATGACATGCTTGTTTATTTAGTCAACTGCATAATACATTTATAACCAGGATATACACACTGAAGTTACCTATAATGTAATAAAAATGACTTTTTTAGAAGAATATTCTTCTGAAAGTTTTTCCAATCTTCCCTTAATTTACTTGTTATGAGTTTTGTTACCAGCTTAAAAAAAAATCTAAAAACCACATATATCTCTTCCATGTTGTTACCTATCCCCCTTAATTACTATCTATGCTTGACTTGTTTGCCACTTTTTCTCCAAATATAAATATATATAGACAGAAGGCCTTCAGCAACAATACTGCTAATGCTATTGTCAGACATCAGTAGTAAATTGTAGCTTTTTGTGGCCTAATCTTGGTAAAGATCTAGGAATCCTGTTCCATGTAATGCCCTAAGGAGCCACAAATAATTGACCAGAGTTGTTAGAAGAGATAATTTCATTTGTACACTCTGCTTTTGGGGTTGCCTTCAACATTCTAAATGATCATCATTAACAGACTATCTGGACTACAAAACAAATACGTAATTTATTTTAGTGTAAAGTAAGAAATATACATATCTCAGTTTTACTTAATTGAGATTCTTTAAAGGAGTAAATACATAAAATTAATCATATCAGAGAAAGGGAGCTCCGATGGCCTAAAGGCAAGATGCTATGATGTACCTTAGTCTCCAGAGAGACACTATTGCTTTTCAATACTTTGGGGAGGTCCCTAACAGCAGACTTTCCCATGGCAATACGTCTTTTAATTTCCTGTCTGCTGGTGCCAAGAGTGTTGACTATGGGCCAAGCAAACTAAAGCTGTGAACAATCTCAATCTCTTCACCATCCAATCCATCCTGATGCTGCCAATTGGTCCAGTGGTGTGTCAGAGGCCTGACTTACTTGCAAAGCAAGATTAGCCCTGTACTGTGAAACCAGCAAGACTAACTCCATCTTGGCTAGAAAATCTGCTTGGCAATATACAACTCAAGGAAGCAGGATGTTAATAAATAAGAGTGACCAAAGGTCTCAGACCTTACGGAATGTTATGTACCAAAACTCTTTGTTTCTTAGAGCACTCAATAAGACATGCTGTAAAACATCTTTGTATTGTACTGAGGTCTGTGAGAGTTAATGATTGACCTGAGAGTCAACATCTCTGAAGAAAAGAGATAATGTGATGGCTACTGCAGAGGTGCTTGTAAAAACCTATATATGCTTTTGAAAAATAAAAGTTTTTGCTATTTGTCATCAACGGGTAGTCTCTCTGAGTCTTCATTCAATCCTTGTCCCTCCTATCTCGGAACTGTTTAGAAATATTGAGGCTAGACCCAGGTATTGGTGAGAATCTTTGTCTTCTTGACATTGAGCCTCAATTCATATTGGAGACTGCAGTCCTTGACCCTCTACAGCAAGCACTTCAGGTCCTACTCAGTTTTTAGCAAGCAAGGTTGTGTCATCTGCATCATGCAGATTATTGATAGCTCTTCCACCAATCCTGACACCACATTTCTCCTCATAGAGCCCAGCCTCCCAGATAATCTGCATACAGGTTGAAAAGGTATGGAGAAGGGACACATCCCTGGTGTATGCCCTTCCCAATTTTGAACCATGCAGTGTTACCTTGCTCTGTTCTGATGACTTCCTCGTGTTCCAAGTATAGGTTTCTCATTAGCATGATCAAGTGTTCTGGGATTCTCATTCTTCTCAGAGTCAGCCACAGTTTGTTATGATCCATATAGTCAAGTGCCTTTGCGTAATCAATGAAACACAAATAGACATTCCTCTGGTACTCCCTGCTTTCAGCTAAGATCCCTCTAACATTAGTTGTAATATCCCTACTACCACTACCCCTTCTAAACCCAGCCTGGACTTCTGGCAGTTCTCTGCCGATGTGCTGTTTCAGTTGTTCTTGTATAATTTTCAGTAGACTCTTGCTTGCATGTGAAATCAATGCTATTGTTCTATAGTTTCCACACTCTGTTGGGTCACCCTTCTTTGGAATGGGAACAAATATACATTTCTTCCAATTAGTTGGCCAAGTGGTTATTCTCCAGATTTCTTGGCACAACTTTATCAGAAATGAGGACATAAAATATGTTGTAATTGCCAAAGAATATTTTGGTATCAGCTATTTTTTTATTGTTATAAGTAGCACATGTGAATTTATATCCAAGCATTCAGGTATTTAAGTCCATTCTAATTGCTGCAAGGGCCAAAAGTAGGAGGGTGAGACTTGAACATCTCCTTCCTTGCTAAGATGTTGGCTTTAAAGCCTAAAGCCAAAGGAAAGACCTGCAAATATGACTATTATTCAAATATATACAATTTCTACAATCTTTTCCAGCCCAAAATTCCCCAATTATGCAATCAAGATTCATTAATTCCTATCAGTGAAAAGTAGAAAACAGAGAGAAAGGAAAGGTAGTCAGAAATTACGATGTGGGTGGTAGAAAGAAAGGTAGATAACAAATGATTGATTTTGTACATTCAATGATTTATGCATAGCAAACAGCATTTCTAAAAAAAAAAAACAAACAAAGAACCAAAAAGCCAAAGGCAACTTTACACATGCACTACACCTGATGAACTGCAAAAGATGAAGGATGTTCGAAAAGCTCAATATCAGCAGTCAAAACCAGGCCAGGTGCTGACCATGGGCAGCCATCAATTACTTATGTGAAAGTTCAGATTGTAGCTGAAGAAGCTGAAAACAAGTCTATAAGAACAAAAATATGACCTTAAGTCTATCCCATCTGAATTTTAAAATCATCTCTATAATAGATTTGAAATTGAATGTTAATGATTAAAGATCTACTGAGTTATGGGATAGCATCAATGATATAATCCATGAAGAGAGTAAGATTGTTAAAAAAGAATATGACCAAATAAATGTCAGAAGAGACTTTGAAAATTGCAATAGTAAACACCGAAAAGACAAAACAAAGGGAATGAATGGAAAAATAAAATAGATCAACTGAAGATTTCAAAGGACAATGTTAGAACACAAAGTAAAGTATTTTAATTGAATGCACAAAGATCTTCAGTTGGAGAATTTAAAACAAAGATATAGACTTGGATGTGCTCACCATTCTATGCCAGGAAATACAGGGGACACCTGCTTTGCTGACTGACTGGATGAGATTCATATTTGTTTCCATTCCCAAGAAAAGTGTTCTAACACAACTTGGACATTATTGAACAATTAATTTAACATGCAAGCAAAATACTGCTGGCAAACATAAATGAAATGCAAGAACAATACATTGACAGAGAACTGAGAGAAGTTCAAGATAGGTTTAGAAAGGGTTGTGACACCAGGGATATCATTGCTGATTTCAGGATGAAAGCAGAGAATACCAGTAGAAAGTCTATTTGTGTTTTATTGATTATGCAAAGGAATTTGCCTGTGTGAATAACAAGAAACTATGGCTAACATTGAAAAGAATGGGAATCCAGAACACTTAATTATGGTCATACAAGATCTATACCTAGAAGAAGAAACTGTTGTCCAAACAGAGCAATGAAATGACATGTTTTAAAATCAGAAAGGTTACATGTCAGGATTGTATCCTTTCTCCATTCTTATTTAATATTTTGTTGTTGTTAGGTGCTGTAAAGTTGACTATGACTCACAGTGGCCCTAGGAACATGAATCTGAACCCCGTCCTATCCTGTGAATCTTCACACTTGCTGACACACTAGAGCCCATTGTGACAGTCCCCATGTCAGTCCACCTGATTGAAGGTCTTCCTCTCCACTGTTCTAAGCTTTATGTACCTCTCCAAGAAATAGCTCCTCTTAGACACATGTCCAAAGTAAGTGTTCCAAAGTCTCATCATCCTTGCCTCCAAAGAGCACTCTAGCTGTTCCCTCTCTAAGACAAATAGGTTTGTTCTCTTGGCTGTCCATGCAATGTCCAGTTCTCTTCTGCAACACCACAGCACAAAGGCATCAATTCTTCTGTCACCTCTGTTCACTGCCCAGCTCTCAGAGGCATAGCAAGTGATAGAAAATGACCATGGCTCAAATCAGATGCACTTTAGTCCACAAACTGACATCATTACTCCTCGGTAATTTGGAGAGGTCTCTAATTGCAGACTTTCCCAGTGCTGTAAGTCTCGTTATTTCCTTACTGCTGGTAACGAAGGTGCTAATCATGGATCAAAGCAACATGAAGATTCAATAAGTATGCTGAGCAGATAATTTGAGAAGGTGTGTTCTATTAAAAAGAATGTGACATCACGATAAGGAGGAAGTCTCATCAACAATGTGTATTATACAAACAAACGACACAATTTGTAAGCTGACTTGAGTCCCTTGTTGCAGAGAATGAAAGACTACAGCCTTCAACACGGACTGCATCTCAGTGTAACAAAAACAAAAATTTGCACCACTGGATCAATAGACAACGTCTTCACAGAGAAAAGATTGAAACTGTCGATGACCTCAACTTACTTGGATCCACTATCAATTCATTTGGTACTGTACCAGTAGTCAATCAATGAGGAGATCTTTTTTGCACGGGGCAAATCTGCTGGTAAGGACCTCTCTAAATTACTGAGAAGCTATTATGTCAGTTCCAATGCTATGGTTCACCTGATCCAGGTCATGTCTTTTAAAACACTTTCTATGCATCTGAGAGCTGGACAATGCATAAGGATGACAGAAAAAGCACTGATGCCTTTGAGTTGAGGTGTTGCAGAACCTTAGTCCTGAACATCCCATGGCATGCCAAAAGACAAACAGATATGTCTTAGAGAAGGTGGAACCAGAGTGTAAGGTAAGGAGTGAAGCTTCATTTCACTTAGTTTGAGCATGTTGTTAGGAGGGGCTACTTCTTGGAAAAGGACTTCATGATGGGACAGGTGGAGGTTGGATTGACATAGTGACTGCAGCAATGGACCCAAATATGTCAGAAATGAATGATGAGGCTGGCACAGGATAGGAAAAGTTTCAGATGCTTGTTCACAAGGTCACTACGAGTCATGCTTGATACAAAGACACCTAACCACAACAATAATAGTTAATAGGAAACTCTGCAGTATGGTGGTTAAACATTCAGCTGCTCATCTAAAGGAGATGATTTGAACCCATCAGCCACTTTGTCAGGAAAAGATGTGGCAGTCTGATCTCTAAAATGTACTAACCTTATTGGACATGTTGCAAGGAGGGACCAGTCCTTGGAGAGGGACATCATACTTGGTAGGGTGGAGGGGCAGTGCAGGAGAGGAAGGCCCTTTATGAGGTGGATTGATTCAGTGACTGGGATAATCGGAATGAGTGTGTCGGAGACACCGAGATTGGCACAGGACTGTTGTACATAGGGTCGCTATGAGTCGAAAGCGACTCGACAGCACATAACAACAACATAGGACAGTTACACTGTCATTTAGGGTCACTATGAATCAGTATGACCTCACTGGCGATGGGTTTAATTTTGGGGGTACAGCAATTTGTAAGTTCTTTTTTGTTCTCCCTCAGCATTTTTTTTTACATTGGAATATGCAGAAAGTATTGTAAAAATGTTTCTGTAGGTGAAAACAAAAGAAGCCACAGCCTATTAATTAAACACACACACACACGTGCATACACACGCACACACACACACACACACACACACGTGGAAAAAGGTAAGCCTAAACTTTTCTATTCTGTTTTATATTTTGTAAAAACCCCCTCACAAATGTGTTAACTCAGGCTATAGCCTGATGCTGCACTGTTTTCCTCTATTCTTCCCTGTAATTCTTTTTATATTTTTAAGAAATGGTGCAAACAATTGCAGAAGTTTTCACAAACATCCTCCTTCTGCCAACAGCTCAGTGCTGGCAGGAATACCACCTTTTCAAGGGTGTGAACGGAATTGATTTATACACACTGCTGGATCTGTTTCAGGGTATTTTCTCAGCTGAAATCAAAAGCGTGGTTGCAAATGAGTTGTATGGTGGGCTTTTATCTGATGTTTATTCGGCTGCACACACCAAGTGCTGTTAGAAGTCCAGGTTCAGAATGGATATCACATTAATCAACTCAAGGCAGAAGGAAAGAAATGACTGTCACACTATGAAGGATGGAGATTGAGTAATCGTCAAGAATTTAGGGGGGAAAAAAGCAACTAAGTTCCACAGGCCCTGCTGAACATGAAAAACAATGGATGCCACTAAAGCTGCATTTTCCCAGAACAGATTAAGAATTCAAGGAAATGAGGAGAAGGAGTGGCGAGAGGGAGGTTAGTAAAAGGTTGCTGTGAATAAAACCCGCTTCCTTTCGGCTAGAACCCAAAACACCATGCTTATGAATTAATGGGTAAAGGGAACAATTTCCAACCTCTGTAGATACACTATTTTCACAGTATTATCTTACTGAGTAACATATACATTTGACCAATGAGTTATTTAATAAGCTATTTCTGGGCTAATTTTTCAAGTGTAATATGGTAAGTTTAAAACTGAACTATATTTCAGATGACTAAAAAAGTTAATAGGTCAATGTCATTTTTCTTACATCAAATGCTTTGTTTTTGTAATTGAAAAAAATGAAAGTTGAAAATGAAATTGAAAAATGAAAAAAAACATGTCTCTAAAATGAGTCATTGGGAATTTGTTCAGGCAGATTGCTGTTGTCAGCTCTTACTCACTATAATGTATGTAGAGCAGATGAAAACCTTGCTGGATCCTGCTTCATCCTCACCATAACACTGTGTAGGTTCATTGTTGCAGTTAACCTGTCAGTCCAGCTCATCGAGGAACTTCCTCCACAAACATAAGGTCCTTTTCCAAGGGCTGATTCCCCTTGATACCATGCCAAGAGTATATGAGAGAATATATCACAATCTATCCTCTAAGGCACTCTGAACACACTTTCCCAAAACATATTTGCTTGTTCTTTTGGCAGTCTGTAATATTCAATATTCTTTACCAAAACAACAATTTAAAAACATTAATTCTTCTTTCATATTTTGTATTTGTTTGCTCAATTTTCACATTCATATAGTGGTTTTGAGTTTGGGATTTTTTATGTTTGGTGTTTTGTTGTTTGGTTTTTTTTTTAATTGGTTTTGTGTAAAATGGAATCAGAACTGACCTGTAGCTGACCTTCCAATGGGTTTTTGTAGAGAGTTAATCTCTTGGGAGAAGGTTGCCCATCTTTCTCCTGTGGAACAGTTGCTGGATTCTAACCACATGCCTTCAGGATTGCAAGGTGGCTTCTTGCCATTAGGCGACCAGTGCTCTCCCCATTTTTAATTTTATTTCTGTTGTTGTTGTTATGTGCCATCGAGTCGTTTGCGACTCATAGCGACCCTATGTACAAGAGCTCTAAACGCTGTTGTATCCTGTGCCAACCTAGCCATCTCAAATGCACTCATTCCCACCACTCCAGTCACAGAATCGATCCATCTCACCAAAGGTCTTCCTCTCTTGTGCTGACCCTTCACTCTCCCAAACATGATGTCCCTCTCCAAGGATCAGACCCTGCTTGCAACATGCCCAAAGTATGTCAGACGAAGCTTCAGCATCCTTGACTCTAAGGAGCATTCCGGCTTCACCTTCTCAAGGACAAACCTGTTTGTTCTCCTAGCAGTCCATGGTATATTCAACACTCTTCTCCAGCACCACAGCTCAAAGGCATCAATTCTCCTTCCATCATCCCTATTCACTGTCCAACTCTCTGATGCATAGCACGTAATTGTGAAGACTATAGCCAGAAAAAGAGTTTTTGGGATTCAGGAAGGAGAGAGAGGTGGAGCTTTCCTGATCTGCAAAATCTAACCCAGGTAATACCAGGGGGCTCTAGCCAGCCAGAACCCTGACGCCATTGCCAGAAAAAGAGTTTTTGCTATTTGGGGAGGAGAGAGAGGTGGAGATTTCCTGATTTCTAATTTTTTTTTTTTAGGATATGTAAATACATAGTGTATAGTGTGATTTATTTTCTGGTCTAAAACAGCCAAAAAAACCCCAACAATCCTCACTGTTGTAAAATGAGAACTAATTTGGACTTTGTCTTTATTAGATGTCTGAGGCTATACATGATACACTCATCTTTATCTGGAAGCACAGTCCCCAGTTCTCCTAACACAAAGGCTTGGACCATCTGTCCATTCAAATCCACCAGTGGCTCTCTCTACTGAAGATGGATAATTTACTTCTGCACAATGTACAGTCTCCAAAAACCATTTGGAGGTTCAACCATAAGTTGATTCTGACTTGATAGCAAAGAGCAAGTGTGAGTGAATGTTCAATTTAATTAAATGATACTTTGTTTTGTTGTTGTTGTTATGTGCTATTGAGTTACTGGCAACTCAGAAAGACCCTATGTACAGCAGCCCTAAAGTCTGTCCTATCCTGAACCAGCCTCACTGACTCTGACACACCTGCCCCCATTACCTCAGTTATGGTGTCAATCAATCTCCTCTGGAGTTTTCCTCTCCTTCACTTTCCATCCACCCTTCTAAGCATGATGTCCTTCCATAGGGACTGATCCCTTCTGGCCATGTACTTATAAATGTGAGACAGAGCTTCAAAATCCTTGTCTGCCAGGAGAAACTTAGTTTCATCCTCTCCATGACAGACCTATTTGTTCTCCTGGAGGCCCTTGGTATGTTCAAAACTCTTCTTTAGCACCACAGTGCAAAGGCATCAATTCTTCTGTTATCCTTAGTCATTGTCCAGCTCTGACGCATAGCAAGTTATCATATAGACCATGGCGTAGATCAGATACACCTTATTTTCCAGACTGACATCATTGCTCCTCAGCACTCTGGAGAGGTCCTTGACAGCAGATTCACCTAACCCAATTCTTTTTTTTTTTCAGTTTCTGACTGTTAGTGTGCTCATGTGGAACCTATACCTGGATCAGGAGGCTGTTGTAAAAGGGAGAACTGCATGGTTTGGAATTGGGAAGGGAGTTTATGAGGGTTGTTTTCTCTCTCCATACCTGTTCGATATGCTAAGCAAATTATCTGAGAAGGTAGAATCTATGAGCAGGAGCGTGGCATCATTGTCAGAGGGAGATTCATCAATAACCTGTGTTACGAAGATGACACAACATTACTTACTGGAAATGAGGAGGACTTGAAGCGCTTGTTGCAGAAGATAAAGGAATGCAGCCTTCAGCATGGATTGTGTTTCAATATCAAGAAAACAAAGATTCTTACCGCTGGACCAGTAGGCAGAGTCATGATGGATGAAGAGGAGATTGAAATTGTCAACTGCTTCATCTTGCTGAGATCCACAATTGGTATGAGCAGTCAGAAAATAAGGAAATGTATTGAACTGAAAAAATCTATGGTTAGGAACCTTTCCAAATTGTTGAGGAGTAGTGATGTCAGTTTAAAGGACTAAGGTGAGTCTGATTCAGGCCATAGTCTTTCCAATTACTAGCTATATATCTGAGAGCTGGACAATGAATAAGGATGACAGAAAAAGAATTGACACCTTTGAGCTTTAGTGTTGGATAAGACCACTGAACATCCCATGCGTGGCCAAGAGAAGGAACAGATATTTCTTGGAGATGGTGTAGCAGGAGTGCTCTTTGGAGGCAAGAATTATGAAGCTCCATCTTACATACTTTGTACATGTTGCTAGGAGGTGCTATTCCTTGGAGGAGGACATGATATAGGGAAGGGTGGAGGGTTGGTGAAGGAGAGAACCCTCAACCAGGTGGACTGATGATGACTGCTGTTATGGGGTTTTTTTGTGTCAGGAAGTGTAAAGATGGCACAGGATAGAACAGGATTCAGATCTTTGGTTCATAGAGTTGCTATGATCCCTATTCAACTCCACAGCACCTAACAACAACAACAATGCCAAGAGTATTTGATTGTGGAACTGAGCAAGTTTAAATTGTTAACAACCTCAATCTCTTCTCCATTCATTATGCTGCTGCCAATTTGCCCAGTGGTGAGAATTTTTGTCTTCTTGATGTTAAGCTTCAATCTATATTGAAGACTATAGTCCATGACTTTCTGCAGCAAATGTTTCAGATCCTCCTCAGTTAAATCATCCTACTTTTAAAAATATAAACAATATCTTAACATCTGGAAACTAAAACCAGGTTCTGGTTGACTTTGGACTTTGGAATGAGAGGAAAGACTGAATTTCTCCTTATCTTGTTGCAGACAGTCTGGAGACTAAGGTCCACCTGAGCCAGGTCATCATCTTTACAATTACTTTCTATGCACCAGAGAACTGGACAATAACTAGGGGTGATAGAAGAAAGACTGATGCCTTTGAGTTGTGGTGCTGGAGAAGAGTATTGAACATATCATGGACTACTAGGAGGACAAACAGTTCCATTCTGGAGAGGGTGAAACCAGGCTGCTCTGTGGAGACAGGGATTTTGAAGTTCTGTCTCACATACTTTGGGTACTTGGCCTGGAGGGACCACTCCTTAGAAAATAATATCATTCTTGAAAGGGTGGAAGAACAGCACAGGAGAGGGAGTCCTATGATGAGATGGATTGACTTAGTGACTGGAGAAGTGTGATTAGGTATGTTTGAGATGATAAAATTGCATCAGGACAGGGCAGGTTTCAGGACTAAAGTACACAGAGTCGCTATGTGTTGCAGGTGACTCAATCACACATAACAACAACAATGGAGCCTTTGAGATTAGGCAGGCCAAAATCAAAGCTAATTTTAAATCACAGGTTCTATCACTGTTACAGTGCCTAGCTATGTGTGTGAGTAACATGGAATCAACTGTGTCTGTCCTCAGTTAGGTGCACAAGTGTTAACAGTCTTCATCTGCAATATCCATATCACAAAACCTATTCCTACAAGGTCAGACATGTTCCCAAATTTCCTCACCTACTTCTAACAAGTCTAACATCAATTGTTTCTCCCAAAGTTCTTTATTCTCCATTACTAGGTCCACTAATCCAGTGCAATGGCCACAAAGAAGTCATAGATCATACAAATCTTACACATGGTTATGGAGTTTATGAGGTGAGTTTTCTGTTTCAATGAAGGTTGAAAATGTGGAAAAATGTGTTAGTCAAGAAAGCTCAGGTTTGTTAGTAGACGTTTGACCTTTGGCTTTGTGGCCTTAGGTCAGTGTTGCAAAGCTCTCTCAGTCCTCTGAGTTATGATATCTTCCCCTAAGCCTTTCAGTAAGCTTGAGCGAAGTCCTCTGGTTCTGGCTCTGATTCTGTAGTGCCGCAGTCCCAGCCAGCTCCCCTTTGATTCTCTGCCACTGATGTAGTGTGCTATTCTCAGTCTGTCTCCATCTTGATCAACAATCTCTACCTCACAGGATTTGCACTGCATTCTCTACCTCTTTCTTGCGGTTAGTGAACTTTTAATATAAGCTTCTCAATCTTCTCAATTTAAATCTTTTGGATGGCAAGATTGACTAATTCTCATTAGCAGTCTATACGACATGTTGCTATGTTCTCTTACAGGCAAGTATTATAAGTCAAAGCCAACAGAATAAGAAAGCCATTTATTTTGACAGTAAACCTAGGGTGTCATGATGGCTATGTTGTTCCAGAACCTACAGACCTTATGCAGATGAGAGGTAGCAGTCAGGACTTCAGACATGGAAGAGAAAAGTATTGGAACAGTACATTGATAGAAAACTCCTAGAAATACAAGCTGGATTTAGAAGAGGCTGAGGCACTAGGGGCATCATTGTCTATGTCAGATGAATCAGTGCTTAATGCAAAAAGTACCAGAAGAATGTCTACTTTTGTTTCCTTTACTATGCAAAGGCATTTGACCCTATGGCTCATAACAAATTGTGGCTAAGATTGAGAAAAATGGGAATCCCAGGACATTTGCTTGTGCTCATGCGAAATCTATGTTAGACCAGGAAGCAGTCATCCAAACAGAGCAAGGAAACACTGCATGATTTGAAATTAGGAAAGGAGTGTGTCAGGGATGCACCCTTTTCTCCATATCTTTCCAATCTATATGTGGAACACATCATTCAGAAAGATGGGCTTTATGAGGGGAATGTGACATCAGGATTGGAGGAAGACTCATCAACAACTTGTATTGTGCAGATGATACTTTACTTGCCGAAACTGAGAAGGACCTGAAGAATTCGCTGCAGAAGGCCCAGAACTGGAGTCTTCAATAAGGGTTGAAGCTCAACATCAAGATAACAAAGATTCTCACCTCAGGACTTCATGATAGACAAAGAAGAGATTTAACTTGTTAATAATTTCATTCTCCTCTGATCCAAAATTAATACTCTTAGCATTCGCCATCAGGAAATCAAAAGATGAGTTACACCAGGAAATCTGTTATTGAGGCCCTCGCCAGAGTGCTAAAGAACAATGATATCATTTTAGAGCCTAAGTATATTTAATCCAGGCCATGGGATGCTCAACTGCTTGCTATGCACATGACAGCTGGACTATGACTACAGATCACAGAAGAATTGATAACTTTGATTCGTGGTCCTGCAAAAGAGTATTAAACATATAATGGACTGCAAAGAGAACAAACAAATCTGTCTTGGAGAGGGTGAAACCTGGTTGCTTTTTGGAGGGAAGGATTGTTAAACTCTGTCTCACTTTGGGCATGTTGCCAGGAGGGACCGGTCCTTGGAGAAGGACATCATGCTTTAAATTGTAGAGGTCAGCACAGGAGAGGAACACCCTGGATGAGGAGAATTGACACAATCACTGTGGTAATGAGGGCAGATGTGTTGGGGACTGAGAATGGTTCAGGATAGAGGAGGGTTCAGAGCTACTGTTTTATAGGATCACTATGAGTCATAGATGATGGCACATAACAACAATAGTCAGCAAAAGTGAGGGAACTCAGAGCTGTCACTGACTAACTAGAAGCTTCCTCAGAAATTTTATACTGTATATTCAAGGTCTGGTAAAGTTCCTTTTTAAAGTTAAAAGGAGCAAAACCTGAAGTAAGTGAGGTAGAACTTGGAGATAGACACTGACAGATTTAGAAATCTACCTCATCTTTAAGAGAAGTCTGTTCCTAGTTCATTTAATGATCCAGGAATTGTTATTGAGCGCTTTATAGGGATTCGTTCATAACTATGGGTTGCACATAAGTTAGACTATTCATAATTCAGTCACTGCCTGTACTCAAATTCTTTATGTGACCTTGCTCCTTCAAAGATGCACTTGTTACAGGATGTCAGTCACTAATGAGGCCCAAAGTAATTGAAGCTGATTGAGCTGGCTAGATGCTGCCTAATTAGAATGATAAATGGAACTGGCTGATCAAGGATGGAGGAGTGAATGGCACAGAGGGCATTCAACAAGGTTACTCTGTGCAAGAGGATTACCCCAGTTACCCCCACCTCATCCCCCCAAATAATGACCGTCCTTCATGCCTTATAAGTTCAACACTGTCCTGAGTGTGCCCTCAGTGGGTGTGGGATGGTGTGGCTGTTTTGTGGGTTTTTTTTTTTTGGACAGTTAGATGAGGATGTAGTAATTCCCTGGATGATCACTTCAATATAAATACTAAAACCAAATCTTTTGAGCCATATACTTCTCTTTTTGTTAAGTGTTGAGATTTCTGAATGCATTTGTTTTTAAAATAAATATTAGCCACCTCAAGTTTGCCCCACACGTTCTATCTTATTAAGCTTTCTATATGACATGAGGGGTAGAACAAACATTTACAGGCTTGAACGGCAACAACAAAAAGAAATCTCAAGTCTGAACCACATTTGCTTAACCTAATTATGTTCTTTTAGTAGATCCTTCTATTTTAACCCAAACATGCATTTTGTTCTTTAAGCTGACTTGATAGTTAATTTATAAAGACGCATTCATAAATACTTTAATAGCAATGCGGTTTGCTCTCACCTTCTTAGTAACAAGGAGCTCTGTCTGGCTGCCTAGTGGGGAGGGTGTTGTGTTGAAGGCAGGGAGCTTGAATCCACTAGCTGGTCCTCAGGAGAAAGGTGGCAATTTCCTTCCATGTGATTTACAGCCTCTGAAACCCCACTGGAAGGTCAGCTGTTAATCATTTCCAACAACAACAATTCAGTAGCACCTTATTTATTCGGTTTAAACTAGGAATAAATTTCCCGAGAGGAAACTAGCTATTCCTATTACACAATGTTTAAGTCTTTAGTCATACATCTTTTTAAAATGTATAACGTGTCCATCACAACACCTGTCTTTGAATTTGCTGGAATATAGCCCTTTAAGAACTATAATGTCCTATAACTAAGGACATTATTTTAAAATTTGTGTGTACTCTCCAGCTTCATAGAACACTTAACTCACGATGAGAGTAAGCGAAACTCGATCCTCAGATCTGTAATCTGACTTTGGCAAAAAAGTTCTGAAATAAAGGACAGATGTAAGTATCCACACTCTAAAAGCAAGAAAACAAGAAAGTAACAAAGAAAAGTATCTGAGCATCTAAGTTTGGAAAAAAGTAACACAAATTAATATTTTTAAAAGATTAATTAAATGGAATGTATAAATAGGAATTATTCTATGCCACTGAAACTTTCATCACTCATGGAAGAAATGTATTTGCCACTTCTTTTTGGTTAAGAAATAGGATTTTCTCCTGCATCAGTTTTCTGAGTAATCCTTTCTGTATTCTTCTACATCTGTCATTTCCCTTAAGGTTTCAAGTGCTTTTTCAAGACTGTGAAGAGCTTTATCTCTGTGGTATCCCCAGCTATTTGCTTGACTCCCTAACTTGCTAGGCAATTCAATAGCTGTAAGAAGAAATGGTTAACAGTAGACCATTTGTCTCCAGTCATGGTGTCCCCATGTTACTAGTTACATGGTTTGGGACAAGTTTCCTAAGCTCTGTAAAATGAGCATAATGGTGTCTATCTACTTTACTGGCTTGTGTTAAAGATTAAAGAAAGCAACCTGTCTGAAAGCACAACACAATGACTAATACACAAAAAATGCTCAGTAAGTGATAAAACAACATTGCTTACCCATATAGAAAAAGCAATTGATAAATAAGTAAAACAGTAATTCAAACTGGTTTATTCCAGTTTGATCTTCTGTTGAGAATTTTTTTTTTCTTTTTTTTTTTTTTTTTTTTTTTTTTTACTGCAGATATCCTGAATCAGAATCTACATTTTAAAATGATGCCCAGGATTTACCTAGTAGACCTGAGGTGTAAATGCAAAATCTCAGGAATAAGTTGAATTGGAATGAATTGATTAGAAGCTCACAGTAAAGCGTACTTTCTCTGCCTTGCCAATCCACTATACTTCAATTGTTGCTATAACCTAGTTCAAGGTTGTCTTGTTTTTTGTGTGTTTCTCTTGGCAAAGAGTCACTTCTAGTCTCTTCCTTTGGTGACTTTTCAGTCTCCATCAGTGTGCAGCCCCCTAGCATGTTTCCTCCCAGCTGTCACACCACGCCTCCTTAGAATGTCCTCTGACATGTTGCCAGTTCTTCTTCCACTGACATTAGATGTGAATATAGCTGTCACTCATCTCTTTCAGGCTCACTTATAACTACTTTACGGATGTATTAGACAGCCTCTGCTTTGTGGAACAGAATACATTGTATGGAACCCTTTCTTGATGACTCAGGGTCATGTCCATGGACAATTATTATTCTGTTCTATACAGTTATAGGGGCACTGAAGTATATAGGTTACTTGTCTCTATACTAAATGGATTTTCTTTAAAATTTACTGTCAGAAAAAATACAGCCTCTCTAGAGAAAGATGGATATGTTCTGCAATTTGACAATGAAATGTATCTGCAGCACCCTTATGTTATGCAAATATACATCCTGTCATGCTAGCTTCTAGTAGTTTATCTTTTGTTTCTTGTTAACAGAAAGAGTAGTAAGACTATTTTCAATGGCGTGCAAAAATCTAGTGCATTTATATTCAGAATATAGCTTTCTCTCCTTAATAGGGTGTTATTTAATGTCCTATCCAATTATAAAGTTATAATTCTAAGCTTAAGTCAACTTTTTCAATTATTATATTTTCTATATTTTATTATCAGTACTTCTAAACTATTTTTAATTAGGACAAATACAAAAAATAGACTATTCTAGACACCAATTTGCTCTAATTATCTATATGGTAATATTTCAGTCAATACCACCTACTGCCATCTTTCTGTGGTAATTCTTTTACCAATACTCCTTTTTTTTGAACTGAAATTTAAATATTTGGAAGAAAACCATTAATCTGGCAAAAATAATAACATTAAACTAGTAGAGTTGATTTGCTTATTCCCTCAAATAGTGAAAATTTGCTTTTGGAAATTGTATTTTAAAAGCAATGACTACAAGGCAAATAGCAATGCTGCAGTCCTTGCTGACTGGAGTACCAGCAGAAACTGTAAGATGGTGACTAGACTCTTGTTGTCAACAACAGAACTATCATTTCTACATTTCACAACCTAGAACTGTTCATTCAGTGACTTGAACTAGGAACCTCCATAATGTGAAAATTCTTCTCTAATCTTACCCTCTGCATATCATCAGTTACTTCATCTTGCTGAGGCATCTCACATGTATTATGCTTTTTCAATCTCTATTTTTTATCTTTGCCCTCAGTTACTTGATTCAGTCCATCATCACATCTCACTTGCACTGTAAAACCAGTAGTAAAATTGGTCCCCTTATTTCTAATAAGTCACATAAGTAATCTGTTCTCTGTACCTCTGTGAACTTATTTCAGAAAATGAAATTCTGATAACAGCAATTATTGATAAAAGTACTCTAATTTACTTCATTTTAGTGTGATAAACTTGGTACTCATTACTACAGTATGACAGAACTTGAAATATCTGGTAATTTTTCACCTTTGCAACCCTGTTTCCAAGAAGCCTTCATCCTCCAGTTGGGCTGTAACAACAGATCATTCTCATCTGTATCAGATACAGTTGGCTATTTCATGATATTTCTTTCTGTTAATCCCAAGCAAACCAAACACTTCTTTTGTTTGGTTATACAGAATTTTAGTGTACATACCACTAATCTGTGTTGCTGTTCTGCTTGGGTGCTATTGGGCTGGAATTAACTAATAGCTGACCCTCCAGCAGGCTTCCACAGGTTGTAAATTTCATGAGACAAAATTGCTCTTTTCTCTCCCTTGGAGAAGCTATATTCAAACCTCCTGCCTTTGAATTGGCAGTTTAACTCCTTACCCACTAACCAGGCCATTTTATCAATTTGTGATTTGTGGTGTGTGTACTGTTCCAACAAATTTGGTACCCACACAGATAGTGATTGAAAACATTATGTCACTCTGCACCCACATCTTTGACAGCTGTGTAGAAGAGGAAGTAAGTGAGTGAATATTCTGAGGGAGAATGAGTTCTGGGATAGAGGATGAAGAGTTTGGTGGAGAGAAGAAGAGGGTAAAGGAATTAGGAAAGGTCTAGTGGACTCATTATGGGCATGTGTCAATGTTGATTTATTTTATAAAACACGATTTATAAGAATGATAATATGAAACATAATGTGAACAATGGAATGCATGAAACTCAATGTATAAAAAATAAACACAATGTACATGACTTAAGTATGCAAACAGTATAAAATTTGGAGAAAATAATTTTAAAAAAATAAATTCACTGAAATTTTTATTAACCTATATTGGCAAGCACAAAGATGGTGGGCAATATACAAAATTCTAATTAAAAAAGTTAAGTGCTGTTGATTTGTAACTGATAGTTGACTCTCCAGCAAGTTTTTGAGATTGTAAATCACAAGGGTGGAAATTGTTCATCTTTCTCTCTCAGAGTTGTTGGTTAGATTTGAATTGCAAGAAGAAACTACAAGCACAGCTTCCTATGGACTACACCATGAGAGCTCAGTGATCATCACATTTTTAAATGCCATCAGTTGACTCCAGCTCACAATGATTTTATACCACAGATGGAAACCTCGCCTTATACGCACCATCTCACAATCTCCACTGTCCTTTAAGACCACTATGCCAATCCATCCAGTTAAAAGTCTTCCTCTCTTTCACTGATCCTTTACTTTTGCAAAGATTTTCAGTAATTATTATTCATTATCTATATTTTCTGTGTGTAGGAAGAAATTGCATATTTGAGCCAGACACACTTTGGTCTTTAAATTGGCATCCTTATTCTCCAGCACTTTAAAGAGATCTTACAGCAGATTTGGTCAATGCCATGCCTTTGATTTCCTGACTTTGACTTCCATAGGTGTTGGTTGTTGTTCCAAGTTAATTAAATCCTTGACAAAGTCAATCTTTTCTCTTTCCATCCTAGTGCTACCTATTGATCCCATTATGAGGATTTTTGTTTTCTTTATGGTGAGGTTGTAGTCTTTTCCTTGTCTTCAGTAAGTGAGTTAAGTACTCTTCATTTTCCACAAGCAAGATAATTTAATAAGCATAATAGTTTAAAAGGCATCTAAAATATTTACTCTACAAACATTTGAGTACCTACGTGTATTAAAGATACAAGGACAAACACAGTAAATAATGTCTTGATCTGCATGAAATTTTTATTTTGCTTTTCAGTAAATATTTGTTACTTTCACTTGTTATCTTTAATAGTCTCACTGATTAGTACATTACCTATACAGAAAATTCACTATACTTTAATAATAAGCTATGAAATCTAGAGTTGATTTTTAGACAGAATTGTGAAAAAAGTACAAAAATAAGACAAACAATACCAGGCAATCAAATTATAGTTTTTCTAGTACATTAGGTTTCGAAGTGGATATTTCTAAGCACTTTCTCCCAAGACTTTGTGTGTTGCCAGAGGTAAAATGAAAGTGAAGAAATCTAAAAAAAAAAAAATCAACATGTACCAGGAGTAGTCAACATCAAAATCTTTAGCATATATTATGTGTTCCAGTTATTTACTTAGTGCAGCTTGGACATGAGAAAGCATAATATAGACAATATTGATTAAGACTTATACCTGTAAAAAAATAAAAAGACTTATACCAGTTACAGTTGTTAGGTGCCATTGTGTCAAATACTACTCATAGGGAACCTATGAACAGCAGACCTGTGCCCTGTCTTATCCTTTGCCCTCATCATGAACTCTAACACAGTTGAGTCAATTGCCATAATCACTGTGTCAAACCATTTCTTTAGGGAGAGGAGTCTTCTTCTCCTCCCCTGGACCTTCACCTTTCAAAGTCTGATGACCTTTTTCAAGGAATGACCTCTCTTAGCAACAAGCACAAAGTATGAAAAAGAAGTTTTAGAATTTATACCTTCGAGAAGCAAGCTGGCTACATGTTTTCTAAGATGTGTTTCTTTTTAGTTTAGCAGTTCATGGAATATATAGTACTCTTCTCCATTATCACAATTCAAAGACATCAATTTTATTCTGTCATTCTTATTTATTTTCTATTTCTCAGATGTGTTTAAAAAGACCATAGTCTGAATCAGATGCACCTTTGTCTTCAAACTGACAGCATTTATCTTCAGTGTTTTAGAAATGGCTCTGACAGCAGACTTCCCCAATGGAATACATCTTCTCATATCCTGACCACTGGAGTCAAAGGTGTTGATTATGGAAACAAGATAAAATTTCAATTCTTTCTCCATTTTGTTGATAATACCTATTGGTCTATTGGTAGGGATCTTTATTTTCTTGATGTTGAAATGTAATACATATTGAAGGCCACAGTCCTTTCTCTTCTGCAGAAAGCCTTTCAAGGATTCTTCACTTTCAGCTAGCAAAGTTATGTCATTTGCATTACAAAAGTTATTAATAAGTCTTCCTCTAATGCTGATGCCTTATTTCTTTAACAAATCCAACTCCACAATTATTTGTTCAGCATAAACACTGGATAATGGTGAGAGGATACCTCGTTGGTATCTTTGGCTCCCTGCCCTTCCCGATATAATCATGCTGGGTTTCCTTGCTCTGTTCCAATAAGAGCTTCTTGGTCTAGGTAGAGATTTCACATGAGCACAATTAAGTATTCTGGGATTACCATTTTTCTCAATTAGTCATAGTTTGTTATGACCCACATAGTCAAATCTTTTTGCATAGTCAATAAAACATGGATAGACATTCTTTTGGTTTTCTCTACTTTTAACCAGGAAACATTTGACAATAGCAAAGATATATCCCTGATGCCATAATATTTTTAAACGTCTCTTGAACTACTGGCTGTTCCTTGTCAGTGTATTGTCATTTTTGGATGATCTTCAGCAGTATTTTACTTGTATGTGATAATAATGATATTGTTTCACAGTTCCACATTCTGCTGGAACACCTCTTTTAGGAATGGAAATAGAGATGGATGTCTTCCAGTCTGTTAGCCAGGAATCTGTCCTCCAAATTTCCTGGCATAGTCTTTTAAGTATGCCCAGGGTTGTATCTGTCAATTGAAACATGCAATTCAGTAAACCATCAATTCTTAGGGCCTTATTTAGACTTATACCTAATATCTTAACTTTTCTAGAAATAGTAAAATGTATATTAATCAAATCACACTGGATTAAAAAAATTCCAAAACAAAACAAAAACCCAGTAGGCTCTGTAAATATATTATTTAGCCAGAACACAAAAAAATAAAAATGTTAGCCAGTAAGTTTTTAATATAATCACAATTTTGTCACCATTAATATTATTATCAACAACTAGATTTATCAACTAATTTTGTGCACTATATACTAAGGTTATATTATACAACATTGCCATCAAGTCAGTTGAAACTCATATAGCAGCTACATAGAACACAGTAAAACTGTCCATATGGTCGCCCAAGGCAGTAAATCTTCACCAGGACAGACAATCTTATTAAATCCTGAGGAGTGGCTAGTAGGTTTTAACTGTTAATATTTGGTCAGCAATTTAATGCCTTAAATGCAGCGCCACTTGCCTAGAAAGAAAATGCTAGCTAGACTCTCAGCCAGATAAAGCTTGCCGCACAATAGAGAAGTGCATACATTCATCCCTATTCTACTAAGAGGCACATTTTCAACTGACATAATATTTTTAAGGGGACCTCTGGAAGCCTTTTAGTCTGAAATTGACCAAACATGCAAGCAAGATCATTAATGATACTTGGTGATAGAATGTAAAAATTGGAAACCGTGAAGGAATGGTAGTTGGAAAGTAGAGACATGGTGCAAGAAAGGAAGGATGGAATAGAATGATCAAATTTTGTACATGCAATGGTTTATTGATTGGAAATATCATTAAAAAACCATAAATGGTGACTTCATACATACATCTCAAAAGACGAACTGCATAGGAATAAGTTGACTAGATGTGTGGCAGGAATCATTAGAGAAGTCATTGTTAGCAGTCAAAACAAGGCCAGATGCTGTCTGTGAAACAGATCCTATGTGCAAGTGAAAATTAAATCTGAAGAAATCAGAGTAAGTACTAGAAAACTAAGACATGATCTTGAGTCTGTCCCATCTGAATTTAAGAATCATCTTAAGGATAGGTTTGAAGCATTTAACACCAGTGAATGGAGACTGAAGGAGGTGCAGGATAACATCAAGGATGCAAGTAATCTATAAAGAGAGCAAAAGGTCACTAAAAAGACAGATGAAAAAGAAAGAACCAAAATGGATGTCAGAAGAGACCATGAAAATTGCACTGGAGCATCAAGATGCCAAAACAAATAAAACAAAAAAAAGAAGAAGAAGAAATGTTGAAGTAAACAAGTCAGACAGATGTCAAAGGGTAACCTGAGGGAAAAAAGTGATGTATTATAAAAGAATGTGCAAAAAGCTGGAATTGGAGAATAAAAAGGGAAAAACTCACTCAACATTTCTCATCTGAGAGAACTGAAAAAAAAAAAAAATTCAAGCCCTGTGTTGCAATACTTAGGGATACTAGGGATGAAATCTTGAATAATCTAGGAAATATCAAAAGAAGATAGAGAGAATACACAGAATAACTTTTCAAAAATACAGCTGACACTGAAATATTTCAGGAAGTACCATATGATCAAGAGCAAATGGTAATTAAGGAAAAATTTCAAGGTCTACTGTAGGCATTGGCTAAAAACAAGGTCCCAGGAACAGATGAGATACCAATTGACATATTTCAACAGGTGTAACCTTGGATATGCTAACCGGTCTGTTTCAGAACATTTGAAAGACAGTTACATGGCTGACTGGCTGGAAGATATCCATATTTTTCCCCATGTATTCCTATTCCCAAGAGAAGTGATCCAACAGAATGTGGAAATTATTGAACTGTATCATTAATATGACATTCAAGCAAAATGCTGACGAAGATCATTTAAAAATGGCTGGCATGGTACCTTGACAGAGAATTGCCAGAATTTCAAGCTAGATTTAGAAGAGGGTGGAACCAGAGATAACATTGCTAATGTCAGTCAGATGGATACTGGATGAAATTAAGAATACCAGAAAAATTGACTATTTGTGCTTTATTGACTATGGAAAGGCATTTACTGTGAGGATCGTAATAAATTGTGGCTAATATTGAGAAGAATAGGAATCCCAGAACAATTAATTATGCTCAAAAGAAACCAATACCTATACCAGTAGGTTGTTGTATGAACAGAACGAGAGAATATTACACAATTAAAATTATGAAGAGTGTGCCTCGGGGTTGTATCTTTTCCCCATACCTATTAAATGTGTATTCTGAGTTGAAAACCTGGTTGAAAACCTGGAGGACAAATGTGGCATCAAGTTTGGAGGAAGACTCATCAATAACTTTTGCTATGCAGATGACACAACCTTGCTTGCTGAAAATGAGGAAGGCTTGAAGTGTCTACTGCAAAAGATCAAAGACTAAAGCCTTCAATACAGATTACAACTCATTTTCAAGAAAGAAATATTCTCACCTCTTGACCAATAGTTAATATTGTGATAGATGGGGGAAAAGTAGAAATTGTCAATGACTTCATCTTACTTGAGCCCACAATCAATACTCTTGCTACCAATAGTCAGGAGATAAAGTGGTTTTGTTGTGCGGGGAAAATCTGAAGTCAGGGACCTCTCCAAATTAGTTATTAGCAAAGACATCATTTGGGGAACCAAGGTGTACCTCATTCAGCCCGCTTTTTGTTTTGTTTTTCTCAGTCACTTTCTATGCATCTGAGAGTTGGATAGTGAATAAGGATGTCAGAAGAAGAATTGATGCCTTTGAGTTCTGGCTTTGGGGAAATATACTGAATACCCCAGGGACTGCCCAAAGAATAAACAAAAATGTCCTGAAGATAGTGGAGCCAGAATTGTCCTTGGAGGCAAAGATGATAAAGCTTCATCTCACATATGTTGGGCATATTGCTAGGAGAGTTGATTGCTTGGGGAGGGACATCATGCTTGAAAAGATGGAAGGATGGTGAAAGAGAGGAAGACCTTCAGCCAGGTAGATTGACACACTGACTGCCGCAATGGGCTCAAGTATGTCAGCGATTGTGAGGATGGCACAGGCTAGGACAGGGAACAGGAGACAGCTCTGCTGTTCATAGGGTCACGCTGAGTCACACTCCTCTCACTGATACTTAAGAACAACTATTGGAATAATTCATCGGGAGTTGCACTGCCAATCTAAAGGTAACACCTCTCTGGAGGTTCAAATGCACCATCTAGTCTACTGCAGAAAGAACTATCTCTTTCTGGGTGATTTATAGCCTCTAAAAACTCATTTGAGGGTCAGCGATGAGTTGGTTTTGACAAAAAAAAAGGAATGAGTTTGTGTTTAAATGTAATAGCTTGGAGCTGGTGGCAAAGTCCATAGTAAATTGCTCTACTAACCCAGAAGACATACACCTTCACAGGCTCTAACTCTACAGGAGAAAGAGAGTCTAACTTACATTCTGATTTATAGCCTGGAAACCTTACAAACTATCACTGTGAACCATAACTGACAGGACAGTGAGTAGTGTGTTTTGTTTTGGATTTTTTTTTTAAATTTTATACTTCAGAGAGTTGGACAATGACTAGGGAGGATAGAAGGACAATTGACACCTTTGAGCTGTGGTGCTGGAGAAGAGTACTGAATGTACCATGGACTGCCAAGAAAACAAATAGATTCATCCTAGAGAGGGTTAAACCAGGCTGCTCCTTGGAGGCAAGGATTCTGGGGCTTCGCCTGACATACTTTGGACATGTTGTAAGGAGAGACAGGTCCTTGGAGAGGGACATCATGCTTGGGAGAGTGGAGGGACAGTGCAGGAGGGGAAGACCCTCTATGAGGTGGATTGATTCAGTGACTGGGGTAATCGGGATGGATGTGTCAGAGGCAGTGAGACTGGCACAGGATAGAGTAGGGTTTAGGGCTGTTGTACATAGGGTCGCTATGAGTCGCAAGAGACTCGACGGCACATAACAACAACAACAACAACAACAACAATCTTATACTGGTTTATTTACAAAGTTCAAATACATTGTTTTTCACACCAGATCTCTTTCCCAATTGTGTGACCTTATGATTAACCCTTCCCCACACCACCTCACTCCTTTGCTTCTACACTTTGCCCTCTGTGGATCCTCATACTCATTCTATAATAATGGTTCTGTACAGTATTTATCCTTATGAGACTGAGTTAGTTCACATAGCATGATGATCTCCAGTCTCTCTCAAGTTAGGAAATAATTTATAAATTCAGTCTCCTGTATAGTATTCCATTGTATGAATGTATTATAATTTCTAAATCCATTTGATTTTAGTTGGACATCTCGGCTGTTTCCATGTTCTTGTGATGGCAAATAACACTGCTGTAAACCTTGCTGTACAAGTCTCTGTGCCTCAGTTCTCATTTTCTCAGGGTATATTCCAAGCAGTGGAATAGCTGAGATATATGGAATTTCTATGTTCAGCTTTTTGAGGAAGTACCAAACTGCCTTTCAGAATGGTTGTACCACTTTATAATCCCACCTACAATGTATAAGAGTTCCTATCTTACCACATCCTCTCCAACATTTATTACTTGCTGTCCTGTTAAACTTTGCTACTGCTACTGGAGTGAGATGGTATCTCATTGTGCTTCTGATTTGCATCTTTCTTATTGACAGTGATTTTGAACATTTCTTCATGTGTCTTTAGGTATTTGCATATCTTCCTTTGTGAAAATTCTTTCCATGTCTTTTGCCCAATTTATGATTGGCTTATCAGTCTTTTTCTGTGGAGGCCCAGGAGTACTTTGTAAACTTTTATTGTAAGACTCTTTCTAAGATGGTATTACCAAATGTTTGTTCCCACCCAGTAGGTTTTCTTTTCACCCTGTGCGAAAAAGTTTTTGACATGCACAGGGATTTAATCTTTAGAAGGTCCCACTCATCAGGTTTATCCTCTTCAGATTGTGCATTTCTGGCAATATTTGGCAGTCTCTTTCTACTGTAGACTAGGCCTTCTAAGCTTGATCCCAGTTTGTCTCTTAGGAATCTTATCTTTTTGGGCTTTATTCACAAGTCTCTTATCCATCTGGAGTTGATTCTTGTGTATAGTGTGAGATGTGGATCCTGTTTCAGCTTTCTGTAGGTGGAAGTCCAGTTTTGCTAACACGATTTGTTGAAGAAGTTGTCATTTCCCCATTTGATATCTTTGATTTCCTTGTTGAAGTTAGTTGTCTGTGTTCTCAGTTCTGTTCCATTGGTCTATGTACCTGTCATTGTACAAGTACCAGGATGTTTTGGTTATTACCTCTGTATAGTAAGTAGGTGTTTGAGTTCAGGGAGCGCCTCTCACTTCATTTTTGTTTCTCACAAGTGTTTTGCTTATTCAGGGTCTCTTTCCTCTCCAAATAAATTTGACAGTTTCTCTTTTGATCTCCTTGAAAAATTAATTTGGTGTCTGGATTGGGATTGCATTGAACATGTAGATTACTTTTAGTAGGATTGTCATTTCACAAATATTGAATCTTCCTAACCATGAACAGGGAACATTTTTCCATTTCTATTTCTTTAGGTCTTTTATTGGATTTTGCAGACATGTTCTGTAGTTTTCTTTGCACAGAAATTGTGTATCTCCAGTTAGGTTCATTCCTAAGTTATCTCATTTTGTAGTTATATTTGTAAATGGTAATGCTTTCTTGGTTTCCTTCTCTGAGTTCTCTTTGTTACTATAGAGGAATCTCACTGACTTTTGGATATTGATTTTATATCCTGTCATTCTATTAAACTGGCCTACTAACTACTGATATATATATTCTAGTCTTTGGGGTTTTCCGCGTACACTATAAAATCGTCTGCATATAACAATAGTTTAACTATCTTTTTGCAAATCTGGATGCCTTTTATTTCTTTCTCTTGTCTCATTGCCCTAGAAGGCATTTCCAATACAACATAGAAAAGAAGTGGTGACAGTGGGCATACTTGTCTGATGCCTGTTTGCAAGGAAAATGCTTTTAGTCTTTCTCCATTGAGAATGATGTTGTCTCTTAGTTTTGCATATATATTTTCACTATTTTGAGGAAATTCCCTTCTATCCCAACTTTTCTGAGTGTCTTAATCAGGAAGCATTGTTGGATTTTGTAAAATGCCTTTTCTGCATCAATTGCTAAAATCATATGATTCTTGTTATTTACACTGGACTATTTTTGGTTTTGTATTGTTGTTACTTACTTTGTTAATAGGGAAAATTATGTTGAGTTGAACTTCTAGAAACTTATCATTAGGAAGTGACTTCTCAGCTACATAATAAGTGGAAATTTAGTTGATACTTAGATTACCAAATGAATGGCTTATTTATTTAATGTATGGTCAGTTTCTTACTTGATATTATGAATTTAATTTTGAACCTGTTATGCCTGTCATACCTATTATACTTAATATGCCTATGGACAGTCTAAACCTGCTCTAATCCTTAACTTCTGCTCGTTATCTATTGCTAAAGAGCAGATTCTGACTACAACTCACCCTCCTGGAGTTTTGTGTGTATAAATCTTTACCACAGAAGACTGCCTTATTCCAGCAAATGTGCTGGTGAGTTCAAATCACTCTTAGGTTAGTAGTGGGACACATAAGCACTATGTTTCCAGAGCTAACCTTCCATTGTGCTTTTGAGACTGTTATCACTTGGTTAGGAGATTGTTCATTTTTCTTCTATGGATAGGCTGGTGAACTCAAACTGCCAAGATGGGCCCTCTCAAAAATATCAGGACGACTCTACAGACTACTCACGAGAGCTCCTTTCTACTAGTTAGCTAACAGTAGAGAAAGGATGGACATATAAATTAATTCAAATATTTTCCTGACTACCTCCAACAAAATATCAAAAAGAATTTATCTTGTTAAAGATGAATCAGAAAGGTGATTTTTTTTGTCTCGTAAAAAATATGATTTGTGATATTTAACTGGGTCTAGATCAATAGCTTAAGAGACTTCATTATTAGGAAAAAAGAGCCTGGCATTCAACAAAGAGATTTGTTTTTCATAAAATTGTTGAAAATAAAATAATATTTACTTTCTGTAATGAAAACAAATATAAATAAATTATTTGTCAAGGTTCTGGAAATATCATTCTTAGGAGGCATGATGACCTACCTGAAGGTTTCTACAAAGTATTCATGCCTACTCTCTCCAGATTGGATTTCCGCCTTGCACAGTACCTTACCTTTACTCCCACAACCTGGGTCCATCCTGGGACCAGTATAACCAAGTAGGGCAGTTTTATGGGCATTCTGGAAGCTTTCAGCATGAAAATTTAAACTGTGTGTATAGCCACAGCTTTTGTCATTCAAATTAAATGGAAGTCAGAAGTAGTAAATTAATTCCTTTGTTTGGTAAATATGGAGCCAGCACTGTGTATTTGTAGTTGTCATTGGTAAGAAAAAAGGACAAGTGGAAAAAAAGGACAGGGAAAATAAAGGAGAGGGGTGACTACTGAGGAAATATGATTCTAGTGGCAATAATAGCACAAAATATTTTCTTTTTGTCTTAGACTGTTGTTTGGAAAGTGCACCTGAGGAACCAGAAGGATTAGGAAAGCCTTGCCAGTCACTGCAGGGTGCTGCTAAAGGCAAACACATTGAAGTTTCAGTTCAAAAATGCTAAGGTTTAATAAATCTCTGTGGGTAGATTTATCTCATAATTGCAGATCATATTTAGGGGACTGGGCTAATTAGACTTGATTTGTATATGCTCTAGGCTTAATTGAAAGTCAGTTTTTTCTGTATTGCTTCAAAATGATTCTTTGTTAATGTGGAGAGAGGTAACTTTTACATAAACTAGATTCTACAGCACAACTGTTTTTATCTTCTTTATATTTTAAATACCATGCTGCTGTGTTGTTAGGAAATATTGTCACTTTCCTAAACAAAGAAAATACGCTTATGTGTTCAATCTGTGATTTGCGACACTAAAATATGATATTCAGAGATAAATCTTAAAAAGAACAAAAGAGCGTATTATGTCAAGCAGAGTTATACATTCAAAAAGAAAACAAAAGGAAAATGATACTTTTTTCTGCATTACCTTTGTTTAACAAGGCTACTCTTGGTAGATGACTAATTATAAAAGAAGAGCAAGCTTAAAATGCTAAAATGCTGCAAAATAAATATTACAGTGCCTTTGAAGTTTTTCAATTAGCACAAATACAAATACGACTAATGCTATATGTTGACTCTATTATTAGGTTATTATTATTTAAAATTCACATTAATATTAATCCATGTGGATTCTTGACTTTGGATTTCCATAATGTTTCTTTTATACTTATTATGATATTTTTATGCATATTCTGCTTATTGTTATTAAAGTAGTTGCAGGTTAGCGTCAGTTCAATTATGATTGAAATTCACAGTCATTTAAAGTACATGGATAGCAATCTTTACGCACTATAACAAATGACTTTCAAATTCAAGTTGTTGGTTTTAAATTATAGAGGGTCAAGAGCATGATGAGCATCTTGATATTTTCTTATGTATTTCTTATATTGAAGATTCTTTTCTAAAGTTTATTTCCAGACCAATCTTATGAATAAATAAGCCGATTGTGGTGTTAAGGGTTTATTGTTAAAAATGACTTTTCTAGCCATTACGTTTGACTTTGCTATAAAGGTGGGTGGGAATATGTGAATAGGGTATGTTAGCCTATTCACAAGGGAATTGGCTAATCTCAACACTAAATTGAGCAGACTCAGTTGCAGATATGGGGAATCTTACCACCAGCAAAGAAGAAGCAAGAAAATGCCGCAGGTCTCTTCTGGACCTGAGATTCTTATCCCAGGAAGACCTACAATGGCAACAGCAGCCATGGCCACAGCAGACAACCAGACACTTGACAAGAGATGGTTTCTCCATGGAACCAAAACTAAGCACTTTTTGCTCAAGGGGTTTTTTTGTTTCTTCTTGTTGTTGTTGGGGTTTTCTTTTTTTTTGGGGGGGTGGCTTGTATGGGAGAGCCATATTTGACAGAAATAAGGCTTTGTAACATTTTCCTAAAGCTACAAACTGAAGGCTGAAGTGCCTGGGAGCACATTTCAGATGCTGCCCTGACTGAATGATTCTACCTGCTACCACCATGAATTTTATAGCCTTTTGGTTTCGCTAATATCGTTAGTTCTGTGTGATCTGTGAGCTTTCATAATGAGTTTAAGACTCAGTGGAGCATTAAGATTGATGTTGGGATGAGTAGAAAGAGGTGCATAATTGTGGGAAATATGTCTGATCTCATGGGAATTGGTTCTGTGTTGTGGAGACTGTCGCGGGGACAGCTCTCCATTATGGAGTTGGTAGAGGTGAGATATGACTATCTCTGCATGACACTTGCTCTTTTTACATCACTGGTATGCGTGAAAAGAGCAGATGCAATGTGAGAGTGGTCAAGTTTGACTTCTACTAGCTTCATAAAAGGGAACTACCACATCAATTATATCCATAGTATCAAAATAGGTACAAGGTCAGATATGGACACAAACACCCCGCAAGCTCCTGTATATTTTTCTACCAATCATTTGGTTCATTGTTCATTGCAAAACTCACAGGCTTTACTTCCAATAGGGAGGTTTATTAGGGAAATAGACAGAGAGTGGAAGAGACAATATCACACAATGCAAGCCCAGGTTTAGTTCAGAAGTTCCAAGCCAGATTAATAGCAAGACATAATTCCTCAATTAGTGAAAGACATCTTCTCAGTCAATCACAGAAAGTCTACATTCTGTTCAGCAGTACAAATGTGAAAAGCCTCTGCTTTTCTCAATAATTCAACAAATAGTTTTCTTAGAGAAGTTATAGGTCAGCTTATCCTTCAATCATCCAGCAAGCAAAACCTTTGTGCATGGCCTGTATCTCCAGGGTTCCTTTGGTTACATCTTGCCACAGTTTCATCAGAGCAGTGCCACAGTCTCCTCACACTCTCTCCAGCACTGTCTCTCACAGTATCTTCACAGTGTCTTCATAGACCTGCTACTTCAATGTGGAAAGCATTCTCTTATATTGTCCCATAGCTGCTGCTAATTTGCAAAACCAAGTGTCTGCAGTTATGGTTTGTAGACCTTGCACTCCCAGCAGAGGCTAACACAATGATAAGAAATGCAAATTTTCAAGGGCTTTGATACCCCACTATGATTGCATGGTGAAGTTAAAGGTCATTTGGAAATCTCTCAACCTCAATGTAATATTTCTCACTTTTATTCTCTAGTTATGTTTTAACTGGTTCTCACTAAATTCCCTTTTGTGTACATCAGAGTTAAAATGAGGTTGACCTTGATACCTATTAAGCAAAATTATATATTTTTTAAAAAATTTTGACTCCTTTCTATACTATAATTCTAATTTTCTGTCCCAAAATTGTTTTACATGCTGTACTTTAGGGAGCTCAACTGTCTTCGTGAGTAAGAATTTGCTCTGTTAACCCAATGATTTCTTCTTGTCAGAATGAGTTTGAATTTATTTACTTCATGTATTGATTCAAGATGCTACCTGCCTTATTGAGAGAATAGATTTTATATGCACTTATCTAAGGCAGTGTTCTTTCTTTCAGGTCAGGTAATAACTTGGGAAAGAAGTGAAGAAAAGCTCTTAACCTGATTCAAACATGGTCTTTTCAATCATTTGTTACACATCTAAGTGCCGGACTGTAAATAATTATAATTGAAGAAAAATTGTCCCTGACTTGTGGTGGTAGAGTACTGTCTATACCACAGCCTGCCAAAAGAACAAATAGATACATCTTAGAGAAGGTGCAGCCAGAGTGCTCCTTCAAGGCAATAATGACTAAATTTGGTCTCACATACTTTGGGCCTGTTGGTAGAAGGACGCATTCTTTGAGAAGAAACACCATGCTAGGAATGGTGGAAGGTACTAGAAAGAGGGCAAGACCCTCAATGAGATGGATCGACACAATGATTACAGCCTTGAGCCCAAGCATGTCAGAGATAATGATGATATAACAAGATAGGACAGGGTTTAGAGCTGTTGTTCACAGGTTCACTATGAGTCATACTCAGCTTGTTGGCACAAAACAACAACAAAAGTAAATAATAGAATGAACCCAGAATGTGCAGTGTGGAATAAAAATGAACCTTGCTGATGTCAGCAATGTTGTCTTTTATTCAATACTCATTTATGAATCCAGTTTAAATTCCTAGCAGGAATGTAAAGTACATTGTTGACAACTTAAATCTTTCCTCTATCTATTATGATGTTGCTTATTGGTCCAATGGTGAGGATTTTTTATTTTGCTGATGTGGCAATGTAAACAATATTAATGACTGTAGTCTTTATGTAACATAAACAATATTGATGATTGAAGTCTTTGATCTTCTGCAGTAAGTGATTTAAATCTTCGGCACTTTCTGCATTCCCATTGTTTGTGTTGTCTGCACACTGCAGGTTGTTGATAAGCCTTCCTCCATGCAGATGCAATGCAAATTATTATCATGTGATGTGCTAAAATCATAATGAATCTTAATCCTAATGCAAAGTATTATAATGAAATGTACTATAATCTTGAAAAGGGAAGAGCATAGTTAACATTTCTCAAGCTGAAAGAGCTGAAGACCAAATTCAAGTCTCAAGATGCAGCACTGAAGAATTCTATGGGCAAAATCTTGAATGACACAAGCAGGATAATACTGTATAAGGTATACACAGAGACAATGTACCAAAAAGAATCAGGCAGCAATGAACCACTTTAAGAAGCAGTATAGTATTAATAACCTTAATGCTAAATGAAAGTGCTAACTGCACTGAAGGTGTTGGCAGAAAATAACACCCAGGAAAGGATGGGATATTAACTGATGTATCTAAGAAACCGATGCAACCGTGGAAATGATGACCAGGCACTGCCAACAAAAATAGAAGAAACATGTTGCCCTCCGATATCCTAGTTGCAGATACAGAGATTTTTTTGTTCAAAAAACCTTAAAATATTAAGAAAATACGTACTTGCCTCCTTCTTATACATGAGGTACTAGCATTTCCAAAAATTAAACATGATATTTTCCTATGAACCTTCTAAAACTAAGACATTATCAGGCTTTTAAAAGTAGTTTTACCTCTTACAAATGTTTATACATTAATCTGTCTAAGAGGTCAGAGTCTTGATTAGATTTCCAGTTGTGCTTGGTGCATGTCATGGCACTTTTCAATTGACTCATAAGTATGTGAATATTTAACAGTGATTAAGGAAAACTAGGGTATTGATGCTTTTGAATTATTCTTATGATCATAGAATATTAAATATGTTGTGAACTGTGTGATTGACAATATTATGTATCCATAGTGTACATACAATTGTTATGAGTCAGAACTGATTAAATGTCAGACAACATCATTAGAGTTTAGGAGCCTACATTATTAATTTGTTTTTCTGTTCCTTCAGCTTGAATAAATTCAAGCACCTAGTTGCAACAGTTAAGAATGCTATGGACAGAAGATTGATTCAGAAACCAACAAAAGAAGATGGAAGGAATACACAGAGTCACTGTACCAAAAATATCTGGCTGACTGAAAAACTTAATGAAACCACATATGATCATGAGGCAATGATAATGAAGGAGGAGGTTCAAGCTGAAGAAAGAATTGGCAAAAACAATGCCCCAGAAATTGATGGAATATTAATTGACATATTTCAAGCAATTGTTGCAACCCTGGACATACTCACCAAGTTGTTCCAAGAAGCTGGAGAACAACTTGGCCAACTGACTGGAAGAGATCCATAATTGTTCCCATGCAAAAAAAAAAGTGCAGAAATGATTGAAAAATATCACTAATATCATACACAAGCAAAATCCTACGGAAGATTATCCAAACATAACTGGAGTAGTAAGTACTTTGAAAGAGTACTGCTAGAGGTAGAAGCTGAGTTTAGAAGAGACTATGACATTAGGGACATCATAGCCAATGTTAATAGATCTTGGCTGAAAGTAAAGAGTACCAGAAGAATGTCTATCTGTAGTTCATTGATTTTGCAAAGGCATTTGACTGTGTAAATCACAAAAAATTGTGGTTAACAATGTGAAGAATGGAAATCCCAGAAGACCTAATTGTGCCCAGGTGAAACCTATATTTGGACTGAGAGTAAACAAAGTAAAAAACTGAAAGTAAAAAAGTGGGGGGGGGGGCGGACAAAAACAAAACCATGGCATGGTTCAAAATCAGGAAAGGTGTATGCCAGCAATGCATCCTGTCTCCATCTATACCTTTTCAATCTGTATGCAGAACAGATATTTCAGGAGGCTGGACGTTATAAGGAGGAATGTAGCTTCAGGTTTGGAGGAAGACTCATAATTAACTTCTTCTATGCCAATGACATAACTTTGCTTGCCAAAACAAATGAGAACCTGAAATGTTTAGTGCAATAGGCCAAGGTGCAGTCTTCAATATGGATTGAAGCTCAACATAAAGAAGACAAAGATTCTAACCATGAGGTTAAGGGACAGAAACATGATAGATGGAGAAGAGATATTATTAACAATTTCAACTTGCTCTGTTCTGCAATCAACACTTGTCACCAGCAGTCTGGAAATAAAAAAAAAATGAATTGCATTGGGAAAATTGCTCTCAGAGATTTCTTCAGAGTGCTGAGGAGTGACAATATCAGTCTAGAGACTAACTTGTGCCTGATACAGGCTATGGTCTTTATAATTATTTGCTATGCATCAGAAAGCTGGACAATGGCTAAAGATGGCAGAATTATTCATGCCTTTGAATTTGGTGCTGGAGAAGTGTATCGAACATACTATCTACTGTCAAAAGAATAAACAGATCTGTCTAAGAGAGGGTGAAACCAGACTGTTCCTTGGAGGCAAAGGGTTGGGTTTTTGTTTTGTTTTTTTTTTTTATTGTAAAATTTTTGTTTTATACTGGTTTACTTGCAAATTTCATGCACATTCTTTTTCACACTGGATCTTTTCCATTTACTTAACCCACCCCTCCCCCCACCCATCAAATTATGTGACCCTAAGATTACCCGGCTCCCCTGTCCATTCTCACCCCTCTGCTCACCTCCACGTCTTAGTTCCTCACACATACTTTATTAGTATCTATTTCTACAATGATGGTTTCATACAGTATTTGTCCTTATGGACTGAATTAGTTCATGTAGAATAATGTTCTCCAGTTGGAGGCAAAGATTTTAAAGGTCTATGTGATATAATTTGAGCATGTTGTCAGGAGGGACCATGCCTTGGAGAAGGACATCAGTCTTGGAAGGGTATAGGGAAAGAGCAAGAAAGACCCTGGATGAGATGGATTGACACTGTAACTGGGGTAATGGGGTCAGATACAGTGAAATTGGCTCAGGATAGGACAGGGTTCAGTGCTATTGTGCGCAGGGTCACTATGAGTCACAGGTGACTCGATGGAACATAACAACAACAATATTAACTTTTTTAAAATTCATGGATTTTAAAGATTTCTTCCATTTTATACCACTTATATTAAATATAACAGTATTAATCTATTTTGAACTTTTGTGGTAATACATGTGGGTGGATAATTCAATTAAAGTAGACATTGACATTTTAAAAAGTGGTCACCCCAGTTTTTCGGTCTGTCTTGTGTGAAAGGGCAAACCTACACAACTCAATATTCGTTAGTCAAATTGTCAAGAAGAAATGTGCAGTGCTGATAAATCTATGCTAGTCTATATACATGAATCTAATCCACCCTATTGATGAAGTGAAGAATTTCGTCAAACATTCAGGAATTTGAGAACATACAGATGATTGATTCTCTTCTTATTTTTTCTTTAGGTGTATATGGAAAGAAGATATTTGCATGAAAGGGTCATATTCCTTACTGAGAGCTAAGAGCTTTTTTCATGTACATAATGCACTCATAATTTGCAAAATTACCCTTCTCTTTTGTTTTTTAATTTATTTTATTAATTTTAATGAACATTTACAGAGATTTTGGATTTCCATTCATTTATTGTTGCATTTTTCTCCCTGCTCATCCCTCCCCCAAGTCGCTCTTATCTTTGAAAAGTAAAAGAAAAATTATTTCATTGGTATACAATCCCCCACCCCAGTACACTCCATTATGCAACCTTTATAAATAATTTAGTTGGAGTATTAAGTATGTGTGTGATAGAGAACTATGACATTGAAAAATTTATAATAAAAAATATACAATGAGTACGGGAAAATACTTCATCTGACATACTTTGGACATCTTGCAAGGAAGGACCAGTCTTTGGAGAGGGACGTCATGCTTGGGAGGGTGGAGGGACAGCACAAGAGAGGAAGACCACAATGAGATGGATTGATTGAGTGACTAGGGTCGTGGGGGTAGGTGTGTTAGAGAAAATGAGATTGGCACAGAATAGAGCAGGGTTTAAGGGCTGTTGCACATAGGGTCGCTATGAGTCATAGGCAACTCGACAGAATATAACAACAGCAACAACATGGGAAAATACACATTTGCTGAAAAAATGACACATTTCTATATTTACTTCCTTTGAAAAACAAGTATATTAATTCATATAAGCGACATAGTAGTTCATTTGCAGATATGTCTTCAATGGAGTAACCATAAATATATATGAGGCATCCTCTTCATGTACATAGCCTGCAGTAGTTAGCCACTTAATATTCTACATAGAAAATGAATGATTTTTATTTAAATTGAGGTAGTGAAAGATTAGAGAATAGAAAGATTGTGATTCTATAAAAGCTCTACAAACACAGAAATTTTTGTATTTTCTTGCACATGAACATAACAGAGTGCCTACCTGAGTAACTGCTAGGTCCTGCAGAGTGGACTCTACCTCATCGTGACACAATAAAAGTCTGACCGATTTTATCCTGCACTGTCCTTAACCTCTGTTGAGCTTGAGGAAATGGTTGTAGTGACAGTGCCAATCCATCTCACAAAGGATCTTGTTCTCGTTCACTGACTCTGCACTTATCTAAGCATGATAAATGACCTTTCTCAGGTACTGGCCTTTCCTAACAATATGTCCAAAGTATGTGAGGCCAACTCTCAGAGTCCTTTCTTCTAAGGAACTCCAGTTGCACTGCCTCCAAGACTTCTTTGTCTTGTCTTTTAGCAGTCCAGGGTATATTCAATGTTCTTTGAAGACACCAAAATTTTAAGGCACTGATTATTGTTTGATCTTCATTGTTCACTGTCTACCTTTCATAAACATATAAAGCAACTGAAAATACCATGGTTTGTGCCTGGCACCTCTTAGATTTTATAGCGATTTGCTGCATTTCGCTAATATGTAATCATCTTGAATGTATTGTCTTATATTTGTTAGCCATCTGAATGTCTTTTTTGGTGAAGTGCCTTTTTATGCCCTATGCTCATTTTTTTAAGAAAAAACTTTCTTATACAAGATGTGTTTATATTTTATCAAAATATAAGTAGAATCCTACCAATTTTAGAATCATCTAAGGTGCACATGAATAATTCATATTCCTCTGCCTCTGCATATTATAATTGACCCATCATCCTCATTTCTATCTAAGGCCCTTTTTATACTTAACCCACCCAAGGACTTTACAACACAATTATCCTACCGCATCCACCTCCAGTGTCCTGATTTACTGAATTATCTGTCTAGTGAAACATTCCTTTCAACATGTACATAATGTTTTATCTCCAACCTTAACACAAGTATCTACATGCCTGATTCCCATCCAGTTTTCCTTTTAATAAAGCTCTTGAAAAACTGTCTTCACTTCTTATCTTTCACGTTATACTACGTCCATAAAATTTAAGAATGCATTTATTCCCACTGCTTCAAGCAGCTTGATTTTTCAAGATTACTAATAGTCTCTGTCTTATCAAATTGCTTGACAATTAATACAACTTTAACAACATTTTACCCAATTGATCATTCTTCTTTTTAAACAATATATCATAATTTGAATAAAAGCTTAGGGAGAAAATTCATATTCTATCCAATGGATCTTTTTTAGAAGAAAAACTTTTGTTGGTTTGCTTATAATCAGTCACATACATTGTGTTTGTATGGGTACTTCTTATTTTATAAAATCATTCAGGTAAGTTGTGGGGTTTTCTGTGGTTTTTTTAAATTTTTTTTGGAAAGTGGGGTTAAATCAAGGAATTTTTTTGTTTTATACATAATTAATTACCATTGATTGAATGTTGTAAAATCAATGACTTATTCATTGCAAATACATTTTATAAGAGACACAGACACAGGTTATACACATGGACTTCACCTGATGGTATGCATAGGAATCACATTGACTACATCTGTGGAAGGAACCGCTGGAGAAGCTCAATATCAGCTGTGAAAACTAGGCCGGGGGCTGATTGTGGAAC
>NW_006399752.1:18532119-18533001 GCF_000299155.1 Elephantulus edwardii
AGTCTCTCCCAAGTCTCCATGTCAGCAGGATGGATGCATGTGGCCCCAGGAGCCTGGAAGGAGAGGCAAGTAATGAACGCTAGCGCATTTGTGGCTTTCTTTTTGCTCCGAGTGGGTGGCCACAGAGCAGACTTGATAGATGAATTGAGGGTCTATGGCCCAGAGTTTGCCAGCCTTCGGGCATGTTGGAATGGTAAAATAGTGCAGGGCCCTTGGGCCTATTTTTCATTGTTTTTGGTCAAACATTCTTCTAGGTCATAGAGCCCTTATATGTCCACTTGCCATACAGAGGTAACTTGTGGTGGCTGTGAAGCCAAACACTGTGACACGGATGTGTCAAATGCAATAACTTACCCATGGTGGATGGTGCTGGGTGGAGCTCCCCAATTAAAACAAGCTTGGAAGCAGGAATGGCATCCACTTCCTTAAATTGCTTGCCTCCTGAAACCCTATGAACCTGGAGAAAGGATGAAAGTCACGCAAGTGTCAAGAACTTTCGTTTATAGGGTCGTTATGTGTTGCCTACGACTTGTTGGCACTTAACAACATGTTGTTAAACATTGCTGCTGCTACTGAAATGAGATAGTATCTCAATTTTGTTTCTATTTACATTTTCTTGTTGCTAATTTTGAACATTTCCTCGCATGTTTCTTGACTAAATGAATACCCTTCTGTGTGAAGAGTTTTCACGTCTTTTGCTTTTCTGTGATTGGGTTATCAGTCCTTTTCTGTGGAGTCCTTGCTATTTTCTATAAACTTTAGTTATAAGTCCCTTGTCTGAAATATCATTGTCGAATGCTTTTTTCCAAATCCATGTGTTTTCTTTTCAACTTTTGGGGGAATGCTTAGATGCACACAGATATTTTACTGTAAGATGGTCAC
>NW_006399752.1:18534261-18535638 GCF_000299155.1 Elephantulus edwardii
TGTGTGTGTGTGTGTGTGTGTGTGTGTGTGTGTGTGTGTTGGCTGAAATATAGATATTCCTAATATGTCAGGAATAGATGGTATACCAATTGATTATTTCCACTAACTGATGCTACCCTGGATGTGCTAACCAAGTTGTGCCAAGAAATCTGGAGAACAACCAGTTGGCCAACTGACTGGAAGAGATCTATTTGTTCCTATCCCAGAGAATGGTGATCCAACAGAATGTGGAAACTATAGAACAATATCATTGATTTCACATGCAAGCAAGAGTCTACTGAAGATCATCCAAAAACGACTGGAACAGCACATTAGCCGAGAACTGCCACAAGTCCAGGCTTGGTATAGAAGGGGTCGTGGTACTAGGGACATTCAAGCTAATGTTAGATGGATCTTAGCTGAAAGCAGCGAATACAAGAAGAATGTCTATCTGTGTTTCATTGACTATGCAAGGGCATTTGACTGTGTGGATCATAACAAACTGTGGCTGACTGAGAAGAATGGGAACCCAGACCACTTGATCGTGCTAATGTGAAACCTATACTTGGACCAAGAGGCAGTCATCAGAACAGAGCAAGGAAACACTGCATGGTTCAAAACTGGAAAGGGCGTACACCAGGGATATGTCCTGTCTTCATACCTTTTCAACCTATATGCAGAACAGATTGTCCACGAGGCTGGGTTTTATGAGGAGAAATGTGGTGTCAGGGTTGGTGGAAGATCTATCAGCAATCTGTGTTATGCAGATGACACAACCCTGCTTGCTGAAACTGAGGAGGACCTGAAGCACTTCATGTCAACGTTTGCAATTCACCTGCCAAGTCATCTGGGCCAGGACTTTTTGTTAGGGGTTATCCTTTTATGACCTGCTCTATCTCTTCTTTTTTATGGATCTGTCCAAGCATTTCACTTATGTCTGTTTCAGTTTGAGTAGGTTGTGGGTTTCTAGAAATTTTTCCATTTTCTCTATGTTTTCAAATGTATCAGAGTATAGCTTTTCATATTATTTCAATATTATAGATTTAATTTGTGCTGGTGCTATTTTGATGTTCTTTCATTTCTTTCTCAAATTATTTGTATCTTTTCTTTCTTTTATTAAATGTGTTAATGCTTTGTCTGTTTTATTAACACTTTGAAATAACCAGCTCTTGGTTTTGTTGCTAATTTCAATTATTATTTTGTTTTCTATTCCCTTTATTTTAGCCCTAGTCCTCATAATTCGCTTTCATCAAGAGGCTGTGTGGTTAGCCTTCTGTTCTTTTTTTATTTGATGGAGGTGTTAAGAAATTGAATGTTCTTGTTTCTTCTTTGTTTTAATGTATTTGCGTATTGTAGTGACCTGCTACTAAGGAACACCTTAGCTGTATGTAGTTTTGG
>NW_006399752.1:18537403-18538913 GCF_000299155.1 Elephantulus edwardii
ACCCTGAAGAGACCATAGCTGACATCCAAGCAGATATATGCACACCCATGTTTATTGCAGCTTTGTTCACAATAGCAAGGAGTTGGAAACAAGCTGTATGTAGTTTTGATACAATTTATTGCCATTTTAATTCATTTCAAGGACCTTTTTACTTTCAGTTTTTATTTCTTATAGAACCCAGTCATGCTCAAGCAAGGTATTATTTAGCTTCCACTTGAATGTTTACTTTTATCTTCTTGTTAATTTCTAGTTTTATGACATTGTGATCCAAGGAGGTACTTTAGATTATTTCAGGGTTTATGATGTGTTGAGACTCCTTTTTTTCCTAATATATGGTCAATTATTGAGAATGTATTGTGTTCACTAGAGAAGAAAGTAAACTGAACTTTTTGGGGGTTAATACTCTGAATACATCTACGAGCTAAAGTTGGCTAACTGTATAGTTTAGTTCTTCTGAATCATTGTTGCATTTATTTGAGTTGACCTTTTGGTCAGAGTCGCCTACTATTACTGTGCTATTGTCCATTTCTTCCTTCAAGAATGTTAACACTTTTTATATTTTTTTCAGGTCTATAATTATGAATATAGCTTTTAACTAAGGATATGTCCTCTTGATTAATAGTGGATTTAATAAATGTATAGTGTCCTTCCTTGTTTCTTATGATGGTTTTCATAATGAAGTCTATTTTATCAGAGATTTGTATTGGAACTCCAGCCTTCCTATGGATGGCATTTGCATGATATATTTGTTTCTACCCTTTGAATTTTAATCTATCTTTCCCTCAGCTTCTTAAATGTGCATCTTGCAGGCAACATGCATATTAATAAGCTTTAAAAAAATATTTAATTCATTTTGCAACTCTCTTTCTCTTAACTGGTTCATTTAAGCTAATCTCATTGAGTTTATATATAGGCTAGGTTGTATCACTGCCATTTTTTCTGCGTTCCATTTTTGTTGGGTTTGTGGTTACTTTAGTCCAATATTTTTTTTCTCTGCTGTCTCTGTGGGAAGGAGATTCCTTAGTATTTCTTGTAGAGTTTTTTTTTTTTTCATTTTCACAAATTCTTTAATATCTTGCTTATTTGTAAATTACCTAATTTCTCCTTTGTATTTGATGGATAGCTTTGTTGGCTACAGGATCCTTGGCTAGCAACTTTTGTTTTTTCTTTCAATATTCTGTATATATCATTTCCTTGTCTTCTTTCCCACACAATTTCTGCTGAGAAGTCAAAGCTCCATCTAACTCGTTCTCCTATGTAGGTGAAATTCTCCCAAGCTGCTTATTTTATTCTATCTTTATCTTTGATTTTGTGTTGTTGTTGTGTGCCATCGAGTCACTTGCGACTCATAGCGACCCTATGTACAACAGCCCTAAACTCTGCTCTGTCCTGTGCCAATCACACCGTCTCCAACACTCCCATCCCAATTATCCCAGTCACTGAATCAATCCACCTCATAGAGGGCCTTCCTCTCCTGCGCTGTCCCTCCACCCTCCCAAGCATGATGTCC
>NW_006399752.1:18540478-18555591 GCF_000299155.1 Elephantulus edwardii
TCTCCTCATAGAGCCCAGCCTCTCGGATAATCTGCTCTGCATACAAGTTGAAAAGGTATGGAGATAGGACACATGACTGGCGTACACCCTTCCCAATACTGAACCATGCAGTGTTGCCTTGCTCTGTTCTTACGACTGCCTCTTGGTCCAAGTATAGGTTTCGCATTAGCATGATTAAATATTCTGGGATTCCCATTCTTCTCAAAGTCAGACACAGTTTGTTATGATCCACACAGTCAAATGACTTTGCATAATCAATGAAACACAGATAGACATTCTCCTGGTATTCTCTTCTTTCAGGTAAAATCCATCTCTTTGAATAGTAAAAGAAAAACTCTTTCATTGTTATACAATCCCTGCTGCCCCAGTCCATTCCACTATGCAGTCTTCTGTGTATTGTTTTTACCCTACTGTTCCAGAATTCCAACCATAGATGAGTTGCTTCATTTGATGTTGCCCCCGATGATTCTAATGTTTTCTTCATTTCCTTCTGTCTTCTCATTTTTCTTTCTTCTTTTAGGTTCTATTTGTCTTCTAACATGCCAATTTTCTGTTCTATCTCTTCTACTTCACATTTTTGTGACTCCATCATGTTCAGACTTTCTGCCCTTTTAGTCTTGATAATCTGAATTGCATTTTTTGTGCTTTTTTTCCATTTCTGATTGTACATTGTATACAATATAGTGTTGTGTATACAATATAGTGTTGTATGGATTGTATATCCTCTGTGTCATGTGATTCCCCCAACCCCTTTCTTTTACTTTTTATTTATGGCTTCAACTCTTTACTCCAGCATTTGTAACTTCTCAGTCCAGTATTTTTAACTACCCATTGGCATATTTCTTCTACCTTCTTGACACTGAGGTATTCATTGGGTCTTCAGTCTGGTCTGCTTTTTTAGGATAAGCCTTGTTTTGTTTTTTCATAACAGAGATGCTGGGCTGTATGAGAAGGAATGTGGCATTAGGACAGGTGGAAGAATCATCAGCAACCTGCGTTATGTGGATGACACAACCCAACTTACTGAAACTGAGGAGGACCTGAAGCACTTGCTGCAGAAAGTCAAGGACTGCAGTTTCAATACAGATTGAAGCTCAACATCAAGAAAACAAAGGTTCTCACCAATGGGCCTATTTGCAGCATCCGTATGGATGGTGAAGAGAATGAGATAGTTGTTTTAGTTTACATGGTTCTACAGTCAACACTCTAGGTAATATCAGCCAGGAAATCAGTAGATTGCATTGGGAAAGTCAGCTGTGAGGGACCTCTCAAGAGTACTGAAGAGTAATGGCATCAGGCTGGAGAATAAGGTGTGCCTGATCCAGGCTATAGTCTTTGCAATTACGTGCTATGCATTGGAGAGTTGGACAGTGACTAGGGATGATAGAAAGAGAATTGCTGCTTTTGAGCTGGTTCTGGAGAAGAGTGTTGAATATACCATGGACTGCTAAGAGAACAAACAGGTTTGTCCCAGAGAGGGTGAAGCCAGAACGTTCCCTGGAGTCAAGGATTCCGAAGCTTCGTCTGACATATTTTGGGTATGTTGTAAGGAGGAACTGGTCCTTGGAGAGGGACATCATGTTTGGGAGAGTGGAGGGACGGCGCAGGAGAGTAAGACCCTTGATGAGAGGCATCGATTCTTTGAGTGGAATGGTGGGAATGAGCGTGTTTGAGACAATGAGGTTGGCACAGGATAGAACGACATTTAGGGCTCTTGTACATAGGGTCACTGTGAGTCGCAAACGACTCGATGGCACATAACAACAACAACAACAACAACAACAACAACAACATGATGTTTCTGTCTGTTGCTTCCTTGACATATGTAAAGTAAATGGCAATCATTGTTTCCTTTCTGAGATGACTCTGAGGGGATCTGGGAAATTCCCAGGAATGTTGCTCACAATGCTTCTCTCCTCATGACTGGGTGGTTGCTGCATTAGGTGGTCTCAATCATGGATTTTTCTATCAGTACCCATGGGTGATTTCTACCTTAGCAAACAGGGTCATTGACGAGAGCTCGGAACTTCCAGGAATACAACCTAGGACTCTTTCCTCCATGAAATGAGTGTCTGGTCACAGTGTACCTATACATGCTCATTTAAATTGCGTTGTCTGTCTTATTCTTGTTTATGTGTTGGAATTTTCTATACATTTTAGAGATTAGTCACTTGTCAGATATATCTTTGCCATTTTTTTTTTCACTCTCTAGGTTAACTTTTTAATATTTTTGCCTTAGGAAATTACTCTGAGTAAGAATGGAAATCCCAGAACACTTGATTGTGTTTTGCAAAACCTATACTTGGGACAGGAAGCAGTCATCAGAACAGAACAGGGAAACATTGCAAGGTTCAAACTCAGGCAGGGTGTGCGTCAGGGATCTCATGTCTCCATACCTTTTCAATCTATATACGGAACAGATCATTCGGGAGGTCGAACTTTAGGAGGAGGAATGTGGCGTCAAGATTGGAGGAAGACCTCATCAACAACCTAAGTTATGCATATGACACAACTCTTCTTGCTGAAACTGAGGAGGACCTGAAATGCTTGCAGCAAGAGGTCAAGGACTGTAGCCTTCTATATGGATCGAAGCTCAACATTAAGAAAACAAAGATTCTCACCACTGGGCCAATTGACAGCACCATGATGGATGGAGAAGAGATTGAGGCTGTTAACAGTTACAACTTGCTTGGCTCCACAATCATCACATTTGGCATCAGCAGTCAGTAAATCAAAAGATGAATTGCATTAAGTAAATCTGCTGTCAGGAAACTTCCCAGAGTACTGAGAAGCAATGATGTCAGTCCAGAGACCAAGGTACATCTGATCCAGTCGATGGTCTTCGCAGTTGCTTGCTATGCATCAGAGAGTTGGATAATGACTAAGGATGATAGAAGAAGAATTGATGCCTTTGTGTTGTGGTGCTTGAGAAGAGTCCTGAACATACCATGGACCACCAAGAAAGCAAATAAGTCTGTCTTGGAAAGGGTGAAACTAAGTTTTTCCTTGGAGGCTAGATTTTCCAGCTCCCTCTCAAATACTTTGAGCATGTGACCAGGAGGGACCTATCCTTGGAAAAGACATCATGCTCAGAAGGGTGGAGGGGCAACGCAGGAGCAGAAGACCCCAGAAAAGATGGATTGATACAGTAACGGGGGCAGTGCTGGTTTGTGTATCAGAGTCAGGGAGACTAGCTCCAGACAGGGCAGGCTTCAGAGCTATTGCATAGAAGGGTTACCATGAGTTGCAGGTGACATAACAGTACATAGTAGCAACAAAAACAATCCAAAGGAAGCACTTCTCTGGTTGTTTGAATCCATGAGCAACTTCACAGGAGATAGAGAGACAACCTTTGATTTACATTTTTTCAAAAACTCAATGAAGGATCAGCTTTTAGTAAGTTTTGACTTGACAACAATGGATTGAGTCGAATTTGATGTACAAAAGTGGACTTCAGCAAAAATAGCAAACTTCAGTAAGACAGCAAGCCACAAACAATGCTGAAGGTATGGAGACATTTGAACTTTCAAATATTGTTGGTGGCAATATAAAATGGTGCAATCAAAACGTAAAATAGTTTATTACTTCCTAGTAAGTTGAGAACTAAAATGTTCTTTAGTCCAGCAAACCTACTACTGGGCTGTTGTAGTGGTTGTGTACTGTTGAGTCAGGAGCAACCCATACCAGATTTTCAGAGGCAGTTAATCACATAGAAGGATATTGCCCACCTTTCTCCCTTGGAGTAGCTGATGGATTCAAACTATGTGCCTTCAGGATTGCAGCACAGCTTCTTGCCTCTAGGCCACCAGGGCTCATATACTGCTACTGCGTATATATTCCTCCCCCCAAAAAGAATGAATATATGCATATCCATGCTTAGTGCATCATTATTTATAATAGGAAAGAAGTGGAAACAGGAAAAATATCCATCTTCAGGCCAATGACTAAAGAAACCATAGTAAATTTCTGAAACAGAGTGTAATGCAACAATAAAGAATGGTAGAGAATTCATTAAACACTGTATAACACGGATGAATGTAGAGGAAATGATGTTGGATTATATAACTGTCTCAAATGGACAGTTATGGTATAAAAAAGAAAAACCAAGTAAAGGTTTACACAGAGACAAAACTAATTCTTGAATGATTACCAGGACTTATAAAGGAAGGGAAGTGAGTAAAAATTAAGAAATAACTAAATTAAGCTAAGGAAAAGGCAATATACAATAAAGGTGTTAACTCTTTCTGTCTAATTGCTATTGAGCAGAAGCTGACTCACAGAAGATCCATAATTTTCTTCCCAAGAAAACACAACAGAAGACTGTCCACTTTTCTCCAGCAGAGCCATTGATGAATTTGAATTGTCAGAGAGACTAGTCTTTTCAGTAGCTGCACAGCCCTCTACAGTCTATGCCACTATAGCTGCCTAAGGGATTGATCGAACATTGTATATTAATTAATTAATTATATTATTATATTAATAAAATAAATTATATTAATCAATTATTATTAATATGATGAAAATGTGTATGAATGATTAAAAGAAAACCTAAAATAAAACTTCTTAAAAGAAATTTAAAAAAAATAGAAAACACTTGGATATCTACTATTGAGAGGATGCTAAAGGATAGATTGCTGTTTTTATGTGCTGCAAGACTGAACTGGCTCATTGCTTACCTTTCAGCAGATTTTCAGAGGCTGTAAATCAATCACATATGAGATTACCTGACCATCTTCTGCAGAGCACCTGGGGGGTTAGAACCTTGTCCCTTTGGCTTGACAACACAATTCCTTACCAATAAATAATCTTTTTTTCTCAGAATTTTAAAGATGTCCGCAGCATCAAATTTTCCCAATTCAATATTCCTTTTGATTTCTTGACTGCTGCTTTTATTGGTATTGATTGTGATTTCATGTGAAATTAAATCTTTGACAAATTTAATCTTTTATAATGATGTTCTCCATTTGTCGATTTGTGAGGATTTTTGCTTTAATTAAGTTGCAATGGAATAGATAGTGAAGGCTTTCCTTTAATATTCTGCATTAAGTGTTTCAATTTTCACTTTCAGCAGTCAAAGTTGTGTTATTCGTGTATTGCAGATTTTTAATGATCTTTCAATCTTGATGCCACATTCTTCTTCATATAGTCCAGTTTCACAAATTATTAATCCAAAACACAGATTAGATAAGTTTGGTGAGAGAATGCTATCACCATGCTACCTTTTCCTGATTTTAAATCATGTAACAACCCTACTTCAGTAACTATTCCAGTGGTTTATATATACTTTTGTGTAGGCAAAAGTAAATGCTCTGTAATTCTTATTCTTCTAAATGTCAATTATAATGTATTATGAATTACAGATTTTAAAATACTTGTATAGTCATTAAAACAAAAATAAATGTGTTTCTCCTATTCAACAAATATTCATATGACAATAGTAATCATAACTCTTATTCCATAATCTCTTCTGTAGAAGGTCAAGGACTGTAGTCTTTAATATAGATTGGATCTTAATATCAAGAAAACAAAGATTTTCACCACTGGACCAATAGGCAATTTTATGGTGGATGGAGAAAAGTTGAGGTTATTAATAATTTCAACTTGTACAGATCCACAATAAAAACTTCTGACCACCACAGCCAAGAAATCAAAAGATTATTTGCATTGGAAATTACGTTGTCAATGACCTCTCCAAAGTGTTAAAGGGCAATAAAGTCCGTATGTAGACTAAGGTGTACCTGACCCAGGTTATAGTCTTCTCAATCGCTTTTGCTATGCATCTGACAGCTTCACAATGACTAAAGATGATGGGAAAATGGACACCTTTGAGCTGTGGTGCTGGGAAGAGAATGAAACACATCGTAGACTGTCAAGAGAACAAACAAATCTTCCCTAGAGAAGGTGAAAATAGATAGCACCTCAAAGGCAAGGCTTTTGAACTTAAGCTTCACATACTTTGGGCATGTTGCCAAAATGTACCAGTTTTGTTGTGTTTTTGTTTTGGGTATTTTTTTTAACCAGTTTTTGAGAAGGATATCATTCTTGGAGGGTCAGGGTAGGAGAAAAACACCCTATATGACAATTGATTGACCACCAACATCCTAACATAAAAGACAGAACAGCATCAGCATAACTGTTTTACGCAATACCATATAAATAGAAAACAGATAGGATCCTTAGTTCCATAAAAATTCTGAAATTCTTCCTACTCTAGAGTTGAGGACGCTCCTTTGCTTAGACCCTGTTATTCTTCCTGGAAGCAGCTTTCTAGTGTACAGACTTCTAGCTGTGAGTCTACTGTCTGAGCTTCCATTGCCATTGAGTTGAGTATGACTTGTCACGACACTTTCTTTATACAAAAGATCTGAACCCTGTTCTATCCTGCACCAACCTCATACTTCCTGACACACAAAAGCCCATTGCAGCAGTAACCCTGTCAATCCACCTGGTTGAGGGTGTTCCTCTCCTTCGCTGACCCTCCACCCTCCCTTCTTCAAGGAATAGCCTCTTCTAGCAACATACCCTTGCCTCCAAAGAACTCTCTGGATGCACCTTCTCCAAGACCTGTTTGTTCTCTTGGCCATCCATGGGATGTTCAGTGCTCTTCTCCGTCATCACAGCTCAATGGCATCAATTCTTCTGTCATCCTTATTCATTATCCAGCTCTCAGATGCATAGCAAGTAATAGGAAAGACCATGGTCTAAATCAGATGCATCTTATTCCACAAATTGACATCATTACTCCTAAAACTGCAGATTTTCCCAGTGCAACGTATCTTCTGGTTTCCTGACTGCTCATATCACGAGTGTTAATTGGGATCCAAAAAAGATGAAGTTGTTGACAATTTCTAAGTCCTCTCCATTCATCATGATGCTGCCTATCTGAGTAATTTTCCTTTTTAATCATTACTTTTTTGCTTTCCCTGAAAAAAAAAATTAGAAAATGTCCAATTTTTATGTTACACAGAATTTTAGCTCCTCCCTGCCTGAAACAATCCTAGAGTCTTAGAATTCTTTTTGTAGCTTATATAAACTCAATTGTTAATATTAGTATTGGTTGTATTGTTGAAAGCACAGGTCTCCCCAAAGTCCTCTATGTATGTGATTAAAATAAGTTTTATTTGCTCAAAACTACCCTACAATTATTTTCTAGGGTTATATTTCTTTAGAAACTTACATATTAGTAATTCAGGTTCACAGGATAATTTTGAAATCTCTGAGTCATTCATATGGTTAGCGTCCTTAGTCACTAGTCCAAAAGTTTGAAAACCAAATCTACAGAAGTATCTTGGGAGAAAAGTTTGGTAATCTACTTCCAAAAATTAGCCATGAAAGGCCTGATGAAGCATAATTCTCTTCAATGGTAGTAAAATCTGTTGTTGTAGTTGTTATGTGCCGTTGAGTTGCTTGAGACTCATAACAACCCTATGTACAACAGCCCTAAACTGTGTTCTGTCCTGTGCCAATCTCATTGTCTCTGACACACTCATCCCAATTACCCCACTCACAGAATCAGTCTATCTCCTAGAGGGACTTCCCTTCCTGCGTCTGCCCTCCACAATCCCAAGCATGATGTCCTTCTTCAAGGACCAGTCTCTCCTTACAACATGAACAAAGTATGTCAGACGAAGCCTCAAAATCCTCACCTCCAAGGAGTAGCCTGGTTTAACCCTCTCTAAGATGAATCTGTTTGTTTTTTTAAGCAGTCCATAGTACCCTCAATACTCTTCTCCAACACTAAAGCTCAAAGGCATCAATTCTCCTTCTATCCTCCCTAGTCATTGTCCAATTCTCTGACGTATAACATGTGATTGCGAAGACCATGGCCTCTATCAGACACACCTTAGTCTCCAGAGAGACACCATTGCTCTTCAGTACTTTAGAGAGGTCCCTAAAGCAGACTTTTCCGTCACAATACGTCTTTTGATTTCCTAGTGCTAGTGCCAAGACTGTTGATTGTGGAGCCAAGCAGACTAAAGCTGCGAACAATCTCAATCTCTTCACCATCCATTCTGATGCTGCCAATTGGTCCAGTGGTGAGAATCTGTCTTCTTGACATTAAGCCTCAATCCATATTGGAGGCTGCAGTCCTTGACCCTCCGCAACAAGCACTTCAGGTCCTCCTCAGTTTCAGCAAGCAGGTTGTGTCATCTGCATAACGCAGATTGTTGATAGATCTTCCACCAATCCTGATGCCACTTTTCTCCTCACCGAGCCCAGCCTCCCTGATGATCTGTTCTGCATACAGGTTGAAAAGGTATGAAGACAGGACACATCCCTGGCATATGCCCTTCCCAATTTTGAACCATGCAGTGTTTCCTTGTTTCCGTCCTGTTCTGATGACTGTCTCTTGGTTCAAGTATAGTTTTTGCATTAGCATGATCAAGTGTTCTGGGATTCCCATTTACTCAATAGAAACGATTTTGTTTTATTTTGCTTTGTTAAGCTTTTTACTGAGCCTTACCTGCAAACTGTCTGAGAGATCTATATGATCCATTTGAATATATCTACAAAATTTATCTCAACTCAGTGGATAAAATAATGAAGTGTTACAGACTAGCCTTGGTTTCATCTTTGACTCAAGAGTTTCCTATTTTCAATGCTTTAAATTCTAGTCTCTTATGTACATTGATCAAATAATTTGTGCAGGTAGACTCTGTGAATAAAAATATGGCATCAGTGTCAGATAACACATCAACAACTTGCGCTATGCAGATGACATAACCTTGCCTGATGAAATTGACAGGGACCTGAAGCACTTGTTGAAGAAGAGCAAAGATTACAGCCTTCAATATAGATTGCATCTAAACAGCAAGAAGACAAAGGTCTCAGTTCTATTTTCTTCAATCAGGGCATATTTATATATGTCTATTATTAGTAGCTGGGTCATATGAAATTTCTGTTCAGCTTTTTGAGAAAACTTCAAACTGCCTTCCAGAGTGGCTGCACCATTTTACAATGCCACCAACAGTATATGAGAGTTTCAATCTTTTCACATTCTCTTCACCATTTATTGCTTGTTGTCCTACTATACTTAACCAAAACAGAAATGAAAGTTTACAGAAAACTTGGATTTGCCTTCCTTCATTGCTGCATATTTCCCTCCCTATCCCACCTCAATTCAGTTTTCTCTTTAAAAAGATTATTTCATTTTTGCACTATTTCCTCCCTCCTCCTGCCCCACTTCGCTATACACTTCTCTTTCTGGTCTATTGCCATAAAAATAATACATAATCATATATTTATTTTAGACAGTTATTTTCCACATCTATTTCAATGCAGTATTTATCCCCACATTTCTTAGTTTTCCTCATCCCCATTTCAGTCCCGTTTTATAACAGTGGCATTATGCAGTATTTGTTCTTTTGTGACTGAACTATTTCACTCAGCATAGTATCTTACAGGGTCACCCATTTTGTATAATATTTTATTATTTCCTAGGGTTCCACAGAAACCCATAAGAATAGATATTTCAAGCAAATAAAAGACTACGAAACCCGCCTCACAAGACAATAAAAAGTGATTGGAATATTTTGTGTATTGGGAGGCTATAAAGAGTAATTGCTCCAGTCTCCATCACATCTTTCCACCACAAGTCTTGCTTGCCTCAGTTCTTAGCAGCCAGTGTGGGAAGCACTCTTTCTCTTGCCCAAGCCCCAAAACTGTTGATGATTTGCAAGACCATGCTAATTTACAAAACCATGTTTTTGCTGTAAAGGTAGCTGGATACCAGAGGATGTAACAGGAATCACAAAAAAAAGCCACCTTTTGGGACAACACTACACCTGTCCTCTGCCTTTTCATTATCTGAAGAATCAACCTTCCCCCACCGTCGTCTTTATTTAGGAAAATATGTAAGCCAGCTGCTTTACTCCTTATTTAATTCCCACTTTAGATAGCCAACTTTTAATTTGCACAGTTTTATCAGATCAGTACTCTGAGAAAGCAAGCACATTTTTTTCTTTGAACAATCTTCAATGACAGTTGAATCCACATCAATAAACATGAGTCCAACCCAGAGTAAATCATCACGTTACAGATATTAACATTAGCTTCTCTTCATCTGGATGAATTCTGGTCAACACATACTTAGTCATCTATGGCTAGGTTCAAATGGGCATCAACCACCAACTCAAAGAGGCTAACACCAAGCAGAGTATTTTGTCTTATAAAAAATTTGTTGTAAAAATAGAAAATTAAACTCAACATCACATTTATGACCAGGTGTAGTGACCTGACAGAGACTTTCAGAATCTCTGAGATTATGGTCCTTTGAATCTGACACAGGACACCTCTCAGTGACATAACTTTTACCCAAACAATAAACAGAGATAAAAGGTAATCAATAATACAAGAAAGCTACTAAATATTCAGAATGCTCAACAGCACAGGTTTGTAATGAAAGCAGAAAATTAAAAAAAAAAAACAACAACCCAAAACATTATTACCAGGGATCATCTATTGCAGATAGTAATATGTTTGTCATAAACATTTTTAGAGTGTGTGTAATGGAGTTTTATCTATGCTTTTACTTAAACAGAAAAATATTCCATGTTGTACATAGTTACGTCCTCCCTTGAGGAAATTATTTGGCACCTCTATGATTTTCCTTGAAGGGAGATTTCTGCTGAATAGAAGATGGAATAGGGCAAGAGAGCAAAGGCAGGGAAATCAATGTTCCTATGCAATGAACAGCTGATTCTGGCAAGATTTCCAAGAGAAATATTACTCTGGCTAAAATGCAATCATATCAGAATTGATTTGCTGTGACTGACCTCATTGTATACCAATCTACCATAAACTGAATGGGAATTACTTTAAAGAGGAGGTGGGTCCACTATAAAGCAAACTGTCAATCTTGACAAATATACAATTTTCTCGGCTAGCCTCCTCTGCTTCCTCTTATCCTCAAGTCAACAGCAGTGCAGATTTGTTTGATGGTGACCCTGAACTACTTCTATATGAATGAACTCATTGCTGCTCTGGTTGTTAAAAAAGCAGTTTTTACAAGTAGATTCCAATTTTCTTAGAGTCTTATACAATTTGCTTCTGAACTTAGAAGATAACAGGAATTTATATCAAAGTCATTGTTAAATAATAAGAGTCCTAAGAAAAGGAACGTTTCTCTTATGCCTTAGGTAAACAAAAGATGAAGACTAAGGAAAAGGATAAACCACCTTTTATAGTTTTAATTTTTACTCTACAGTCTACACTACTGTGAAATCTTGGACTGGTATTGAGTCCTAGAAGTTCACAATTTTTCCCCCTTGATAAGATGCAGTACTATTAATTTTCTGTTACTTATTTTTTCTGGTAAATATTTAAGTGTTCCTTCTTGGTTAGATTTCTGTCTTAAAACTGGTTTTGGCTTTCGTAGGCTTTATTGCAGACATGTAATATTAATCTTAACATTTGCAATAATGTTCTGTGAAATAAGGTGTTATGTGATTTAAACATTGTCTGAAGAGCATATTGGAACCTGGGGAACCCAGCTCCAGCTGTTCTCGACACTCCAGTTGTGCTCCTGATGCAGTTGGAGCTGCTAATCGAGGATGGAGGAATGCACATTGGCTACAGCAGTGGCTGGGAGAGTCTTGCAGGAGCAGAGAAAGAGGAAGTGAGCAGGCAGGAATGAAAAAGCATGCCCAATCTCAGCCAAAGTTTCCCCTGCCTGAGCAGCAGGAACAGCCTCGATCCCATGTTCCCTACTTCTTCAGCTGCCTGTTCTTGGATGAAGTCTAAGTGCCCTCATTGGATCTTATGTACTTTGCCTTACCCTACTGGGATTAATCATAAGTCTTTGCAGTAAGAGTCTGGGTTGGAAGTCTTTGAAAGTATTGTTGTTCTTGGGTGTTATTAAGTTAGCTCTGATTCATAACAACTTCATCTATATACAAAGGAACAAAACTAGGACATTTGTATAATCTCTGCTGTGCTTAAGCCCTTAGTTCCAGTCACCATATCAGTTATCTTCTTGAGGATCTTCCTTTCCTTCACTGATCCTCCAATTTTCCAAACATAATGCATTTTCCAGGGAATTGTCATTCCTAAAATGTGCTCAAAATATCTGAAATGAAATGATGCTACCCTCACCACTAAAACATTCTGATCACATTTCTTCCAAGAATATCTTTTTATTGTTTTAGTAGTCCATTTTCATATTCAGTATTCTTGGTCAACATAAAAATTTGGAGGCATCAATTCTTCTTTGGTCTTTCTAATCCTTTGTGCAATTTTCACATGAATATACAATACTTTAAAAATGCCACAGCTTGGGTCAGCCATCCCTTAGTCTTTAAAGTAACATCTTTGTTCCCCAGTACTTTAAAGAGGTAGAGAAGTAGATTTGTGCAATGCTATCTGTATGTTATTTGGTTTCTTTACTGTTGTTTCTGTAGACGTTCATTGTGAAACACATAAAACCCTAGACAACTTCAATCTTTTCTTCATGTTGCTCATTGGTCAAGTTCTGAAAATTTTTGATTTCTTTATTTTGAAATGTAATCCACACTGAAGTCTATACTCTTTGACATATTTACTATGTGCTTCAAGTCCTCTGCATCTAGCAAGCAAGCTTGTTTAAGCAAGCAAGTGCTGTGCACAAATGCAGACTGTTGATTCATGGTGGTAAAAATCATTATAGGAAGAAGTTCTAAAAACCTAGTTTTTTCTAAAAGAAATGAAAGTGGGGGTGGGTAATCTCATGGGACCATGGATATTTTAGTGTTCTAACACTGCCTAGGAGGCTGTAAGTGACTCATACCTGTATAAAACTGAGCAAAATGAATCTTGTGAAAATTATTACCTAACCTGGGGGGTACTGGAGAACATTATGCTGATTGAACTAACTCAGAAACACACAGACAAAATAGTGTATAATACCATTATTATCAAATGAGTGTAAGGATTTATGGGAGGGTGGAAGCAGAGGAATGAGGATGTTCAGGGGGACGGGTTAATCATGGTTTAACCATGGGGTTGGATAATTTGATGAGTGTGGGGGCGGTGAGGGAAATTGGAAGAATTTATTCATCAGAACAAAGCAAGGAAACACTGAATGCTTCAAAATTGGGAAGGTTATACGCCAGGGATGTATCCTATCTCCATACCTTTTCAACTTGTATGCAGAACAAATTATCCGGGAGGCTGGGCTCTATTAGGAGAATTGTAGCATCAGAAGTGGTGGAAGATCTATCAATAATCTGCCTTATGCAGATGATACAACCCTGCTTGCTGAAACTGAGGAGGACCTGATGGACTTGCTGCAGAGGGTCAAGGACTGTAGCCTCCAGTATGGATTGAGGCTCAATGTCAAGAAGACAAAGATTCTCACCACTGAACCAATTGGCATCAGGATGAATGGTAAAGAGATTGAGATTGTTCGCAGGTTTAGTTTGCTTTGATACACAGTCAACACTCTTTACACCAACAGCCAGGAAATTAAAAGACATATGTATTGTGATGGGAAAGCCTGTTGTTAGGGACCTCTCCAAAGTACTGAAGAGCAATAGTGTCACTCTGAAGACTAAGGTGCTTCTGATACAGGTCATTGCAATCACTTGTCATGCATCAGAGAGTTGGACAATGAGCTGTGGTGCTAGAGAAGAGTATTGAATATACCATGGACTGCTAAGAAAATGAACAGGTTTATTCTGAAGAGGGTTAAGCCAGGCAGTCCTTGAAGGCAAGGATTCTGAGGCTTCGTCTGACATACTTTGGACATGTTGCAAGGAGGGACCAGTCCTTGGAGAGGGCCATCATGCTTGGGAGGATGGAGGGACAGCACAGGAGAGGAAGACCCTCTATGAGGTGGATTGATTCAGTGACTGGGGCAATCGAGGTGGGTGTGTTGGAGAAGGAGCGATTGGCACAGGACAGAGCAAGGTTTAGAAATGTTGTATATAGGGTCGCTATGAGTTGCAAGGGACTTGATGGCACATAACAATTCTGGAAAACAATGTATTCAAAATTTGTAAATTAATTAGTATAATAATAAATGTACATAGGGTTTTCAGAGGCCTACTATTTCAGAAGTGGATGGCCAATCCTTCTTCCTAGTCTGTCTTAATGTGAATATTCAGACTTAGAGAAGTATCAGACAGACCAGCAAGTTAAAGGTATATCCCTTATTGCGGAGTCAGCTTTAGTGTCAGTGTTGTCCCTCCCTTTCTCATACGCGTCTTTACCGACTTATTTCCCTGCTTCACCATCCATCAGGATACCCATCCACTTCTACCCCCTTCCTTCACATCTATCTCCCTTTGACCAGCCCTCCATCTAATAACTTATATATGAAGCTTCCATGATTTCTGTGATTCCAAACACATCAGTTGATGGAAGTTCCTTATGTTGGGATCAATGTCTCTGAAGTTCAGTCGTAATGTTTCCTGAGCAAAGGTGATGAATCCTGTAGAACTGGTGTGTAGATAAGCTTTTCTTGAACGAATGTCGCCAGGTTTTTGCATCTCCGATTACCTGGGAACATGGGAGGGGTCTGCGGGGTCTGAGACTGGCTTCTAAGCTGCCCAACTTCAGCTAGTCTGATGCCTAACCACTCCTCTGAGCGGCCTGCTAGGAAAACAAATAGATTTGTCCTGTAAAGGGTTAAACCGGGTGGCTCCTTGGAGGCAAGGATTCTGAGGCTCCGTCTAACATACTTTGGACATATTGTGAGGAGAGACCGGTCCTTAAAGAGGGACATCATGCTTGGGAGGGTGGAGGGACAGTGCAGGAGAGGAAGGCCCTCTATGAGGTGGATTGATTCAGTGACTGGGATAATCGGGATGGGAGTGTCAGAGACAGTGCGATTGGCACAGGACAGGTCGGAGTTTAGGGCTGTTGTACATAGGGTCGCTATGAGTCGCAAGCGACTCGACGGCACATCACAACAACAACAATAATAAATGAATGAATATTAATGGACATCTTAATGGCTTTAATGTGCAAATATTATAATTTCTTTTTAACCCTTAAGTTTTTGACATTTTTACAACTATATAATAAGCAATAAGAATCCAAAGCACAAGGAAGAATTCAAGATACTAAAGAGCTGAACAGAAGATTCCAAAAGGCTGCTCGGAATGACAAAGCAAAATACTACAATGAAATTTGCG
>NW_006399752.1:18557251-18572876 GCF_000299155.1 Elephantulus edwardii
GCGGTGCGGTTGGCACAGGATAGAGCAGGGTTTAGGGCTGTTGTGCATAGGGTCGCTATGAGTCGGAAACGACTCGACGGCACATAACAACAACAATAATAAGCAATCAAAAATAAAGCAAAACCCCACACAGTGATGCTTGTACAATGTAATAGATATCACAGTATGGAGAGTTGTAATGAGTAGTGCATTATGCATTGAGTTAATCAAAAGGATGGAGGTTAGAATCTACCAGTCATTCTGTGGGAGAAAAATGGAGTCTCCTTTGTCAATATTTACAGATTTGGAAACCAGATTGTTTAAAGTAAAAAAAAATTAAGTTCCCTTTTTTATTAAATATTTATAAAAACTATGTTTGCACTATATCACTCCTTACAACTAAGCCACACAGTAGCACTATGATGGCTTAGTGCTAAGGTGTTGTGCTACTAACACAAAGATAACATGGTTCGAATCCACCAGCTGTCCCAAAGGAGAAAAATGGGCAGTCTCCTCCCCTGTGATCTACTGCCTCTGAAAACACACTGCAAGGTCTGTTACGGGTTAGTTCTGACTTAACAGTGAACAACAGTACCATATTAAATGTGCAATAACGTTATGAAAAAAGTTTCAAATACTGTAAGAAATATCAACGCATGACAAAAAGACACTGAGGTGAGAACATGCTCTTAGAAAATGTGGTGTAGATTTTCTTATACATAGGGTTACCGCAAACATTCAATTTTAAGAAATAAAACAGTAATGTACAATAAAGCTAAGCTGAAGATGAGATCTACCTGTATTTTAACAAGCAAGACACTCAGTACAAAACTGAGTCTTATCTTCAGCGAAATGGCATGGCAAACGTTCAAATAGCTTTGTTCAGTGTATTGAATCCGTTGATGTCCACGGTTATTTACCGCAGAACTTTGAAAACTTTATCCTCCTTTTTAATCCCACCTCCTCTGATTGTTTCTTTCTATTTGTATTCTACCTAAGGGAGTGCTGGTGACTTAGTAGTAAGAAGTTGCGATGCCAGCAGAAAGGTACATGATTCAAACCCTCCAGCTGTTCCACAGGCCAGAGAAAAGCAATCTTTCCCCATGTGATTATACTGCCTCTGAAAACTTGCTGTAGAGTCAGTTATGGGTCAGTTGTTATTTGATGGTCCACACAACAACAACAATTCTACCCCAAGATTAAAGATGTGGTACAATGTATTCAACTTGGCTTTCAAAAGGCATGTGTTGAGTTGGTGGAGAGGGGAAAAAGTATATTTCTGAGTTTTTTTTTCTCTTTTCCAGTTTACTTTTTATTCTGCACCTGTGTTGATTGGCTAAAATCTTTGAATATAAATGGCTGGTCACCCCTCATGTATAATTCATGCAATCAAAACTTTGTAATAGTGCATAATTTTTATTTTGACATCCTATGTGCCCAAATAGACTCTCTCTAACTGTCAGGACTTTTTGCCCTGTGGATTGTTGAAGCACTAATAAAGTTGTCCAAATGGTTCTAGAGAGAGTAGTTTAATCAAACACTGCCACTACTTGGGATTGGCTGACAGGTGGCCTAAAGTACTAAGAAACTTAGAAGCACAAAACAAAACAACCACAAAAACTAGCTCTAATTGCATCAAACCAAATACTCCTTATGATGTCCTGGAAAATGCCCACGAAGAGATTTTAATCAGGGATTTTTCAATCCAGAGGAAGAAAAGTAATGCTTTAGAAAATGTTAGTATTGTTACTTACTAGCATTTCTAAACCCAGAATTAAGTGTAATAATTGTGTATTTAGATATAAATGACAAAAAGGAATGGATGCTTCTCAAACACTGGGACTTGCAGGTGGTATTATCTCAATTATGCACATGCCTTTGAGTAGCTTAATGAAAGGAACCAATAATGAGGGAAAATACTTTCTCATAGCTCTTTCTCAGAAATATAATTTCATGATTTGGTATGATATATAGCACCATGGTGAATTATACAAGAATAAAAGGAAATATTACAAAATGGTACATGTTCCCATATATCAAATTTTGTTTATTTAAAATTTGCTGTATTTTTCAGACATGGACACTTCTAGTACAATTTAGCCTCTCTTCTTTTCCCTTGAGAAGAGTGCTTACGTATTTTGATTATCATGCATTGTCAATTTCTTTAAACCAAAATTTATTTTGTCCTCAATATTGAAGTTGAATAATTTCTCTGTAGTAGGGTATTTAAAGAGCTTGTGGCTTTTAATGGTAAGGATTTGCACTTGCCAACCCAAAAGAAGGACACAGTTTGAATCCACCAGCTGCTCCAAGGAAGATGGGTGAGCAGTCCCTCCCGGCAGTCCCTCCCATACAGATTAATGCCTCTGAACACTTGCTACAGAGTCATCTAGAGTGAGTTTTGACTCAAAAGCACATAACAACACACCAATTAAGTCTAAGGATGAGAGATCAAATGAAGACATTGAGAGAATTATTTTCTACATGCCTGTGAACATGTTCATTGGTTCTTGTTTTACCACCCTGGACATTTCTTAATGGTAGTACATTTGTATTGTTGTTGTTATTATGTGCCATGAAGTCTCTTGCGACTCATAGCGATCCTATATACAGGAGACATAAGCCTTGCTCTATCCTGTGACAACCTCACCATCTCTTGACACATTTACTCCCACCACACCAGTCACAGAATTGATCTATCTCACAGAGTGTCTTCCTCTCCTGAGTACTCTGGAGAGGTCCCTGGTAGCTTACTTTCCAAATGCAATTCATCTCTTGATTTCCCGGCTGCTAGTACCAAGAGTGTTGACTATGGAGCCAAGCAAACTAAAACTGTTAACTGTCACAATCTCTTCACCATCCATAATGATGCTGCCAATTAGCCCAGTGGAGAGAATCTTCGTTTTCTTGATGTTGAGCTTCAATCTGTATTAAGACTTCAGTCCTTGACCCTCTACAGCAAGGGCTTCAGGTCCTCCTCAGTTTCAGCAAGCAGGGTTGTTTCATCTGCATACATAGGTTGTTGATGAATCTTCCACCAATCCTGATGCCACATTCCTCCTCGTACAGCCCAGCATCTTGGATGATCAGTTCTGCATACAGATTGGAAAGATATGGAGACATAATATTATCCTGGCGGACCCCCTTCCTGATTTTGAACCATATAGTGTCTCCTTGCTCTGTTCTGACAACTGCCTCTTGGTTCAAGTATAGGTTTCACATAATCAAATGTTCTGGGATTCCCATTCTTCTCAGAGTCAGCCATAGCTTGTGATCCACACTGTCAAAAGCCTTTGCATAGCCAATGAAGCACAGATAGACATTCCTCTGGTACTCTCTGCTTTCTGCCAAGATCCATCTGACATTAGCTATAATATCCCTAGTACCATGACCTCTTCAAAATCCAGCCTGCACATCTGGCAGTTATCTTTTGACATATTGCTCCAGTCATTTTTGGATGATTTTCAGCAGAATCTTGCTTGCTTTTTCTATCAATGATATTGTTTGATAATTTCATCATTCTCTTGGGTCACCTTTCTTTGGAATGGGAACAAATATCAATCTCTTCCATTCAGTTGGCCAGCTTATTACATGTCATTTTTCACTTTTGTGTCTCTGTCCAATTGTTTGTTTCATTTCATTTGGGTTTTTTTGTTTGTTTTTCACCTTAGTTTGTTTTGTTTTTCTAACCTGGTAACACCTAACTATCATAAACTATTTCTAAAATAGATATTAAAGGAATAGTAATTAAGAATCTAATATATTTTTTGAGGATAAAACTTAATTCAGATTGTTGTTGTTGTTACGTGCTGCCTAGTCACCTATGACTCATAGCAACCCTATGTACAATAGCTCTGAAGCCTGCCCTGTCCTAATCTAATCTCGCAGACTCAGGCACATCTATCCCACCATCCCAGTTACTATATCAATCAATATCATCTGGGGATTTCTTCTCCTGCACTGTCTGTTCCTTCACCCATCTGAGTATGATATCCTTTTCCAGGGACTGGTCCCTCCTGGCCATAAACCCCAAGTACATGAGATGGAGCTTCAAAATCCTTGCTTGAAAGAAAAACTTGACTTATTTTTTTCTGCCAGTTATTTTTAAGACTCTTCTCCAGCACCACAATCTAAAGGCATCAATTCTTCTGTTGTCCTTAGTCATTGTCCAGCTCTCTGATGCATAGCAAGTAATTGCAAAGACAGTGGCCTGAATTATGGCCACCTTAGTCTCTAGATTGACATCGTTGCTCCTCGGTACTCTGGAGAGATCCCTGACAGCAGATTTTCCCAGTTCAATTTGTCTTTTGATTTCCTTATTGTTGGTGCCTTCATGTTGATTGTGGAGTCGAGCAAGCTGAAATTATTAACAACTTTAAACAATTTCCATCTAGCATGGTGCTTCAAATTGGCCCAATGGTGAGAATCTTTGTCTTCTTGATGTTGAATTTCAGTCCATATTTAAAAATACTTTCTTTGATCTGATTCAAGTGCTTCAGGTCCTCCTCAATTTCAGCAGTAGGGTTGTGTCATCTGCATAATGAAAATTGTTGATGAATCTTTCTCCAATCCTGATACTACATTCTCCTCATAAAGTCCACCCTCTCAAACGATCTGTTCTGCATATATATATTGAAAGTATGGACACAGGACACACCCCTGATGCACTCCTTTCCTGATTTTGAATCATGCAGTATTTCCCTGTTCTATTCTATGGACTACTTCCTTGTCCAAGTATAGGTTTCACATAAGCACAATCAAGAGTTCTGGGATTCTTGTTCTCCTCAACTTTAGTCAACTCTAGTAAAAATTTGTTGTGCCTTTGCATAGTCAATGAAACACAGATAGACATTCTTCTGGTACTTTCTGCTTTCTGCCAAGATCCATCTAATATTGGTAATAATCTCTCTAGTGCCAAGATCTCTTCTAAAACCAGATTATATTTTGGTAGTTCTCTGTCAATGTTCTGTTCCAGATATTTTTGGATAATCTTGAGCAGAACTTTGCCTCTATATGATCTTACAGATATTGTTTGATAATATCCACACTGTTGGACCACTCTTTTTTAGAATGGGAATAAATATGCATCTCTACCAATTAGTTTGCCAGTTAGTTGTCCTACACGTTTCTTTGCACAACCTACTGAGCACATCCACGGAAGCATCTCTTTGTTGAATTATGTCAATTGGTATTCCATCAGATCCAGGGCTTTATTTTTTGCCAATTACATCAGAGTCTGCAGTTCTTCTTTCATAATCATTGTCTCTTGATCATATGTTGTTTCTTAAAATTCTTCTGTGTCAGCCGATTCTTTTTGGTACAGTGATTCTGTATACTCCATCTTCTTTTAATGCTTCTTGGATGATTCAATATTCTTTCCTTAGCATCTTTAAGTATTGCAACTCATAGTATGAATTTGTTTTTTAGTTTCTTCAGCTTAAGAAATGCCTAGCAATTTTGATTTTCTGACTCTAATTCTTTGCCCATTTTATTGAAATATTTTACTTTTTCTTCCTGAGCTGCCCTTTGAAATCCTCTATCAGCTCCTTAAGTTCTTGCTTTCTTTCTTTTGCTTCTCTTCTGACATCCATTTGGTCCTTCCTTCTTCCTCCATCTTTGTAGTGACCTTTTGTATTCTTCATGGATGATATGCTTGACATCTTCCCTAATCTGGTCTTCCTTCATTAATGTTCAAAGGCCTCAAATATGTTCCTGGGTTGGTTTTTAAATTCAGGGAGGGTAGGCTCAAGATGAAATTTTGATTCCTGTAAATAAGTTTTGTTCTCATGTTTATAATGGTCATTACAAAATGCTGCTGTTGTTGTTGATTGCCTTCAAGTTGAGCACAACTCTTAGTGACCCCTTGAAAAAAAGGTCTGAAGCTCCTGTAAAACTATCGACATTTATCATAGTTCATAGTGTTTCTGGAGACATATTATTTAAGAAGTATTTGCCACTCCTGCATTAAAAAATAGGCACTAATATTTCCATCAGTTCAATTGTTGTTATTGAAGGACCCCCGAACCGCTGGTCCTGTTCTGTCCCGAGTGGACGGCGAAGACCCAAGACTCCAAGACACCAGCTTGATGCAACAGCAAGAGATAAGAGGTTTATTGCGGAGCTCCGGGCCGACCCTTATCTCCTCGCAGGAGACAAAGGAGCCGACCCCGAGCAGACAAAGTTGGGTTTTTTTATACACTTTAGGGGGATACAACTGAGTATCAGCTTCTCATTGGGTGATGAAAGCACAATTTGAATTCATTGGTTCAGTGTTCGCTCAGGGTTTACACAGCATTTTTGCACGTAGCACTTGCGGCAGTCAAGTAGCACATGTAGCAGTTAGATAGATCTTTAACTATAGGGTGGTGTCATAAATTCTTAAGTATACAGTGAGTTCAAACTCCAGGGCAGTGGAAAAGCACAAGATACATTGGTTATCAGTCGGGAAACAAAGGCACATGGGTTATCAGTTGAGCTTCTTTGTTCAGCCTTTCTGCTAGCTATTCTTGAAATACTGTTGCCCTGGATACCTGGGTGTGGGGCTTTAAAAATTAACTTAGCTGAGAACTATAGAAACTTGAGTTTAATTCAGCTGAGAACCATAGGGACTATTTTAATTTCAATCTTTTCATTATCAGGTGCTTTCAAGTTGAATATGACTTGTTTCAATCCTTTGAACAGCAGATCTGAATCCTGTCTTATCCTATGTCATCCTCACAATCTCTAACATACTTGAGCTCAATGCTGGAGTCAAGGTATCAATCTACCTGGTTGAGGGTCTTCTTCTCTCCCACTATCTCTCAAGGATGATGTCCTTCTCCAAGTAATAGCCTCTCCTAGCAAGAAGCCCAGGAATGTGAGACAAAGATTTGTCATCTCTGGCTCCAAGGAGCACTCTGTCTACACCTTAACCAAGATATATCTGTTCTTTGGACCTTCTATAAAACATTTAATATTGATCTCCAGCACATAGTTCAAAGACACCGATTCTTCTGTCATCCTTATTCACTGTACAGTTCTCAGCAGCATAGCAAGTGATTGAAAAGATTCTGGACTGGATCAGGCACATCTGAGTCCTCAAACCATTGCTCCTCAATAATTAGAAGAGGTCCCTGACTTCAGACTTTCCCAGTATAATACGTCTCCTGATCTCCTGATGGCTACTACCAAGTATACTGAAGAAGGATACAAGTAAGATTAAGTAGTTGACAGTTTCAATCTTTTCTCCATCATGATGTCACTTACTGGTCTAGCGATGTTGTCTTCAGATTTATTTTCTTGATATTGAGATCTAATTCCTCTTGAAGACAGTATGTCAAATCTTCCTCTTTTTCAGCAAGCAAGGTTGTGTCATCTACATAATGAAGGTTATTTATGAGTCTTCCTCCAATTCTTAAATTATATGTATGGATAAGGTTTTTGTTAGGGATAAATATTAATTTACTAGAAAATATAAATGCATTAGTGTGGAGCAGCAGAGTTTTGAGAATAGCAATAAAACATATGTGTTCGAATTGCTGTTGTGGTTTTTAGTGTTCACTGAGTCTGTTTCAGCTCTAAGTTATTTTAAGTACAACAGAGAGAAATATTACCTAGTTTTGCATTATCCTTACAATTGGTTCTGTATTTGAGTTCATTGTTATAGCCACTGTCAAGAATGTTCCACTTGAACTCATGAAATATTACACAAAATGGGTGACCCTCAGGCACAAAAAGACAAATACTGCATAATTTCACTGTTATAAAATAGAACTTACATTGGATTTGGGGGGAAATGAAGAAAAGTGGAAATAAATAATGTATGTTGCATTGAAAGATATGAGGGAAAGAACTGTTTAAAAAGGATATATGATTAGGTATCACTTGCATGACAAGAGTCCAGGATAAGAGCTTCATAGTAACATGTACTGGGGTGGGGGTTATTGTAAAAAAATGAAAGAATTGTTTTTTCTTTTCAAAGACAAAAGTGAACTGGGGCGAGTGGTGGGCAGGAAGGAAAATGTGCAACAATGAATTAATGGAAATCCAAACACTCTATAAACTTTCATTAAAATCTCTATCAAAAAAAGAACGTTCCTCTTTTTTGCTGACCCTTGATTTAATCAAGCATTATGTTCTAATTTATGTCAATTAGTATTAAAAATATACTTTTAAACTTTGAATGTATGTGCTTGGAATATACAAATTAATTAAATAAGCCAATTAAACTACATTCCCTCTTCACTGTCTATGCTTATCTTTCCTGACCCTTTTCTCTGTTGATTGATTTGAAAAATGCTGTATTTCCCTCAAATGAGTGATTAGGAATGTTTTTATTCTGTTCACTGAAAATTCTAAATCTAAATATTGCAAATAAACTTAAAATTTAACTATATACATTACTAACAGTCCAGACATTAGTAAATAGTCATGAGATTAAGTTGACATCTCCTTTATAAAATTAATGTCTGTTTACAAAGTTGGCGAATTTGTTATACACTTAGAATAGCTTTTTTGTTGTTATTTTAAACAATTGTAAGTAATATTTTTTAAATATTAATCATTTATAGTGATTTTACATTTCAAGAATTTTATTTGCAAAAAGTAATTCACTATTTTTGATGCAAAAATAAACATGAGTAAATGATTCTTTTTTGTCATTTGAGTGAAGGTTTACAAAGCAAACTCTTTTGTCATTGAACCATTTATACACACTTTGGATTGTCATATTAATTAAAACACTCATAATGTAGGCTTTTCACCTGTAACTCATTCCATTAATCCATATTTCTCTCTGGGCAGGCCCTCTATGTAGGGAGTTGTACTACGAAACAAAAAGTAGATGGTTGAAATCCTCTGTGGGAAAAAAATGGGCAATTACCTCCTATGAGATTTAGAGCCTCTAAAAATGTATTTGAGGCTCAGTTATGAGTCAGTTCTGACTCTCACCGAAGCTGAAAAATCCCAGCTCTTTAAATCAGACATAAGAAAAAGATGTCTGTGAAGCTAAAGGGTCTAAGTCATAGCAGACAGAGTCTCAAAAACAATCGGCTTTGGAGACTGCCTGCTTTTGAAGGTCTACAAGTCCACAGTGTATTGTGGGAAAGCAGTTTTGCAAACTAATGCCTTTGAATACTGAGTAATCCCAAATCAGCGTGTATAGCAAGTCCATGGCTCAAGTTTGGAAACCACAGTCAGACACTTAGAAGTAAACAGAACAAAAAGCTCTCTGGGTTTTGTCAAACAATCCACACATATGACATGCTCTCCACAACTCTCTTTTATCAAATAAGGTAAAGCATATATGCTTTTAATTTTACATCACTCACATCATAGGGGTTAAATTGTTACAAAACATGCTGATGTTACTGTTGTTGTCGTTAGGTGCTGTTGAGTCAAATACAATTCATTAGGATCTTAGAAACATATCTGAATCCTATCCTGGGCCATTCTCATCTTCTCTGCCACATTGTTGCCCATTGCTGCAGTTAATATGTCAATCCATCTCATTAGGGGTATTCTTCTCTTTTGCTGACACTCCAACTTTTTAAGGCTTATTTCCCTTAGCAAAGAATCACTCTCCTAGTAATGTAACTAAAATATGAGAGATGAAGCTTCATGAACTTTAATCTCCAAAGAGCACTCTGGATTCATAAAACAGGTTGTTAAAGAGTTTTCCTCTGGTCTTGGTGGCACATTCCTTTTTTATAGAGGTTAGCTTCAGGAATTATGTGCTCAACATAAGTTTGAACAGGTATGCAGAAATGTACTCTCTGCTGCGTACCTTTCCTGATTTAAATCATGCAGTAGCCGTTGTTCTATTCAAACAGTAGTTTCTTGGTCTAGGTATAGATTTCACACGAGTACAAGTGTTCTGGATTCCCCTTATTCTCAATGTTAGTCACAGTTTGTAATGCTCCACACAGTTTAATATTTTTGCATAGTCAATAAAATATAAATTTACATTCTTCTGGCATTCCCTGCTTTCTGCCAAGACCCATCTGACATTAGCAATGAATCCCTGCTGCCATGACCTCTTCTAAATTCAGCTTGAACTTCTTGCAATTCCCTGTTTTCTAACTATTTTTCGGTTATCTTCAGCAATATTTTGCTTGTATGTGATACCAATGATTTTATTTTATAACTTCTACTTTGTGTTAAATTATCTTTCTTGATAGTGGGATCAAATATCAATCTCTTCCAGTGAGTTGGCCATTCAGTTGTTCCCCAAGTTTCCTAGCATAGACTGGTGAGCACATCCATGATTCCATTTGTTAACTGAAGCATGTCAATTGATATCCTATCAATTCCTGGGGCCTTATGTTTTGACAATACCGTCAATGCAACTTGAGCTTCTTTTTTTACCTTTGGTTCAGTTCATATGATATCATTGAAATTTTTCAGTGTTGACTATTTCCTTTGAAATATTTTCAGTACTTTGAATTTCCAGTGAGTCTATGTATTATTCATTCTATCTTTTTTTGATCCTTCCTAGATCGTTCAAGAGTTTGCACATAGCAGTATTGTAACTCAACGCTTGAATTTATTTTTCAGTTCTTTCAGCTTGAGAAATGCTGAGTAAGTGCTTCCCTTTTTATTCTCTGACTCCGACTGTTTGCTGTGGAAAGAATTGTTGGAGAAGTTCAATGTAAGCAGTCAAATCCAGGCCTGGTAACTGTGGAACAGACCGTGAATTATTCAGTGCAAGTTCAGATTGAAGCTAAGGAGAACTAAAACTAGCATACAAGAACCAAACTATGACCTTGAGTCTATCTCACCTAAATTTAGGAATCATTGCAAAACCAGGTTTGAGGCATTGAACACCAATGAAAGGGGAGGAGGGATGACGTTAAACGTCAGCAATTGAAGACAGCTAAAGGTTTTTATATGAACAGAGGAGAAAGAACAAATCAAAATTGGTGTCAGAAAAGAGTACAGAAATTATCTTAGAGGGACAAGAAGCCAAAGCAAAGGCAAGAAATGCCAAAGTAAAAGAGTTTAACCTAAGATTTCAAAGAGAGTTCATGAATACAAAGCAAAATATTATCATGAAACATGTTAGTTCTATTATACTGAGTCTTGGACACATTGACAAATAATAGTAATCACATCTTTCTGTGTCTTTCATGCTCTGTTCTTGGGCAGGGTTTACTCTTTGGACCATTTGTAGTTAATTATTGAGTGTCTATTTGATGTTATCAAAAGGATGAGAGTTGAGCTATTGAATCAGTTTACATTTTTTTTCATTCTTCAGTGTAAAACATCTTCATATGTAGATACCAAATGAGTTATAATTTACAATAATGAAGAGAAAAGTAGAAGAAAGTAATGATTTTTATTATGGAAGTGGGTCATATAGTTGTTATCATATTAACTTATTTGTCCTAAGTAAAGGTAAGAAGCTCTGGTGGATTAATGGTAAGGACATGTGCTGCCAATCCAAAAACTATCCACCAGCCAGCTGGTCCATGTAAGTAGTAGGGGTCTGTGCTGTCAACCCAAAGACTCAGTTCAAATTCGCAAGCTGGTCCATGTGAGAAAGATAGGCACGCCTGTGTGATTCACTGCCTCTGGAAAATCCACTGGAGAAACTGAGTCAGCTGATCCTTCAAAATATTTTTCAGAGACAGCAAATTGCAAGAGAGGAGATTGCTTAGCTTTTTTATATGGACCATTCTTGGAAATCAGGAGACATATTTCATTGGGTAAGTCTGCTGTCAGGGTCCTCTCCAAAATGCTGAATACTGATGATTTCTGTTTGAAAACTAAGAAACACCTGGTTCAGGTCATGATCTTTTTAATCACCTGCTATACATCAGGAAGCACCACTAATGACAAAAGAAGAATTGATAACTTTGAGTTGCAGTGATGGAGAAGAGTTCTGAATATCTCATGGCCTGCCATGAGAATAAATTGATACATTTTGGAAAAGGTATGGGTAGAGTGGTCCTTGAATGCAATAATGACAAAGCTTCATCTTTCATACCATCGACATGTAGCTAGGTGAGGCTATTCCTTAGAAAAGGAAATGATGCTTTGAAAGATGGTGGGTCAGTGAAGGAGAAAAATATTTCAATGAAATGGATTCACATGGTGACTTCAGTAATGGGATCTGTTGTGTTAGAGATGATGATGGCACAGGATAGGACAGGGTTCAGATGGTCCATTCATAGGGTCGCTATGAGTCATATTCCTCCTAACAACAATACACACCCCCACATTTTTCTATCCTTTTTTAAAAGGAGATCTGTGTATGAGAGGTACAGGAAAATATTTGTAAGTCATAGTGTGTTAAACAAAATGACGGAGGTGGCTGTAGGGAACTATGAAAAAACTTCAGGATTTGGTGATGACTGAACTGAATTTAAAGAACATTTTTAAAAGCATGATTATAGCTTAAAGACTGAGTTGTTACCTAACTATAACAGTGGCTTTGTACATTTCATTTTATAAATGATCGCATTTACAGAACTGTGTATATAACATAGCACATCATAAAAAAATAATTGCAAAATGTTCCTGCTAATAAAAGCCAAATATGCATAACCACTGAGGGAGTAGCAAATTAAAAATTATTTTAATCTAATCAAATAAATACTATTTGATTAAATACAGTTGAATATGTTTTCTATAGCCTTTTTCTTTGATTAATTACATAAAGGATTATAAAAGAAATTTCTATACCCAATGACTTCTAATTCTACAATAGTGTAAAATGTGTTTTAAACTAATCATCTTTGATATATAAACAAAGTACATTAGATATAGAGAAGGACTAGTGGAGAAGACAAGATGGAAGTGATGCAAAAAGATCACCAAGCTTACCAATCACCAGAATTGAAAAGAAGCAATGCTCTTCCTCTAGACCAAATAGAAAGGCTTCCCCTAGTGTCAGGGTTCTGAATTAAACTTTTTAATCCCCTAGACTGTCAGAAAGAAAAAAAAAAAAATTAAAGCCACTCACTTGTGGTATTTCTGTTAGAGCAGCAATATTTAACTAATACATTTGCTCAGTAATTTTCACATTTATCTTAGGAAGTAAGAACTAATTACTAATATCATTACCTCAAAATCATGGTTCTCAAGCCTGTAGCTCATAATTCCTCTTTTAGTGGAAAAAGCAGACACCTTATTATATATTGGTAGGTAGGGGAGAGTAGTTAAGAAATTCCCAGATCTGTCTTGGAGACTGTATGCACTTATATAGGGGGAAGGCAGGCCAATAGGGTATGAGACGTTTTTGCAGCATCTTCCTTGTTTAGGCATTCCAGCCACTGACTATATCCCAGACTGATCTGATCTTATCAGAAAAGAAGCATTGCCTCTTCTCAATTTATATATTGTAGTAAAGGAGAATAACTTCTAGCTATTATTGTTATTGTGCCATAGACTATAGGAACAAACAGGAAAAGACAACACAAGGAATCTAGTATGATAACCCTGTCGGACTAAAAGAAAAAGTATTTTTCTTCATAAGATGGTATAGAAAACCGTCTCTGAGTTGTTTTTGTTGTTGTATACCACTGCGTTGGAACTGGCCCGGAGCTGACCCTCTAGCAGGTTTTCAGAGTAAGTAGTAAATTACTCTGGAGGATTTTTCCATATGGAACACCTGGTGGATTTGAACTGCTTAGCTTTGTGTTGACAGGTCACTGCTATAGAATCTGACTTTTAGCGACCCTCTATGGGGCACTTAAGACTCTAAATCATATAGAAAAGACTGAGCATCTTCTTCCCAAGGATTAGTAGCTGATAGATTTGAGGCACCATAGCTGCAGCCATTTGGCCAACAGAACAAAATATTGTTCCTTAAGCCATCAGAGCAGTCTCATGCAAGAAGCATGTAGGGAAAATGTTGTTGATTGAGGCAATTAACAGAACCAGTCCTAATACTCAAATTTCTAAATGAAACTCCAATTCCCAAAGCTATAGTAATCACACTGCTTTAAAGTGTATGTCTTTGAAATAAAATATCAGAATTGTGTACCAGGTGACTTAGAGTGGAATGGAAAGGTAGGAAAGGATTAAACTTTAAAAAAAATCAGGTAGAGATGTCTTAGAACTTCATTACGTCAATAAGCATAAACATTAACAGCTATGACCTTTAAACATAAACCATCATAATTGATTGATTCTCCTCTACAGTAAGTTAGCTGTGCCCAGCAGAGGGAGCTGTTAGCATAATAGGTGATGTACTCAATGAAATTGTTGAAAACTTAATGTCAATCAATACCAGGAAACACATAACAAATTAAAGCTTACATCTGAGGAAATAGACAGATAATTAAACAGAATGTAGCTTTAAATAAGTAAAATTTTAGATTATGAAAATTAAAATGAGAGTATTTAATTAATAAATTGTTTTAATATGAATTTTAATTGCTTAATAAATGAAATAAGGTAAAATAATAACCAAAAGGGAGAAATAAAGAGTGAATCAGTAACTTTAAAGGTTGGTTTGGGGAAATGACTTGGAATGAGAGAGAAAGCATTAGTGAGCTCCAAAACACAAATAAAACAAAAGTTTAAAATGTATGTGCACATGGTAAAATTTTGTCTTACACACTTTGGGCTTGTTGTCAGGAAAAATCAGTCTTTGGAAGATATCAAGTTGGGAATGACAAAGTGTCTTCAAAAAAAGAGGAAGGTTCTCAAAGAAACAGATCAACACAGTAAAGCAAAAATGGGCTTGAACATGGCAAAGATTCTGACAATGGCACAGAATAGGGCAAGATTTCAATCTACTGTTCACATTTATGAGTTTTGGTAAACTCAAGAGCTCCTAATAGCAAAACAATATATATAGGGAAAATATATGAAGAATGGCAAAGAACTTCATTTGGTTGCCCATAAATAAGAACTAGGATGGCATTGTGATGGTGCGGTGTTTAAAGCACGTGACTGTTAATCAAAATGCCAGTAGTTTGAACCGACCTGCCTTCCATAGGAGAATACCTCGATAGATTGCTTTCATAAAAATGTATAATGTTAGAAATCACACAATACAGTTCTACTGAAGCTTACAAAGTTTCTCTAAGTTTATATCATCATGCTAGTGGTAGAGTTTTAGGTTTTTGTATTTTTTTCCCTACCTTTTCAAATAAAAAGCTGGGAGTAGCTTAAATAAAGTCTATTATCCGAACAAGTTAAACAATAATACAAAGCCTAGCAGCTGTTTCTTTTTCTTCTTGTTTTTGTTTTTCTTTATTTGTTTTTCCTCTCCTTCCTTTCTCTTATATACAGGTGTTCTTCCCTCATGTTCCTGTGACCAGGATCTTGTCAAGATATATGACAGTCAAGATCACACATGAACATGGGTGTCCATATATTTGCTTGAGTGGCTGGAAGTTATGATTTCTTTAGGGTATATGCAAAACACTCCTTAAAAAGAGAAACAAGGTAGGAGGCATCTCACTCCCTGATTTCAAATCCGACTCCACTGCCATGGTAGTCAGGACAACGTGGTTCTGGTACAATGACAGACACATAGATCAATGAAATAAAAATGAGAACCGAGAAATCACCCCATCTACCTATGGACAACTGATTTTGGATAAGGAGAAGAGAGCAGTTAAGTGGAAAAATGAGAGCCTTCAGCTGATGTGTTTGGAATCACAGAAGCCATGGAAGCTTCATATATAAGTTATTAGATGGAGGGCTGGTCAAA
>NW_006399752.1:18576765-18578631 GCF_000299155.1 Elephantulus edwardii
ATTAAAACAAGCTTGGAAGCAGGAGTGGCATCTACTTCCACAATAGTTTGCCTCTGGAAACACTATGAACCTGGAGAAAAGATGAAAGTTTTACAGGAAGTGTCCAGGACTTTGTTCATAGAGTCACTATGAGTCGCCTGTGGCTCGACGGCACTTAACAACAACACAACATGTTCTGATAATGAATAGATGCTTGCAGCTTTTTCTTCTTATTTTGAGTCAGATCTCATTAGCAAATGAAGCTCTTTCATTGTGTGAAACCTTTATTCCATCCTATTATCCAGGTGGACAGTTTTATGAAGAAGAAGGCATATTTTGGGTGTCTCTCACCCACTACAGTTACTGAGTACTTATGAGTAATACTTGTTAAATCTATTTGACTCAGGACAGCCTCATTTGTCCGAATAGAACTGTGCTTTCCTTGAGTTCTCCAATGACCAATTTTTTAAAAGTAGAGCATCATGGCTTTCTTCCAAAGGAAAATTCAAAGTTTAAATTCAAACCTAAAATGGTAGAATAACATGTATTAACTATCTGTATGTAATAAGTCAAGAACTGAAGAACAGTTCATGAATTGCTCATATGTAACATAAAATTGAAGCTGAACAAAAATTTAAAAAATCCCAAAGAGACAAATACAACTTAGAATATATCCCGTCTGAATTTAGAGATAAACTTAATAAATATGATACATTGAATATTCTTGGCCAAAGAAAATTTGAGTTTGGTTACTGACATTCAAATCATCACACTTTAAGAAAGAAAAAAAAAGTATCATTTAAAAAAATGAGGAAAGAAAAAAGGCTAAAAATAATGTAAGAAGAGACTTTGAAATTTGTCAATGAATGTATAGTAGTTAAATGAAACAGAAGAAATGGTGATGAACAGTAGATATCAAAGGGGAGCTTTATGAAGACAAAGTATAATAATAAAATATGCAAAAACTTGGAGTTAAAAACCAAATAGTAAGAAACTTTAGCTTGGTATTTGACAAGAAGAAAGAAATGAGGGGAAAAAAATGTCTTGAGCTGTAGTCTGGAGACTAAGGTGTGCATGATTCAGGCTATTCATCAGAGAGCTGGACAATGACTAAGGATGACAGAAGGAGGATAAATCCCTTTGAGTTGTGGTGCTGGAGAAGAGTGTTGAACATTCCATGGATTAAACCAAGTTGTTCCTTAGAGATGAAGACTTTGAAGCTCAATCTCACATACTTCATGTTACCAGGAGGGACCAGTCCTTGGGGAAAGACATCATGCTTGGAAGGGTGGAGGGAATAGCACAAGAGGGGAAGATCCTGGAGGAGACCGATTAACACAATTACTGAGATAATAGGGTTAAGTGTATCAGAGACATTAAGACTGGCTCAGGATAGGGCAGGGTTCAGAGCTATTGTGCATAGGATCACTTTGAGTTACAGTTGACTTGACAGCATATAACAACAACGTGGACAAAATAAGGATATTTGGTGACACAGTAGTCAAAATACATTACCATTGCTTTTTGTTGTCAGTCTGTGTAGTTGCTGTTGAAATGGTGATGTTCATGAAACCAGGGAAGGTGGTGTTGATCTGTCATCATCAAGAACATTGATGATGGCACTCTGTGGTAGCTGGAATTGACTGCTATCTTGGAAAAGTTACAGCTGCCATGGGCAAGAAGAAAATTGCCAAGAGGTCAAAAATCAAGTCCTTTGTATAACTACAATCACCTCATTCCCACAAGGTACTCCGTGGATATTCCCTTGGACAAAACTGTTGTTATCAAGAATGTCTTCAGAAACCCTGCTCTTAAATAGCAAGGCAAGGTGGAAAGCCAGGGTCAAGTTTAAGGAGAGGTACAAGACTGGCAAAAAAAGTGGTTCTT
>NW_006399752.1:18579656-18688047 GCF_000299155.1 Elephantulus edwardii
AAAAAAAGAAAAGAAGAAAAGAAAGACTATGTAATTAAGAAATTATGATATTTAAGGAAGGAAGTCAAGCTACATTAATGACATTGGCCAGAAATAAGTCACCAGGAATTGAGAGACTATCAACTGATATATTTTAATAAGCCAATAAAAGGTTAAATGGTCTCAATTGTCTATACTAAGAAATTTGAAAGTTAGATACTTGACCAACTGACTTTCAGAAATCATTATTTTTTCTTGTTCCAATAATCAGTAATCTTCACAATCTTACACTGAACCAATGAAAATGCATTATTTTAGACAGAGATGACTTAGAAGCTGTCAAAATGTTCTTTTGTTTTCATGCACAATGTTCATTAATCAAGAAATCCAAGGCTGGGACAATCTGCTAATTAAAAAAAAAGCTTTTAGAAGTGTTAACAAGCAAAATATCAGTTTGAAGACTAAAATGCACCTTATCCATACTATGATATTTTCCACCATCTCGTGTGAGCGTGAAAAATCCTGGTAGGAAAGTAAATGATGAGTTGTTAACCAAAAGATCAGGAGTTTGAATCTACTAGCAGCATCACTGGAGTAAAATGATACAATACGCTCCTGTTTTGATTTACATGTTGTTGCTGTTGTTACCTGCTTTTCAGTCACTTGTGGCTCATAGTGACCCTATGTACATTAGCCCTGAAATCTGTTCTATCATGTGCCAAGTTTACTGATTCTGACACACCTACTACTATTACCTCTGTCATTGAATCAATCCATTTCATCGATGGTCTTCCTCTCTTTCTCTGTCCTTTCATGCTTCCAAGCATTACACCCTTCTCCAAGGACTGGTCCCTCCTTGTAATATGCCCAAAGTACGTAAGATGAAGCCTCAGAATCCTTGCCTCCAAGGAGCAACCTGGCCTCACCCTCTCTAGGACGAACCCATTTGTTCTCCTAGCAGTTTATTATATACTCAAAAATCCTCTCCAGCATTATTGCTGAAAGGCATCAGTTCTCTCTCTATCATCTCTAGTCATTGACTAGCTCTCTGACACGTAGCAAGCAATTGCAAAGACTATCAGGTGAACCTTAGTCTACAGACTGATATTGCTCTTCAGTGGTCTGGAGAGGTCCTTGATGGTTCAATGCAAGTCATCTTTTGATTTATATATAGCATTAGCAATCCAGTGAAGGGTTACAAAGGGATAAATGGAAGGGTCTTTAAAACTGGTGGGTGGCATCATTGTTGCTTTTGAGGGTTTGTTTGTTTGCTTGTTTGAGTGGGGTATTTTTTCTGTATGCATGTGAAAGCTGAACAAGGAATATGGAAGATTAAAGATGAATTAATGGGTGTGAATAATATAGTGTTGACAATGGGAACTCTGGTGGCCTAGTGGCAAGAAGCTGAACTGCAATCTCGTAGGCACATGATTCAAGTCCACCAGCTGCTCTGATGGAGAAGGATGGGCAATCTCCTCCCACAGGATTAACTGCCTCTGAAAACTCGCTGGAGGGTTATCTATGGGTTGGTTGCCACTCTATGGTATAGAGAAACAACACAACTCTATCTGTAGGCTGAGATACTAAACTCTATAAAGGAAAATATGACACCAAAATAGGAGGAAGATTCATCAACAATCTATTTTATGTAGATGATACAACCTTGCATTCTGAAAGTGAGAAGGACTTGAAACACTTGCTGCAGAAGATAAAAACAAACAACAAAAAAAACCCCAAAACTACTATAGCCTTCAATATATATTATACTCTACATCCAGAAGACAAAAATTCTAACCCCCGGAACTATAAGTAATTTCATGATAGAGGGAAGATTGGAATTGTGTTATTTCATCTTACTTGGATCCACAAACAATATTCTTGGTCCCGATAATTAGGAGATTAGGAAATGTACTGCATTGGGAAAGTTCTCTGAGGAGCAATGATGTGAGTTTGATGACTAAGGTGCACCTGATTCTGACTATGGTCTTTTCAATCACTTACAGCGCAGGAGAGGAAGGCCCTCTATGAGGTGGATTGATTCAGTGACTGGGATAATTGGGATGGGAGTGTCAGAGACAGTGCAATTGGCACAGGACAGAGCGGAGTTTAGGGCTGTTGTACATAGGGTCACTATGAGTCGCAAGCGACTCAACAGCACATAACAACAACAACGATGCTTCTGAAACCTAGACAATGAATAAGAATGGCATATAAGAATTAATGCCTTTCAGTTGTGGTGCTGTAGAATACCCTGTGGACTGTCAAAAGAAAAATGGATGTGTTGGAAAAGGTGCTGTCAGAGTGCTCCTTAGAGGCAAGAATGATGAAACTTCATCTCACATACATAGGCCTTTTTATAGAAGAGGTTCTTTGAGGGAAAAAGACACCCTGCTTGGAAAGGTGGAGAGTCAGAGAGAGGAAGGACCTCAATGAGATATATTGACACAGTGACTGGAGAAGTGAACTCAAGTGTGTCAGATATGATGAGGACAGGACAGGTTTCAGATCTGTTATCCATAAGTAGTCTATGAATCACACGCAAAACAACAGCACCTGACAAAAACAACAGCAAAAACTGGATAGTTCATACCCATCCAAAGGCACCTCAGAATGCAATCCTTGTAGCCTTCAAAACTCTTTAGAGCAGTTCTACTCTGCCTGCACGGGGTGGCTGTAAATCAGATGGCAAATAAAAAGTGTTCTGGTACTAATTATGTAAATAATTTAGTAGAGTGCATAGGAAGCCTTCAAAAGATATGGATTAAAACATGTCTCCCTTGTTACCCTGGTTAATAGTCTTTATAAGAACATCTAGGCTTCTACTATAATGATAGCTGACAGCTTCGCTTTGGTTTGGAGTGCTTGGTATTAAAAACATGTTTATGCTATGTAATCCGTTGTTTTAGGTGGAAGGTTTATGTGGCATTGCTGGCATAGAAATGAGTTTGTTTAAACAATACCACGTGACTGTCATCCCGTTGGGACCCACAAGAAAATGGGCTTTTCATGAGTCAATCTCAGCAATGAAAAAAGTTTACAATAAAATTGACTTCCACTTTGTGTGAATTTCATATCCACTTGTAAACAGGTTTGCTGATACAGGATATCAATATGGTTTCTTACGTGTGTGTGTGTGTGTGTGTGTGTGTGTGTGTGTGTGTGTCCTCTTGGGACTTGTAAAAGAAAATGATCATTACTGTCAAGCCCCAGTGGTCTCTTGTTTTCCATTCCATAACAAAACTCCTCTTTGACATTACAAGGTTTTCTTTTGCAAATCTTAACAATTGATTCAAGATATGATTATGTCTGCAAAGATTAGCACTGAATTTTGTTTGCATACTCAACGTAATAGTGTCTAACAACAATAACCCAAAACCAACATCTTATACTCCATATCTAAATTATAAATAAAATGCGAAGATTGGTGGCTAATCAGAAATGTACTAACATAAATCAATGTCAATATTCTTAAGAGGTTTCAACTCACAAACAATCCTTGAGGCTAGAGTAGAATTGTCTCTAGAGGGTTTCCATGACTGTACACCTCATTGGAAACAAACTGTCTCATCAATCTACCATAGAGTACCTGATGAGTTCAAACCACTGACCTCTGTGGTGGTGGAAGATGTGGTGGATAATGGTTTTTAAATATGTGCTACTGAAACATGTTTACATTAATATAGCATATTACTAATTCTCTCTATATACTTCTTATGATTAAATTCATTACAACCATGTTAATTAATCACAGTTATTCCATAACAGTTACCTTAACACAAAATATGTGAAGAGCACACTGTATTTTGAAATTCATGAAGTTGTGCCTAATTTGACAAGCTCTGGATGGATATACACCTATACAGCTGAGATCTAAACAATTTGAAAGTGCCTACATGGAAGAAAGATGTGTAACAGATGCAGTGCTGAAATTCTGAAACTTCCCTTAACTCAGAGTTATAAACTTCTTTGTGTGTGTTTTCATGACAAAGAATTAAATTGTGAGAGTTAACGCCGGCAACCTGAATCCCTTCAGAATAGCAATGTTTCATGCTGCCTCATGTTTTATGCAGATTATGTTTTTGCTAGGATTGCCATTGCCAGGCTACATTAAACTTTAATGCACTTAGAGAAGAATTGGATTATAAAAATTACTGTTAATATTATCATATCTATGTTGAAAAAAATTCAAGAAATTCTTTGAGCATTTTAAAGAGACATATGGAAGAGGAGAAAGATGAATGATAATAGAGGATAAAATAGGATTACTCTTTTAAGAGAGAAAAGATAACATAGTTTGATGCTTGGTGTCAAAATATAGACCAATCCTTCAAAGTCAGAGGCACAGTCAGATTCACACTCTTTTGTTAGTTTCTATTTCTTTTTAAAATAAACTTAGACTCTAGTTAGTCTCTTTAAACCTTCAGAAATAAAGTTAATGTTTTTAGATACTGTTGACTCAGAATCTATTCATAGATGTGGCTTTTTCAAAGGTTTTAAATTGCACAGGAGGAGACTGTCTATCTTTCTTCTACTGAGAATGTTGTGTATTAAAAATAACTCTAATATCTGTATAAATTTCCTGAATGTAGAAAATAATTTAATTACACAATAGCATGAGGTCATTGTTATGTGCCGTTGAGTTGCCCGTGACTCATAGCAGCTCTGTGTACAACACAGCTGTTGTTGTGTCAATCCATCTCATCCAGTTTCTTCCTCTCCTGTGCTGACCCTCCACCATTCCAAGTACAATGTCCTTTTCCAAGGATTGGTCTCTCCTGGCCACTTGCCCAAAGTATGTGAAACAGACCTTCAAAATCCTAGCCTCCAAGGAGAAACTTGGTTTCACCCTCTCTAAGACAGACTTATTTGTTCTCTTGGTGGTTCATGGTATGGTCATTACTCTCTTACAGTACCACAAATCAAAGGCATGGATTCTTCTTTTGTCGTCCTTAGTCATTGCCCAGATCTCTGATGCATAGCAAGCAATTGTGAAGATGATGGCCTGCATTGGGTGCACCTTAGTCTCTAGACTGACATCTTTGCTGCTCAACATTCTGGAGAGGTCCCAGGCAGATTTCCCAGTGCAATTTGTCATTTGATTTCCTGACTGCTGTTGCCAAAAGTGTTGATTGTGGATGTAAAGTATGATAATGGCAATCCAATGATTTTACCAATTTAAGTAATTTCTCAATTAGATAATTTAAGATAGACATTTGACCAAATCTCTTAAAATATAAGAGCTTTGTCACTACTATGTGTTTGACTAAGTGATAGTTTATGTATCCTTATGGCCACACCAGGGATCTCTGGTGTCTTAGTAGTGAGTTGCACTATCAGTTTGAATCTACCAGCTACTCTGCACGAGGAAGATCTTTTCCCTTGCAACTCTTGGCCTCTAGATACCCTCTAGAGGGTCAGCTGTGAGTTGGTTCTGACACTATGGTATGTAACAACAGCATTGCCACATTGCTTTAATGTTAACATTGTGTACCATCTAGCAATTCTAACTCTAAGAGGCACTACATGAGAGAGGAGAATTGTTCCACAGGATTTCCTAGCTTGTAAGAGGCTGCCCTGCAATCCCAAAGGCACATGATCAAATCTATCAGCTGTTCTATGGAAGAAAAATGGACAATCTCTTCCTATATGACTTATTGCTTCTGAAAACCCACTAGAAGGTCAGCTATGGATTAGTTCCTATTTAACAACACACAACAATCTTGTATACTTAGCTGTTGTGACACCAGAGTTTCTTCTTTAGATATAAGGAGCGCATGATCTAATCTTGCGTACTCTCCATGTATCATTGTTGCAGTTTTGTTAGGTGTCATTGAGTTGAATATAACTCATAGCAACCCTGTGAACATCTGACTTGAGCTCTGCCTTATCCTGTGCCAGCCTCATCATCTCTGACACACTGCAGCTCATTACTGAAGTCACCATACCAATCCATCTCATTGGGGTCTTCCTCTCCTTCACTGACCTTCCATCTTTCCAAGCTTAATATTAATTTCCAGGGAAAAGCTCACCTGGATATATGTCAAAATATTAGATATACTCAATCACAGAACTATATTGTGGTAAAGTTAAGAGTCAATGAATAAGTAGGAAATCTTAAACGATATGGATTAGTAGCTTTAACAGTGAATGCAGATAAAGGTAAAGATTGTGATGATTGTGAAATTCCTGGCAACTTTTAGTTCTGTAATAAATGGGGTTGCTATAAATTGGAGACAACATTATGACGAATAGTGATAAAATTTCCACATTACAGTATAGATTATTTATAAAAAGTATAATAAAGTATAGATTATTAGAATAAAAACCTTAACAGGATTCCCTAGAGAAACAGAAACATTTTAATATAGATACAGATAGATATATAGACAGAATTAGAGAGAGAAAATTAACTATAGACTGTCAAGAGAATAAACGGATCTGTTTTGAAGAGGGAGGGACCAAGCTGCTTCTTGGAGACAAGGATTTTGAAGCTCTACCTCACATAATTTGGGAATGTAGCCAGGAGTGACCTATTCTTGGAGAAGGACATCATGCTTGGAAGGATGGAGGGACAGCAGAGGAGAGGAAGACCCTGGATGAAATGGATTGACATAGTGACTATAGTAATATTAGACATGTCAGTAGACTCAAGACAGGCAGAGTTCAGAAGTATTGTATATGGAGTCGCTGTGAGTCACAGGTAACTCAATGGCACCTAACAACAACAACACACCACATGGAAGATTTCCCATACTTCTTTCATGGAGACCAATTAGTGGATTTGAACCTCATGCCTTCGGGATTGTAGCAAATGGATGGAACTGGAACAATAGGAGTAGGTGTGTCAGAGACAGTGAGACTGGCTCAGGATAGGACAGAGTTCAAGGCTATTGTACATAGGATCTCTATGTACAATTTAGCCAAAGGTAAAGGAAGAAATCAAGAAATCAAAGCCCTGAACAGAAAATTTCAAAAGGCAGCTTGGGACAACAAAACAAGATACTATAATGGAATGTGCAGAGAGCTGGAGTCAGAAAATCAAAAGGGCCAGACTCGCTCAGTGTTTCTTAAGCTGAAGGAGTTGAAAAACAAATTCAAGCCATAGGTGGCAATACTTAAAGATAGTTTGGATAGAATGTTGAATGATCCAGGATGTATCAAAGGAAGATGGAAGGAGTACACAGAGTCACTTTATCAGAAGGAATTGGCTGACACAGAGGAATTTAATGAAGTAACATGTGAGCAAGAGCCTACGGTGATGAGGGAGGAAGTTCAAGCTGCTCTGAAGGAATTGGCAAAAAACAAGGCTCCAGTAGTTGGCATCATACCAATTGATTTATTCCAACAGACAGATGCTGCCCTGGATGTGCTCACTATGTTGTGCAAGAAAATCTGGAGGATAGCCAGCTGGCCAACTTACTGGAAGAGATCAGTATTTGTTCCCCTTCCAAAGAAAGTTGACCCAACAGATTGTGGCAATTATCAAACAATATCATTGATATCACATGCAAGCAATATTCTGCTGAAAATTATCCAAAAATGTTTTGAACAATATGTCAACAGAGAACTGCCAGATGTGCAGGCTGGATTTAGAAGAGGTCGTGGTACTAGGGATATTATAGCTACTGTTACATGGATCTTGGCAGAAAGCAGAGAATACCAGAAGAATGTCTATCTGTGCTTCATGGACTATGCAGAAGCTTTTGACTGTGTGGATCACAAGAAGATATGGCTTACTCTGAGAAGAATGGGAATCCCAGAACATTTGATTGTGCTAATGAGAAACCTATACTTGGACCAAGAAGTAGTCATCAGAACAGAGCAGGGAGACACTGGATGGTTCAAAATCAAGAAAGGGGTCCATCAGGCATGTATTTTTCTCCATACATTTTCAATCTGTACGCAGAACAGATCATCTGTGACGCTAAGCTGTACGAGGAGGAATGTGGCATCAGGATTGGTGGAAGAATCATCAACAACTTGCATTATACAAATGAACAACCCTGTTTGCTGAAACTGAGGAGGATCTGAAGCGCTTACTGCAGACGGTCAAGGACTGCAGTCTTCAATATGGATTGAAGCTCAACATCAAGAAAACAAAGATTCTCACCACTGGGCCAATTTGCAGCATCAGTATGGATGGTGAAGAGATTGAAATAGTTAACAGTTTTCATTTGCTTGGCTCCACAATTAACACTCTTGGTAACAGCAGCCAGGAAATCAGGAGATGAATTGCATTGGGAAAGTCTGCTGTGAGAGACCTCTCAAGAGTACTGAAGAGCAACAATGTCAGGCTGGAAACTAAGGTGCACCTGATTCAGGCTATAGTCTTTGCAATTACGTGCTATGCATCAGAGAGTTGGGCAGTGAATAAGGATAATAGAAAGAGAATTGATGCCTTTGAGTTGTGGTTCTGGAAAAGAGTGTTGAATATACCATGGACTGCTAGGAGAACAATCAGGTTTGTCCTGGAGAGGGTGAAGCCAAAATGCTCCTTGGAGTCAAGGATTCTGAAGCTTTGTCTGACATACTTTGGGCATGTTGCAAGGAGGAACTGGTCCTTGGAGAGGGACATCATGTTTGGGAGAGTGGAGGGGCAGCACAGGAAAGGAAGACCCTCGATGAGATGGATCAATTCTGAGTGGAGTGGTGGGAATGAGTGTGTTTGAGACTGCGAGGTTGGCACAGGATAGAACACCATTTAGGGCTCCTGTACAGAGGGTCGCTATGAGTTGAAAGTGACTTGATGGCACATAACAACAACAAGGTACAGAAACTACAGCACAGTAGAGGATTCCCTGTATGGGTCAAGTACTCCCTTTGTTGAGGTATAAGCCACACTGAATACTACAGCCTAAGCTTCACAAGTGTCATTGAGTCAAGAATGACTCATAGAAATCTTATGAGCAACCAACTTGAACCCTGCCCTATCCTGGGCCATCCTAACCATCTCTGACATGCTATAGTCCGTTGCTACACTTGCTGTGCCAATTTATCTACAGTTCTTTGGTGGCATAGTCCATAGGAAGCTGTGATGCTAACCCAAAGGCCATGCTCTTCTGATGATTGGAATTCACCACAGCTTTGAAGAGGAAAGATGTGTAATCTCTGCATGTGTGAATTACCACTTCACAAACCCACTAGAGGGTTAGCTGAACTTATTCCCACTCAGTGCCAATGAGTTTACTGTGCTTATGTGAAGAAATAAGGCCTTGAGTATCTGCAACCTTAAGCATTGAAGTTTCCGAGTTGAACAGAGCATCATTCAGCAAAAGGATTGAGCTTGCTTCCTCAGTGTACTGGTTTGATAAGGAAGGCAAACAGCAATTGGCTCTCTAAAGGGGGAATTTTAGGGTGTGAGGCATGAAATAGCTGGCTTACACACATTCATAAAAGTAATTATTGGTGGGATAATTGTAATGAAAGGAAAAAAGTCCCTATAATAATGAATAAAATAAAGTTAATAAAGGACTTTATGGAATACAATGTACATGCATGAAACACAAAATATATGAATGATAAAGACAGTAATAAAATAATATATCAAAATACTTGTTAACTTAAAAAATTAATAGGTTAGATGATGATGAAGTTAATGTTATGCTGAAATAACTATTTATAGTCTATAAACAGTGCACACCCTATGGAAACTTCCTTTTTTATGTTAAGACATTTGTTATTTTTGGTTGAGATACAGACAATTTGTGAAAAGTTACCTGCTTATCTTAAAGGTCAACTGATTTAAGCACAAGTAACAACAACCTGTAATAAGCAGATGACATCGTTATTTGTCTAAAGCAAAAAGGACTTACTATGCTTGCTGCAGATCGAAGACTATAGCCTACGATATGTATTATAACTTAACATTAAGAAGATGAAAATCTTCACTGGATCAATATGTGACATCAGAAAAGATGGCAATATCAGAATATAAGTCATTTAATGAAAATTAGAGAGTGTTGTTGTGTGCCTTCATGTCTGCATCAAAACCTACAACTCCTAGCCAACTCTCTGGTAGGTTTTCAGAGATAGTAAATCCCACCAGAGACTGTGATCCTTCTATGGAGCTCCTGAAGTATTCAAACCTGGTGAATTCAGAGTTAGCAGATCCAGCCAGTGGTGCCTTTGAGATGGCAGCACAGGTTTTTACCACTAGGCCACCAGCACACCCTTCATAGAGAATTGTTGCTGCATGTTGTAGAGTCTGAACTGACTCAGCTGACCTTCCTGCAGGTTTTCAGGTAGTCACATGGGAGTAGATTGCCCGTCCTTCTCCTGAGTAGATGCCTATGAGATTGCCACACATCTTCTTACCACTAATTTAAAATACAATTACACTGTTGTTTGTAGTTCTTGTTTATACCACACTGTCTTTCATTCTGGAAAATGGTTAGGGTAATGGTAAATCTATATGTACAGAGGGAAGTTATTGTTCTCCTCTAAGGTTCAAGATATTGATTATTGTTATTGTCATGCCGTTGAGTCATCTGCAACTCCTAGCAACACTATGTACAATAGTCCTAAAACCTGCTCTATCTCTTGCCAACCTTATTGTCTCCAACATACCTATCTCCATTACCTCAGCCATTGAATCAGTTCATCTCACTGAGGATCTGTGCTATCCCTCTACCCTCCTAAGCATAACATCCCTCTCCAAGGACTGGTTTTGCCTTGCAATAAGTCGAAAGTATGCCAGACGAAGCTTCAGAATCCTTGCCTCCAAGGAGTAGTCTGGCTTCACCCTCTCCAGGACGAACTTGTTTGTTCTCTTGGCAGTCCATGGTATATTCAACACCCTGCTCCAACACCACAGCTCAAAGGCATCAATTCTCCATCTAGCCTCTCTAGTCATTGTCCAGCTCCCTGACGCAAAGAAAATAATTGCAAAGACAATGGCCTGTATCAGGCACATATTAGTATCCAGACTCACATCATTACTTCTCAGTATCTTGGAGAGGTCTCTGACAGCAGACTTTCCTAATGCAATTCATTTCTTTTTAATTTCCTGGCTGCAATTCATTTTTTTAAATTTCCTGGCTGCTGATACCAAAAGTGTTGATTATAGTACCAAGCAAACTGAAGCTGTGGACAATCTGAATCTCTTCATCATCTGTCATGATGCTGCCAGTTGGCCCAGTGGCGAAAATCTTTGTTTTCTTGATGTAGAAAATTGATAAAATTCATAATCACATTGTTGTTGTTGTTATGTGCCGTCGAGTCATTTGCGACTCTCAGCGACCCTATGCACAACAGCCCTAAACTCTACTCTATACTGCGCCAACTGCACTGCCTCTGACACACCCATCCCGATTACCCCAGTCACCGAATCAATCCATCTCATAGAGGGTCTTCCCCTCCTGCGCTGTCCCTCCACCCTCCCAAGCATGATGTCCCTCTCCAAGGACCCGTCCCTCCTGACAACATGTCCAAAGTATGTCAGACGAAGCCCCAGAACACTTGCCTCCAAGGAGTAGCTTGGTTTAATCCTCTCCAAGATGAATCTGTTTGTTTTCCTGGCAGTCCATGGTACATTCAGTACTCTGATTAGAAAGGAAGGCAAGAGAATGGGGGACATATCTGACCTCATGGAAATTGGTTCTGTATTAGTGATGTTGTTGGCAGGGACAAGTTCCCTTTTGAAGTTGATAAAGTCAGATATGCCATCAACACATGTTCTTTGTTCTCTTCTCTCTCTTACACACACACACACACACACACACACACACACACACACACACACACATGTCACTCAACCTCCATGACCCCTGAGACCAGAACTGATAGGTGATGTTCAAATATCACTGCGAGTTCCTCTAAAGAGAACTCAATTTAGAAGTTTGCAGAGCAAGCAATATAAATGCAGACCAAAACTCAAAATCTTGGAAACACATGTGCTTAACAGGCATAAATTCTGAAATTTTTAATCATTCTGAACCTGGAATTGAACTCACCTTTGTGACTTAACTTTCAGCTATAAAGTAAATAGGTCATGCAATATGAAAAGAAGGATGTTTGTGGAAAGATAAAGATTAGAAGGCATTAAGGAAGAGTGAAAATGGTTTACAGACACACCAGATATGAGAGTTCTTGCCAAGTCTAATGAAGAATGAGGAAACAGTCTAATTTTTGAAAAGACAGAATGAATTAAAGGGAAAGGAAAAGTTCATGAGAATTAGAGTGACACACTTTATCAAGTAAGTTTCTGTTCATACTGAAGGGACAAAGTGGTAGTATATAATTATTTTTATAATGCTAATAAATCTTTCCATACTCATCATTGTTTGGAGAAAGGTGGGATTTTCTGGAACTTGGACTTTCTAGGCAGACTGTGGAAGTCAGATGCATATGCAATAGGTCTTTCAAGATGGATTCTATCCCAAAAGCTTCTAGACCAGAGTGCTTACTAAATGTAGGATGGTACATATGACGGGATAGTATTAATTAGTTCACAATTCTTTAAATATGTATCAGTTATGAAACTATTATTATATAGTTATAAAACTGACATCAGATTTCTCCAGCTTACAAAACTAGTTACTTTGCCTTATAATTCTTTGTTTCCTTTCTTTAGTCACGTAAAGTAGTTTAATCTCTCTGTTTACCAGAAGAGGAAATGCATCTCTCCTAGATCAGTGTTTACCTCATTGAAGCCTTTTTTTCCCAGTCATATGTAAATTCTGCCTGTTTACCAAGAGAAATGTCCCCTTTATTAATTACTAGTACTTATATATGAAGTGTACTTTTAAAATGTAAAAATTCTGTAACTTTACTAACAAAAGTGTATTCTTAAGTGAGCTAATATATGTCCTTAGTATAGATGAGAAGGCAGTCTCTGAGAAGGATCTCACTACTTTCTCCCAGATCTGTAATAAAGTCTGTGGATATTACAATAAGTCTGTGTTATTGGCGATTGACTACAGAAAGAACCCCTAGCATTCAATAACACATATAAATAATCTCTCTGAGTTAGATTCCTCATCCTTGGAGGAAAAGCATTGGCTTCTCTAGAGGCAGTTAGAGAATGGTGGCCTGTACATGCTTAAGAAATAAGTTTAAACAGATTCAGCCTGGAAAGAAGCTTAACTTGAATTTATTGCAAGAGTATGAGTATGTTTTACTAGGGGAAAACTTTTGCTTTGTGGTTTTCTGGCATAATGCTAGACATCTTTTCTGATGTCTAGTCTGACTATCCTGTCTTAGGAAGATGAATGGAAACAACCATCTTAAGGATAAAGTAGAAAGAATGTTGATAAATGTGGAAATTAATGCCTTAAAAATGTATAATATGCTTGAATAGAATCTGCTTTATAAACTTTCTATCAAATAACAAAAAATTAATATAAAAATGACAAAAAATAAAAGGAGACCAGAACCTCAAGCAAAAACATATCGATAACATTTGCTATTTGAATTTGGAGGGGAGAAATATGAGCAAAAGGAGGAATTGATAGGTTATTTTTGTTGTTGTTAGCTACCCTTGAGTCAAAAACTCACAGGGACCATACAAACAAAGGATCTGAACCTGTCCTGTTCTGTGCCCTCTTCAAACTTCCTGATACAGTAGAGCCCATTTGACAATTGTTGTTGTGGTTGTTATGTGCCATCGAGTCGCTTGCGACTCATAGCGACACTATGTACAACAGCCCTAAACTCCACTCTGTCCTGTGCCAATCGCACTGTCTCTGACACTCCCATCCCAATTATCCGAGTCACTGAATCAATCCACCTCATAGAGGGCCTTCCTCTCCTGAGCTGTCCCTCCACCCTCCCAAGCATGATGTCCCTCTCTAAGGACCTCCTTGCAACATGTCCCAAGTATGTCATATGAAGCCTTAAAATCCTTACCTCCAAGGAGCAGCCTGGTTCCACCCTTCCTACTAAGAACCTGTTTGTTCTCCTGGCAGTCCATGGTATATTCAAAACTCTTCTCCAACACCACAGCTCAAAGGCATCAATTCTCCTTCTATCCTCCTTGGTTATTGTCCAACTCTCTGATGCATAACAAGTGATTGCGAAGACCATAGCCTGTATCAGATGCGCCTTAATCTCCAGAGAGACACCATTGCTCTTCAGTACTTTGGAGAGGTCCCTAACAGCAGACTCTCCCTTGGCAATGCGCCTTTTAATTTCCTGGCTGCTGGTGCCAAGACTGTTGACTGTGGAGCCAAGCAAACTAAAGCTGTGTACAATCTCAATCTCTTCACCATCCATCCTGATGCTGCCAATTGGTCCAGTGGTGAGAATCTTTGTCTTCTTGACATTGAGCCTCAATCCATATTGCAGTCCTTGACACTCTGCAGCAGGCGCTTCAGGTCCTCTTCAGTTTCAGCAAGCAGGGTTGTGTCATCTGCATAACGCAGGTTGTTGATAAATCGTCCACCAATCCTGACCCCACATTTCTCCTCATAGAGCCCAGCCTCCCGGATAATCTGTTCTGCATATAGGGTGAAAAGGTATGGAGATAGGATGCATCCCTGGCATACGTCCTTCCCAAGTTTGAGCCATGCAGTGTTCCCTTGCTCTGTTCTGATGACTGCCTCCTGGTCCAAGTATAAGTTTCGCATTAGAGCGATCAAGTGTTCTGGGATTCCCATTCTTCTCAGAGTCAGCCATAATTTGTTATGATATACACAGTCAAATGCCTTTGCATAGTCAATGAAACACAGATAGACATTCCTCTGGTATTCCCTGCTTTCAGCCAAGATCCATCTAACATCAGCTACAATATCTCTAGTACCACAACCCCTTCTAAACCCAGCCTGGACTTCTGGTAGTTCTCTGTTCATGTGCTGTTCCAGTCATTTTTGGATAATCTTCAGTAAAATCTTGCTTGCATGTGAAATCAGTGAGATTGTTCTGTAGTTTCCACATTCGGTTGGGTCGCCTTTCTTTGGGATAGGAACAAATATTGATCTCTTCCAGTCAGTTGGCCAAGTGGTTGTTCTCCAGATTTCTTGGCACTGAAAAGATTGAAATTAATATAGTCCCTATAGTTCTCAGCTGAATTAAACTCAAGTTTCTATAGTTCTCAGCTAAGTTAATTTTTAAAGCCCCACACCCAGGTATCCAGGGCAACAGTATTTCAAGAATAGCTAGCAGAAAGGCAGAACAAACAAGCTCAACTGATAACCCATGTGCCTTTGTTTCCCGACTGATAACCAATGTATCTTGTGCTTTTCCACTGCCCTGGAGTTTGAACTCACTGTATACTTAAGAATTTATGACACCACTCTATAGTTAAAGATCTATCTAACTGCTACATGTGCTACGTGACTGCCGCAAGTGCTACGTGCAACAATGCTGTGTAAACCCTGAGCGAACACTGAACCAATGAATTCAAATTGTGCTTTCATCACCCAATGAGAAGCTGATACTCAGTTGTATCCCCCTAAAGTGTATAAAAAAACCCAACTTTGTCTGCTCTGGGTCGGCTCCTTTATCTCTTGCCAGAGATAGGAGTCGGCCGGAGCTCCGCAATAAACCTCTTATCTCTTGCTGTTGCATCAAGCCGGTGTCTTGGAGTCTTGGGTCTTTGCCGTCCACTCGGGACAGAACAGGACCAGCGGTTCGGGGGTCCTTCAGCACAACTTGGTGAGCACATCCAGGGCAGCATCTGTTAACTGAAATATGTCAATTGGTATACCTGGTTGAGGGTCTTTCTCTCCTTCTCCAATACTCCACCCTTGGAAGCATCATGTCCCTCTCCAAGGAATAGCCCCTCCTAGCAATAGTCTCAAAGTATGTGAAGCAAAGCCTCATCATCATTGCTTCCAAAAATCACTCTGGCGGCACCCTCTCCAACACATATATATTTGTACTTTTGGCAGCCTATGGATGTTTAGTGCTCCTCTCCAACAACATATCTCAAAGGCATCAATTCTCCTATCATTCCTATTAATTGTCCAGCTGTCGGAAGTATAGCAATTGATCAGAAAGACCATGGCCTGAGTCAAACACACCTTGGTCCTCAAAATGACATCATTACTCCTCAATAAGTTGGAGAGATCACCAACTACAGATTTTCCCAGTGTAGTGTGTCTCTTTATTTCCTGACTGCTGATAGCAAGGGTGTTCCTTGACTCATTGGAATTAGTGAATGATGTTATGATGTTGAACAATTATGATTAAAGCAACTTAATTAAAACATAAGGTGTATATTGCTGTTGTTGTTATGTGTTGCTGCGTCACCTGCAACTGATAGTGACCCTATTAACAATGGATCTGAAACTTGGCCTATGTTTTATCATCTTCATCATCTCTGACATACTTGAGCCCATTGTTAAAGTTACTATGTGATTCTATCTTACTGAAGTTCTTTCTCTTTTATGCTGATTCTCATTATTTTCAAGTATAATGTCCTTTTTCAAGGCCTGGCCACCCACTCCTAGCTCAAGATGTGTGAGATGAAACTTCACTATTCTTGTGTTCAACCAGTACCATGGTCACACTTCCTTCAAGACATATCTGTTGTTCTTTTAGAACTCCATGAAATATTTCGTTCTCATCGCCCAAACACCATAACTCAAAAGCACTGATTATTCTTCTGTCATACTCCCTCATTGTCCAGCTTTCAGATGAATAGATTTTGCTGTTGTTATATGTCATCGAGTCGCTTACAACTCATAGAGACCCTATGTAGCCCTGAAACCTGCTCTATCCTGTGCCAACTTTATTGTCTTTGATACACCTAACCTCCTATCTCAGTCACTGCATCAATTCATCTAATTGATGGTCTTCCTCTCTTTTTCTGTCACTCCACCTTTCCAAGCATGATGTCTCTCTCCAAGGACCTCCTTGCAACATGTCCCAAGTATGTCATATGAAGCCTTAAAATCCTTACCTCCAAGGAGCAGCCTGGTTCCACCCTTCCTACTAAGAACCTGTTTGTTCTCCTGGCAGTCCATGGTATATTCAAAACTCTTCTCCAACACCACAGCTCAAAGGCATCAATTTTCTCTCTATTATCCCTAGTCATTGTGCAGCCCTTTAATGCATAGCAAACAATTGAGAATACTGTGGCCTGGATCAGGCACACCTTAGTCTCCAGACTGGCATTGTTTGGCATTGTTTCTCCTCAGTACTCTGGAGAGGTACTCTGGACAGCCAACTTTCCCAGTGCAATTTGTCTCTTGTTTTTCCAGCTTCTGGTATCAAGAGTGTTGATTGTAGAGCCAAGCAAACTAAAGTTATTAACAGTCTCAATCTCTTCACCATTTCTCATGATCCTGTCTTTCATCCCACTGCTGAAAATTTTTGTTTTCTTGCTATTGAGCTTCAATCCATATTGAAGGATACAGTCCTTGATCTACAGCAGAAAGTGCTTCAAGTTCTTCCCAGTTTCATCAAGCAGGGTTGTATCATCTGCATAACGCAGGTTGTTGATGAATCTTCCTCCAATCCTGATGCCACTTTCCATCTGATAGAGCCAAGCCTCTTGGATGATCGGTTCTACATATTGATTAAAAGGTATGAAGACCGAACACATCCCTGGCACACACCCTTCCCAATTTTGAACCATAAAGTGTCTCCTTGCTCTGTTCTGATGACTGCCTCCCGGTCTGAGTATAGGTTTCACATAAGCACAATCCAGTATTCTGGGATTCCCATTCTTCTCAGAGTCAGGCACAGTTTGTTGCGATCCACACAGTCATATGACTTTGCATTGTCAATGAAACACAGACATTTCTCTAATACTCTCTGCTTTCAGCCAAGATCCATCTAACATTAGCTATGATACCCCTAGTATGATAGCCTCTTCTAAACCCAGCCGGCACATCTGACAGTTCTCTGATGAATAGCAGGGGATTGAAAAGACCATGAATTAATGAAATGCATCTTATTAGTCTTTAAACTGAAATCATTGCTCTTTAGCCCTTTGAAGAGGTCCCTAATAGCAGACTTTTCCAGTGCTATACATCTCCTGATCTTCTGACTGCTGTTCCCAATGATGTTGATTGTGAATCTTGACAAGACAAAATTATTGACAATTCAATTTCAATTTTTTGATGTTGCCTATTACCATAGAGGTGAGGATTTTTTATGATACATGATTCATATTTAAAGCTTTGATCTTGTACAACAAGTGCATATACAGTTTGTATATATTAAGCTTAAATATTAAAACATGAGTTTATGAGATATTAAGAGAAAAATTTAATAAAACAACAAAGTTGAACAGAAGACATAATGGAAAATCTACAACTGATGGGGTGGTATGTTGTCTTATAGATATAAGACTTAATATATAAAAAGAGTGGGGAATGATAGGGTGGTATTAATAAGTTCAGAATTCTCTATATAGGTATCAGTTATAAAATTATAGTTCTTTTTCTTCAGCCTGCAAAACTAGTTGCTTAGCCGTCTCCTGTCTTTAGTCATGTAGAGTAGTTTGATCTGTTAGTTTACCAGAAGTGGAAATGCATCTATCCTAGATGCTGGTGAAGCTGGTTCTCCAGTCATATGTAAACTGTGTCTTAATCTGCCTGTTTACCAGGAGAACTGGGGCCTTCCTGAATTACTGATACATAGATTTCACATGTAGAAATCACCTTTTACTAACAAAAGTGCATTGTTAAATGAGCTGGAGTTTCACCCTAGTATATAAGGCCATGACCACTCTCAGACTGGGAGGCAGTCTTTGAGGCGGATCCACTGTCCTCCACAGATCTGTAATAAAGTGCATTTATGGATAGTGCATTCCGTTTGTCTTATTGGTGACTGACTATGGAAAGGAAAGAACCTCTTGCATTCAGTACCACAACCAGGAGAGAAAAAAATTATATTAATAGGACCTTCTAAGAATCTAATCCTTATGCACATCAAAAAACTTTTCCAACAAGGTATAAAGGGAACCCACAGACTGGGAAATGTATTTGACAATGATATATCTGATAAGGAACTCGTATCTAAAATTTATAGAATACTCTAGCATCTCAATAAGAAAAAGGTAAACACAAGATACGAATAGACACTTCACCAAAGAATACATGCCAAATGGCAAAAAGTACATGTGAAGAAATATTCAAAATCCTTAGCTACTAGGGAGATACAATTCAAAACAACTATGAGATATCATCTCACCCAATAATAGCAAAGTTCATCAGGGCAACAAAGAACAAATGCTGGTGAGCAAGTGGAGATTGGAATTCTTATTCACTGCCAGTAGGAATATAACCACGGTGAGAGTTGATCTGGCCCTTTCTCAAAGAGTTTAAAATAGAAATACCAAGTTTTCCCCAGAAATCCACTACTGGAATATACTCTAAAGAAATCAGAGCCATGACTCAGATGTATACACATCCATGTTTATTACTGTTTTATGCACAATAGCAAAGAGACAGAAGCAACTCAAGTGTCCATCAACAAACAAATGGAAAAACAATGAATTCATAAAACATTATACAACATGGATAAGCCTGAAAGACATTATGTTAAGTGAATTATCTCAGTCACAAAAGGACAAATACTACATAACACTGGTATTATAAAACAGAACAGACATGGGGGAGGGGCTGAAGAGAGAATGTGAAAAGAATGGATAGATAATGAACACTACATTGGAATAGATGAGGGAAGAACTGTCTGAAAGGAATATATGATTAGGCTCTATATATAAGACAACAGTCCAGTACTTCATAAGTATTAACTATTAAGGCAAAATTTTTTTTCTATAATGAAATTTGTTGGCCAAATAGTAAAACATACAGATTCCAATTCAGCCCATGTGCTGCATGTTGTAGAATTTTTCATCTATTTATCTTTAATATATATTGTAGAACTTTTAATCTACTTATCAACCACACATAATCACAAGGACAGTATTTGTACAGGAATAAAATTGAGAAGATAGGTAGGACGAGGATGGTGATATGAATAAAAACAAGAATCATCAAGTGATAGTGGGAAAAGTGATAATACAATGTGGGAACTATAATTAATGTCACTGAGAAGAATATTGAACATGACTGTCAAGAGAACAAACAGGTCTGTCCTAAAGAGCATGAAACCAAGTTGCTCCTTGGAGGCAAGATGGATCGATTCTGTGATTGGGGTGGTAGGAGTGAGTGTGTCAGTGAATTTGGCACATAAAAGAGCAAGGTTTAGGGCTCTTATACATAAGGTTGCTATGAATCTCAAGCAACTTGACGGCACATAACAACAACAACATTTCATATACTTTGGACATGTTGCTTAGAGAAATTGTCTTTGGAGAAGAACATCGTACTTAGAAAAGTAAATTATCAGCGCGAGAGAGGAAGGCCCTGGATGAAGTGGATTGACAAAGTGGTTGTGCAATGTGGATGCGTTTGGCTCTGGACAGGGCAAAGTTCAGAGTTATTGTTCACGAGCACACTTTGAGTTACAGTCGACTCAGTAGCTCATGACAACAACAATCAATGTGACAAAACAATACAATATGATGAAATTGTTTCAAAAAGAATATGCATGACTGAAGTGAATCCAGGCTGTTCTGCAAGTTTTAACTAAAATAATAATATATTTTAAAAAATTATAAGAACTGCACCATAGCTCATAAGGAGCTGTGTTTCTAATCCAAAAGTGAAATTTCTCTGTTGGTTTGAATTCTCCAGTCTTCAATGTGATAAAGATTTGGAATAGTTTCTTGTGAGATTTGTGGTTGTTGTGTACTGTTGAGTTCCTTTAAAACCTGGCCTAGAGGTAAGAAACTGCTCTGTGACCTGAAAGGCTAGAGATTCAAATCCACCAACTACTCTCCATGGGAGAGGTATGGGTAATCTCCTCCCATGTGGTTTGTTGTTTTTATGTACCATTGAGTCACCTGTGGTTTATAGAGACCCCATGTACAATAGCTCTGAACCCTGCCCTATCACGGAGCAATTTCACCATTTCTAATCCAATTACTCAAGTCACTGAGTCACTCCATTTTACCCAATGCTTACTCTCTTGCACTATCCCTCCACCCTTCCAATTACGATGTCTATCACAAACCAGAAAATTTGTGAGACAAAGCTTTAAAATCTTTGTGTCCATAGAAAAGTGGTTTCACCTTCTCCAGGCTAGACTTGTTTATCCTCTTGGCAGTCTATAGTATGTCTAATAATCTTCTCTAGTACAACAACTCAGAGGAATCAATTCTTCTTCTATCATCCTTAGTCACTGTTCGGCTCTCTGAGGCAAAGCAAGTAATTGCAAAGACCATGGCCTGGATAAGGTGGACCTTTGTCTCCAGACTGACATTATTACTTTTCAGTATTCTAGAGATGTCCTTAACAGCAGATTTTCCCAATAAATTAATCTTTTGACTTCCTGACTGCTGGCACCAAGAATGTTTATTGGAACCAAACAAGTCATAATTGTTAATAATCTCAATATCTTCTCTGACAACCAAAAAGCTGCCAATTGGCCCAGTGATGAGAATCTTTGTTTTCCTGATATTCAGATTCAATCCACATTGAAGACGGCAGTCCTCAACTTTCTGTAACAAATTACTCAGGTCTTCCTCAGTTTCAGCACACAAGGTTTTGTCATCTGCATAATGCAGGTTATTGATGAGTCTTTTTCCAATTCTGATGCCATATTCCTCTTCATAAAATTCTGCCTCCCAAAAGCTCTGTCCCACATGTAGAGTTTCAAGTTATGGAGATAGGATACATCCCTGACACCCACTTTTACTGATATTGAACAATGGAGTATTTCCTTGCTCTGTTCTGACTACTGCTTCCTGGTCAAAGTGTAAGTTTTACATGAGCACAAATAAATGTCTGGAATTCCCTTTCTTCTTAAGGTTAGCTTACAATCTGTTGTGATCCATGCAGTCAAATGTCATGCAATTTATTTCCTCTGAAAATCCGCTGAAGGGTCACAGTCCAATTCTGACTGGAGGGTAAATAACAACAAAACCATGCTGAAGAGTCAGCTATGAGACATCTCCAATGTGATGTAAATGAGTAAATGAAATTAAATATCTTATTCCACAGAGAGAAAGCTAGAGAAACAAGAAATTGTATTTGGATGCTAAAGTACATTATAGCTAACTAGAGAGTCTTGCCCATTCCCTTCCTTTTAGCGTTCAGCTCAGCTCAACTCACTCATTGCCTTCATGTTGAAACCTATTCATAGCTAACCCTCCAGTGGGTTTTCAGAGGCTGCATGGAATGAGATTGCCTATCTCTCCCCCTTGGAACAGTTGGTGGATTCAACTTTTTCTTGGTAGAATACATCCTTAGCCAGTAGGCCCCCAAAGCCCCCAAAGCTCCAGAAGCTCCAGAAGCTTATTATTTTTTTGTAGCAGTGTCTTGTACTCATCATTTCACCTCCCCAGCACGTGTCTCACATTAGATATGTATGTGATTTGCAACAAAATAAGAAAGAGAGGGCCTCCCTCAGCTCCTTAATAAAGCAAACACAATTAACTTATTTCTTTACCACAATCTGAGGATCTACAAGCTAGGTACAATATTGGTATCTTGAGGAAAATAGTGAAGAATAAAATAAGGCCTTGGATCGAATAAATTTGCTGTCCTCTCAAAAAACACCCCATTGGCCGAGAAAATCAAGCATTTGACTGCTGACAAAAAGATTCGCTTTTCAAATTCACTATATGCTCCTCAGGAGAAAGATGACACAGGTTGAAGATTCATATTTGTTCTCCATTAATTTAGAAGTTAAATAGTGCAATTGCAATGTCACCTAACTGTGCAATGTCCTTTAAAAAAGAAAGACATTTTCTATTCATTACAGTAATAAGTTTGAATCTTGATCTCTGCTGAAAAGTAATATATACCTCTCTACAGTGAATTTTCAGAAGATGCAGTTGTTATACTCATTGTCCTTGCTAACTAGTTGGAATAAGAATCCCTCTGGTGACCTTGCTTGGGATTTTACTATGACACATTGCTCTTTTTATTTTTTTCTTTTGTAAAAATAAATGCTATATAAGTAACTTTCTGTACTCAGCTATAATTAACCGGAAGAAAGAAATCAACCTGGAAACCCAAATTTTCCTTGCATTAACCGCAGGTAAAACGAACAGTTTGTATATGAGCTTTTCTCATGCACACATTTCCTAATTACTTCATTCTCATTTTTATAGTTAAGTTTTCTACCAATGTTAATATAGAGTTGTGATTGTTGTTATGCACCAAGTCAGAACCAATCCCTTGCCGAACCTCCACAGCGTTTTAAGAGGCACTACATTGTTCCGAAGATTGCCCATCTTTCTCCCATAAAGCAGCTAATAAGTTTGAGCCAAGTGCCTTAGTAGCAGCAATTATTCCTGAATTTATCTTTAAATGCTTATTCAGACTGTATCATAAGAATAGTTTTTGTTATTACTGCTTTGACAAAGCAATAATTGCTAATGAATCTTTGTCCAAGGGCATAGATTCTAAAATCTTTGTCAAATTAAGTGTGCCAAAGAATCAAATGGGACTTGTATTGTGGCATGTAAAAAAGAAAACAAACAAAAACAACACCTGGTTTGCTAATTGAAGTGCTCCAGTTAATTCTGATTCAAATTGGTTTAGGGTATATTATAAAAGCATTTCTTTGTCATGAAAATCTTAGGAAACCATTATAACAACAAAGTCAATCAATTCTCTCCGGGGGGTCGAAATGAAAAAAAAAATCAGTAAGATTAGTATTAGGTTTCTAATGTGTAGGGGTTTTTTAGTTTTGTTTTTGTTTTTTTTTTAATTGTTTTTATTTTTTGTGGTTTTTGTTTTTTTTGTTGGTTTTTTTTTTTTTTTTTAATTGTGAGACTAAACCGGAAAACTCTCATGGCACAGTTTGTAGAGGGTTGAGCTGTAAACTCAAAGGCAACACTTGTCTGACTTAAAACCACTAGCTGCTCCACGGGAGAAAGATGACTAGGATTCTCTTATGCAATTTATGGCCTTGGTGACCTGTGAGAGAGCCAGCTATGAATCAGAACTGAATCAATACCAAGGAGTTTGAGGGTGAGCCTAAAAATACTATCATTTGGCTCATCTTGATCGATGTTTGCTTGCATGTGGTATATAAGTTACAACTGAGTAACAAACATACGTATACCTTCAATGGTATACTACCACTATAGTTTACATATCTGCAAAAGTTCAGCTGACTGGACTACCCTGTAAATGAAAAGTTCACTTATGCATTTGCAACTAACAGCAGGATAATTTCTTGGTTCTGCTGACCTTGACTAGTCTTAGTAATTACTTTATCATTCAGTCAGCTACTTTTAAATTCAGATGACCTTAGTTGCGACCACTAAAGCAACATAGGTCTCTACCATTTTTCATCACCTACCTGGATAACTGAAACATATTCTCTTGCCTAAAGTCAAAAGAATAAATAGGTAGCCTGTAGCATGTAAGGGTACACTTCTTGGTTTCTAGGTGTGGCCCTAGCACACCATGAGTTGCTACATTTAATTGACAAAAGCAGACACCAGGTGAGCTCTGCTGGCCTAGTGGCAAGAAGCTGTACTGCAATCCCAGAGGCGAGCAGTTCAAATCCACCAGATGCTCTGCTGCAGAAGGAGGGATAATCTCTTTCTGTACCAGTCAGATTTAATTTGACGGTATACACACACACACACACACACACACACACACAATATATTAAAAAAAAAGCAGACACCAACTTGGGTAGGTTCATGTGGACATAGGTTCTGGTTCACAGCAACATGCAAGCCACAAGTTCAAGGCAATCCCATTACAGATAGCAAACTCACTCTTCAAAGAGATAGACAAAGTAATTTCCCAGTTTGAAAGAGTCCATGAATAAGTAAAGCTCTTATGAAAAATATAAATGAGGTGGAAGGCATCACGTTCCCTGATCTCAAAACCTACTACACAGCCATAGGAACCAAAACAGGATGGTATTGGTACAAAATCAGATACAGAGATTGATGGACTAGAATCAAGAACCCAAAAATCAACCCCTCTACTTATAATCATTTGATATTTGAAGAGGAAACAAAACCTATCAAATGGGAAAATAATAATATCGTCAACAAATGATCCTTACAAAATTAGACATAAACTTGCAGAAAACAAAAACCAAATCCATATCTCACACTATACACAAAAATCAACTCAAGGTAGAGCAAAGACCAGTGGGGAAAACCTAAAACTATATATATCATAAGAGACAATATGGGAACAAAATTAGAGGTCCTAGCCTATGGTGTAAATAAACTTGTAAATACAACCCAAAACAGTATCAAGAGAGAATAAGACTAACAAATAGGATCTCCTAAATATCAAATTCTTGTGTGCATCAAAATATTTTTTCTAATAGAATGAAAGGAAAGCAGACAGACTGGGAAAAACAATATTTGGCAACAGCAATTCAGATAAGGGTCTTATAACTAGAGTCTACAGAATGATACAGGGCTTCCATAAGAAGAAGGCTTATAACAAAATAGTAAAATGGGCAAAGACATTTGGCTATTTAATAAATGCATAAAGAAATTTTCAAAATCATTGGCAACCAGAGAGTTGTAAATCAAAATAACAGTGTGGTACCATCTCACCCCAGCAGCAAAGTTCTTGCAATGTCAAGCAATAAATATCACAGAGGATATGGAGAGATTGGAAACCTCGTGCAATGCTGGCACAGCTACTCTGGAAGGCAGTTTGATATTTCCCCAAAAAGCTAAACACAGAAATCTCATAAAACCCAGCTACCACACTGCTAGGAATATACCCCAGGAAATCAGAACAGAGACATGAATAGAGATATCTATTTTTTGTTCAAAGTAGTGTTATTCATAGTAACCAGAAAGACAGAAGCAGCCCAAATTCCCAAAGGCAAACAAATGGATTGAGAAATTGTGGTATATTCACACAATGGAATAAATACTATGCAGCACTAAAGAAGAATGATTTTGTATAATACTGTATAACATTGGAGAATCTAGAGAGTTAAGGAAATAAGTCAGTCTCGTAAGGACAAATACTGCATATGATCTTTATAGTGAAAATAGAATAGCTGAGCAAGATGCAGACAAATGTTCAAAATGGGAAAGGGAAAAGGATAAGGTGTTGGGAAAAGAAAAAGGGATATCACTAGGATAAGCAGAGGTTAGTGGACAGATAGGGTGTATATAAAGGCAGGACTAGGAAAGATTCAGTGGGGATCTGAAGAGAAAGCATGATAATGGGCAGAAATCAATAGTAATTAATGATATCAAACACAACATATATGAATGATTGTAAAAAGCACAATATAAATGATATAAACCCATTGTAATTGAAAGATTGTATAAAACACAATGAACATGAATGAAACACAGTGTACTTGGATGAAACACAATGTATATGAACGATTATAAGCAAACCAATAAAATGTGTTCAAAAACTAGAAATAAAAATAAAGGGAATAATACTAAAAAATGAAAAATATGTATTGTTTAAATTCCTTCTTGTTTTGTTATGTGCCATTGAGTCATCTGTGACTGAGACCCTATGTACAACAGCCCTAAACCCTGCTCTATCCTGTGCCAATGCTATTGTCTCTAACACACCTACCCCCATTACTCCAGTCACTGAATCAATCCATCTCATTGAGGGTCTTCGTCTCTTGTGCTGTCCCTCCATCCTCCCAAGCATGACACTCCTCTCCAAGGACTGGTCCCTCCTTGTAACATGTCCAAAGTACGTCAGATGAAGCTTCAGAATCCTTGCCTCCAAGGAGCAGCCTGATTTCACACTCTCCAATTTGGACCTGTTTGTTCTCCTATCAGTACATGGTATATTCAATACTCTTCTCCAACACCACAGCTCAAAGGCATCAATTCTCCTTTTATCATCAACCCTAGTCATTTCCCAGCTTTCTGAAGCATAGCAAGTAATTGCAATAGGAATGTTTACTTGACCATTGTTTTTCTAGTTTAATCTGGGACTTAGTTAAGTAATCACTAGTTCTATCTAAACTTGGTCAAGGTTTTATATTATCAATTACCTGGCCATTTTAAAAAAGAGGTCTCTATTCTTATCTAGTGGTAATGAGTCACACTATCGACTTGAAGGCATTAATTTCTCCTCAGGGGAAATATGCACAATCTCCTCAAGTGCAATTTGCATTTCTGAAAACTTGCTAAGGATCAGCTATGAATCAGTTCTGACTTGACAGCATGTAACAACAACTTACCTATTTAAGGGTCTGTATTTTAAAATAGTTGTTCTATTTTTAGAATTCCTTTAGAAAAAAAAAGAAACAATTGTGTTAGAAACTTTATGGTTTTAGGAATTTTCGAAACTAAAATTTGTTCCATGTAATGATATATAGTCTGGGGGAGACTGAGAAAGATTGGATAAATTATGTATACTGCATTGAAACAGATGATGGAGAGAACTGTTTAAAAGGGATATATGAATAGGTATTATTGTCATGATAGGAGTCCAGAATGAAGGCTGCATAGTGGAGTGGACTTGGGGGGAGGGATTGTATAACAATGAAAGAATTTTTTCTTTTATTTTTCAAAGAGAAGAGTGAACTGGAGGGGAGGTGTGGTCAGGGAGAAAAGTGCTACAGCGAATGAGTGGAAATTCAAAGTCTCTCTAAACTTTCATTAAAACTAATAATAAAAAAGAAAAAATGTGTAAAAACAATAACAATCTGCTTTGTGCATTAGGACTATTGTCAATTTAAATAAATGTCTTAAAATAGTAAATCCTCTTCTTTGGTCAGGATGTAAAGTTCAGTATTGATTAAGTTTCCTCATCGATGATACTATTGACATTTTCCTCTAAAGAATTATTTGCTGTGGTTATGCTGTCCTGTCTATTATAGATATTTAGCATCATCTCTGGCCTCTACCTATTAGAGGTCAGTACTTAATCATTTAAAACTAACCGTTATTAATAGAAAGAACCATGATGCATAATGTATTGAGCTACTAACCAAAAAGTCAGCAATTGGAAACTGTAAATAACCCTGCTACTAAAAGATGGGCTGTTTATTCACATAAAGGTTATAGTCTCAGATACCCCAAGGAAGATTGTGAGAGTCAGAAATAGCTTGATGGCATTTAATTTATTTTGGTTGCCTATCCTTCTCCCAGGCAGAGCAGCTGATGGATTCAAACTATGTGACTTTGGAATTGAAGTGCAGAAGGATAGGCAATCCACATTTTTTTAAAATTTTTTGCTATTTCTATTAGTAGAGTATGTTCCTTTTCTTTCTGTTAGCCTAGTATATCTTTGTCATTTTGTTTATACTTTTAGGTCACATAGATCCATTTTTGGAAGTAGCATTCAGTTTTCATTTTGTAAAATCATCTGCCTTCTAAAAATACATTACTTAAAATCACTAAGCACTAAGTCTAATGTTAAATTTATTTCTCATGGAGTGATGACAGTTTAGAATTTGATAAGGATATCATTTGTAAATATATGAGCAATTTTAAAATTTCATTGAACTATACACTAAATATATATTAAGTATACATGTGCCTTTTGTGTAAATTGGTAATAAGTATAAAAAAGAAAACTGAACTTTAAATGTCATAATTTCCACTGACCAAAAGCTCTTTGATACGAGAGACAATTAACAAGCACAAGTTTAATATTGAGATGTTTAACAAACTCTATTTCCACAGACTGTCGCCATTTACTTTTGCTGAATGAAAACGTTTATGTTACAATTTAAAAAAAATTCCTTTAAGTTTAAACTTTTACTTCCATATATGCTTTTTTGTTATACATTTTATTCAGATTACTTACCTTCTTTTAAACTTGTTTGCAAAGACTAGTGTTAATATGATCTCTTCTTGTATAAGCAAAAATTCAATCATCTGGTTTGATAAAGTTTTTTTTGTTAGAAAAATACTTTGTTATATATTTTTGGTATTTATATTAGAAAAGTAACAAAACAATAGAAATATTTGAAAGAAATATTTTTTTAAAAATATAGCAGAAACAAGAATATAAATATCTCTTAATAAAAACATCAATAGCTGATAATTTGGTAGATTTTTAATAAGAAAAATAATTATAACCAGTTGTAACAAGAATTTTTAAAGAATTTTTTTAAAAATCCGTTAGGTAGGATTTTTTCCCTTTTTAAAAGTCTAAAATTACAAATATTTGCAATGAATTCTTTTTTGCTTTCTTAAAGTTATTTTTACTCTCAATTATATGTTTCTAAACAATATTTAAAAATCAAATAAAACAAATTGAGTATATCCCAATAACTAAAGTTAACAGACTATAAAAATTAAGGACAACTTCTCTGAAGTTTCTTTTGTTTGATTTTTTGGATGGCATGGGGCAGGATAGTATTTCATTGTGTTTTTCATGGAGTCACCATGAATTGGTGACCAATTCAACAGTAGATAACAATAGCAATGACATCTTCTTGGATATAATATAGGTGTTTTTAGGGAAGAACACAATCTCAATGTTTCTGCATGGTCAGTTTTATACACATTACTTGGTACCACATAAACAAATCACCATGACATTCATTCTTATTCATGGTGACTTCACATATTACAGAGAAGGACTACTTCATGGATATTTTTAATTGTCCTGTTTATGGATGTAGCTGCTAGATTGATTCTGCTTAACCTTTAGGTTATCGGCTGATTGCAAACCACTTGTATTACCCAGAGACCCAAATATTTTTATATTCTTAATTCTGTACAACACCTAGAACCAAACAGTACTGTGTTTATGTTACAAACTCGGTTTCTATGTTAAAGACAAAATAAAATATATCAATATATTATAAGGAGGCTAGCACTATCAGGAGAATATGAATATTGATGGCATTTGGTGTGACTTCTTTAATCTATTTCCATCATTTCAGCCACCCTAAATATCATAATCAGTGTTACCCCTCACGTTCTCTCTACTCTCCTCATCTATCTTATGCTGCCAACTTCTACCTGCCCCCACTTGCCTACATAAACTCACAAATAAACAATCATTTGATTTTAACTACTGATTCTGTCATGCCCAAATCCCTTTTATCTAGCCTCTGCTATGTTTCTCCTCATTACTTCCATACTTCAGTATCTCATCATTTTTTAACTTCACTCCATCTCTTACCTGGAATATGGTAATAGCCTTCTGGCTGGTCTTTCTGCCTTCAGAATATCATAATCTCTAATATATCTCTCACAGAACAAACAGCATCATAATTTAAGAAAAGAAATACATCAGATTTGGTAACATACCTTTCATGCTTAAAAATGTTTGAAAATTTATGATTTTTTGCTGTTTACAAAAGGTTATCTATGATAAAATAGGGATTGTAAAGATGACTGTTCAGAATTCTTAATTTCTATATATTAGTCCTAAATATATTTAGAACAAAAATAACACAACTCTATTTTTTAATCTACTAATCTGCTTAGAATTCCTCTTTTGAGTGTAGAGCTGTAATGGATAAACAAATGTTATTTCTCTTCATGATAGTGATTTTTACCATGTTCATATATACTAAAGCATGAGCTCAAAGATTAATGGTATGTCAGGGCTCCTTTAAATCCATCCTCAACTGTAACACAAACTGCAATAGAATCTACATGATTTAAGTGGAAATACATCACTCACAGAAATAAGCAGACTGCAGTCCAGGTCAATACCTTCCAGCCCATTAAACAGAGGGAAGGAAAGCAAGTTTGCTGTGTTCAATACGACAGAGAACAAGAAGAATAGCAGTAATGCAGGTCTCTGACTACACCTTGCCAGTATTAACTTAAAAAAATATCAATCGTTAATACATCACAATCCTAATTATTACTGAACTTCTGCACTAACAGGAAAGGAAACTGAATGAAATAGGTTAAAGAAACTTGGGTATAAAAAAGACTTATTACATCTAAATTCTCTTCCTATTACTAAAGAATTTTGACATGTTAAAATGAATCTTTGTGGCAGGATATGAAAGAAATTATGTCCATAGACACACACATTCTACTCATGCTCTAAAACTTCTAGCCATGCTATGTTAGTACCTATTTATATTTAAGAACATTTCATGAATTTCAGAGTATTAAAAAGTGTAATTGTTTGAGCACTATCAGTGAATAGATGGGTGCTTATCAAGCCTTCTTTAATAAAGTTTGAATGACAATTAGGGTGAACAAAATTCTCATAATAGACTAAAATGGGGTTTGGAATTAACATTATCAGCAGTTTAATTGAAGAGTCGGGCTGATATAATGAACTCGAAGAATGCAGCTTGAGCAATTTGAACAGGAAGGCAGGCTGTTTAGTTGCAAATGTCTATATCATTAAACCTGGCACATCTGTCATTTTTATGCTTCCTGTTTCTTTGGTAGATATATGGACAATGCACCGTTTTATTCCTTAGACATGGGAACATGTACAGACACATGAGTATGTGTCATTAGTTTATTAATATGCTCCATAAACTTTAATAGGTTTATACTTTTCCTGAAAAGAATGTCTTTCTAGGTTTTTTTATATACTTAACATATTTCTCCAATAGAGAAATATCTAAAGAATGCTTTTAATAGTCCATGTTTAATATTAGTGGTTTATTTTGTTTTCTCTTTAAAAATATGAATGATTTAAAGCATCCAGAATACAATAGATGCTCTTTCATAATGATAGCATCTAGATAAAAGAAAACTCCATTAGTTTATCCTGATTAGAGGATGAAAACTGCCAAAGAGAATAAAAGAAAGCCATGAACATCCAAAAGTAGTAAAGCAAGGAGAATACAGTTGAAAGCTGATAAATAGCCATTAGCTTGTAATGCTCAGATCTGCTTTCTCACTGAATGGCACAGACAGTAGGATACTAGATTTCATAATTAAACTAGAGTATAGTGATCCATTACTTTGGGCATGTTGCCAGGAGGGAGCAGTCCTTGGAGAAGGACATCATACTTGAAGGGGTAGAGACTCAATGTAGAAGGAGAAGACCTGGATGCAATGGATAACACAGTGAGTGTGACAATAGGGTCAGGTATGTAAAAGATAGTAAAGTTGGCTTAGATAGGGCAAGGCTCGCAGCCATTTTTCATAGGGTTGATATGAGTCAATTTGATGGCACATCACAACAACAAGAGTGCTCGATTAATGTTTGCAGATTCAAGAACTGTGTGGGATACCCGTAACATTTACTATACTACATCTACATTCCTTTCAGTGACTAGACCCTCAAATAAGATGAGAATGACTACAAACTACATTTCTAGTGATTTTGGTAGGAAGATATTTTTGACATTTACAAAGAATTATAAGAGTTAATGAAATATGCATTAAGTTAAATCAAAACAAGGTTGTGGCAAAAGTGTATCTGATTACCTTTGAAAAATTTACCTATAACATTTGTTCATACACACACACACACACACACACACACACACTCACACACACAATAATGCCTATTAGAATAATTTATCTATCAGCATAGAATATTTCCAAGTCAAATGATACTTGGAAAATGTTTTAAATCCATCAAATTGTTGTTATGAGCAATCTGCGATCCGTAGAGACCCTAGTAGCTCTGAAGCCTGCCCTGTCCTAGCCAGTCTCACTGATTCTGACACACCAACCTCCATTGCCCCAGTTACTGTATCAATTAATCTTATCCAGTGTCTAACTCTCCTGCGCTGTCCCTCTAACCATTCCGAGCATGATGTCCTTCTCCCAAAACCAGTCCCTACCAGCCACATGCCCAAAGTATGTGAGATGGAGTTTCAAAATCCTAAGCTCCAAGGAAAAACTTGGTTCCAAACTCTCCAAGACATACTTAATTATTTTCTTGGTGGTACATGGTGTGTTCAAGATTCTTCTCCAGCACCACAACGTAAAGGCATAAATTCTTCTTTCATCATCTTTAGTCATTGACGAGATCTCTAATGCATAACAAGTAAATGACATTTTATAAAATAAATCAGTGTAAACAAATTCTGTTTTTTGTATTTATATAACCCTTTGCTTACTTTTTAGTACATACTGAGTTATTTTGTATTATTGATGCTCTGACTTTATTTCTACAAGAATTGTGAAGTTAACCATGTTTTGGACTTGCCACAAATTGATTTTTATGCCTTTTTTATTATTTTGAAACTGAATAAATTAGCAAACACAGAGTTCCATTAAATCAGTCACAATATGTCCAGTTGTAAGAACGGGCTAGAAAGAAGCATTTTGAAAATAAATTATAATCTCCTTTGAGTGGGAGGAAGTTAGGAAGAAAAATACACTTTGTATTCTTGACGAAATCCATTTACACTTCACTTGCTAAAATATTTTGTCAGATCCTTTATATTCTGTGTATGCATACTTTAATGTTCTCTGTTGAATATATTACATACTGTTCTTGTATAATACTTGTCTTAACATGTGTACTATTCTTTTTAAAACTTTGTCATCTGTTCTCTATTTTAACTTAGTTTTTGTTTTCTACTACTATGGGAATGTATATTTTAAAAACCAAATAAAGATACAAAGAAATACAGCAATTCATTGACTACATTTCTCCTACTTTACAGTTTCTACACAACGAAGGAAGTTCTTGTGACCTAGTCAGAGAAGCTGTGCTGAAATTCTGAAGGCAGGCATTTAAAATCCGCCAGTTGTTCTGTGAGAGAAGGATGGGTTAGTCCCCTCCCACAGAAAGTACAGCCTCTGAAAATCCTCTGGAGAATAAGCTATGAGTCAGTTCTGCCTCAACACACAACCACATATCAGAAACTCTCACCCTTTATAAATGTTTAAATTTATAGATTCTCCCCACCTCCAATTTCTCCATAGTTTTTCAAAGCAAGCTTAATTTCTCTGTTTCTAACTAATTAAAATTTTACAGTGGAATATAGGGTTTTATTAACATTATTTTATAGGGTTTTTTTTCACTTGTTATAGATTTCTACTTACTTAATTTTCTGTAAAGCTCCATTCTCTTCAGCAAAGCTCTGTGTTCCAGAGACAGAGTTCAGATTTCATCTCAAAGACAGTGAGTCATGTAGCATCTGTCAAGGCTAGGAAGAAAAGTTCCAACTGCTTGCTGCACAGACTTCTAACCAATCCTAGGCCCAGTCCCATGTACGCCCCTATTAAGGTGAAACCTGTGATCTCTAGTTCCTGAAGCTTTATAGGTTTTTCTGGGGACAGATAAATTTCAAGGTTCTGCATCTGCAGACTTTAGCTTCCACTTTCTTCAGTCTGCTAAGCAGGTATTTATTATTCATGAGTTTCCAACATTTTGCCAGTGACCTGATATTGTTCTCTTACTTACTGTGTAATAATGTGTTTTTATTTTACCCTTTTCATAGACTTATAGAATACCTAATAGGTAAGGGCATTCTTTAAACCGTATTTGGGTACTGATTTCCACTCTGCCATGATCTCATTAGATTGCTTCCGTTGAACTCTGACTCATGGAGATCTATTTATAAAAGAATAAAACATAGTCCAGTCTTTTTCCACCCTCATAAATGCTAGTACTTGCCAGTATATATGAATATATCTTGTAGCTACTCTGCAAATTGCACAGTTAGTCTTTCTTACTTCACCAAGCATGATGTCCTTTTCTAGCAATCAAATCCGCTTGATGATTGGTCAAAGCTAATTCTATTGTTGAGAACTGAGGCACAAACAGATTTGTACACCAGTGTTCATAGCAGCATTATTCACCATTACAAGAACATGTTAACGTCCAAATGTCCAGCCACAAATGAACGGATTGAGAAATTATGGTACATTCACACAATAGAATACTATGCAGCAATCAAAAGCAATGATTCTGTAAATTGTTACCTAACTTGTGAGGGACTGGAGTGTATTATGCTGAGTGAACTAACTAAGGCCCACAAGGACAAATATTCTATAAAACCATTATTGTAGAATGAATACAAGGGTACAAGAGGGGTGGGAGAGTGTGGTAACAGAGGGAAGAGGATGTGCAGGGGGAGGGGGTGATTAATTATGGGGTTATACATTTTGATGGGGGTGAGGGATATTGAATTTGTTAAAATTGAAAATGTATTCAAATTTTGTAAATTAGTAGAAAATTTTTTTAAAAAGAAAAAAAAGCTGGTTCTATTGTGACAGGTTAAGTTTTTAATTAGCTAATTTTTGGAAATAAGTTTCTAGGACATTCTTCCTGATTTGTCATCATCTGGAAGCTCTACAGAAACCTGTCCACTGTATTTGAGTCTGCTAGTACTTGAGATACCAGTGAGCTAGCTCTAAGCTATCATACTATCACTCAGGCCACCACAGTCTAACAAAATGATAGATAATGAGTGAACTAAATTAACTCAAAAACCTTAAAATTAATATCAGCAAGTCAGAATCCATTCACAGATAACCTTCTGTTGAGTTTCCAAGTCTGTAAATTGTGCAGGAAGAGATTTCCGATATTTTTCCTGTAGGAAAAATAGTGGATTCAAAATAGCTAGTTTGAGGTGGTCTTTGGATTAGCAGTGCAATTCCCTACAAATTTGACTGTATGTGAAACAATTGCTTTGTATAAATAGTTTTAATCCTTAAACTCTCATCTGTTTTAATTCTTTTAAATAAAATGCTTATTAATTTAATATAGAAAAATATTAATCATAAACTATCTAAATTTAGAAATTATGCCAAGATTAAATAACAAGCATTGAACATCAGACAAGTTGTGGTTTGACATCAAGGATATTATACATAAAACAGCAAATGGTCACTAAAAGGAAGGGAAAGAGAAAGAAAAAAACAAAACAACCAATCCCCCAAAACAAGACAGATACAGGAGAAGGTTATGAAACCTGCTCTTGAATGTAAAGTAACTAAAAGATTTGGAGGAAACAATTAAGATCTTCCACTTTCTAAACAACATGCCTCTGGAAACTCGATGAACTTTGAAAAAGGATGGTAGTTACAGTAAGGCTTCAGGTCGTTCGTTCGTAGTGTCGCTATGAGTCATGCTTGACTAGACAGCAATCAACAACAAATAATAGAAAATTACAAAGTATAGCTTGAGAAGAGAATGTAAAGTATTAAGATAAAATGTGCAAAAACCAAGAGTTGGGAAACAAAACCAAAAAAAAAACAAAAAAAAAGGAAGAACATATTTAGCTTTCCTCAAACTGAGATAATTGAAGAATAAATTCAAACCTCAAGTAACAGTACTGAAGGATTGGTTCTGTGGCTAAAATATTGAACAACATAGAAAATATCAAATAAGGAATCCACAGAGTTACTATCTCAGAAAGTGCTGATTAACATCCAAACATTTCAGGAAGTAGAATATAATCTTCTCTGGAAGCTTAATGTGTCAAGAGTTGTGTTGCCAATCCAAAGGTTGAAAATCCACCAGCTGCTCCTGAGGAGAAAGGTGAACAATCTCCTCCTGCATCTACGAATCAAACCTCAGTTTATGCTAAAGTGCCTCTGCCCCTCCTCCTTCAGACCGAGGGCATTGCTCCCCCTCCTTCCCCCTCCTTATGCCTACGTGGCTACCTTATCTCATATAGAGGCAAAATGTTCTTCTTTGTAAAGGCATAGAAAAAACTTCCCCGCATTCCTGTACCTAAAGGTAACTAACTACTCACCAATCAGACCCCAACAAGTCTCCAGACAACCCCTCTGCGCAATGGTCAACAAATTGAATGCAAACCATTATACCAGCTGCCCTAAATAGCCAACCATAGCTCAATTAGTTAGACAAAGAATTAAAAAAGGTATAAAAGGAAAAGCTGGCTTTGTCTCTCGGGGCTCTCACATGGATGCTGTTCTTTCAGTCCATGAGGGCCCCAGTTGGAACTTTGAATAAACTTCGTTAATTTGGTTAATTGGCTCGGTGATTTTTTTGGGGACTCGCTCCGTTACACTGCACAGGTTATAGCCTCTGGTTTGATGGCAATGAGTTAGCACAACAATGGGTAAGAATATAACCAAGAAATGGTAATATAAAAGGAAGAAATATATGCTTCATTGAAAATACTAGTGAAAAACGCAAGGTATCAAGAAGTGACAGAAAACTAGCTGAGACGCTGAGATAACAGATACATTACCAGAAAAGCTTTGAGAACATGCTAAAAAATTTGGAAAACACCTACTGGACCACTTCATTGTAAGAGAGCAGTGTTGTTCATTTTCCTAAGGAAGGTTATCAACAGAATGCAGAATTTACTGAGCAATGTCATCAATATCAAACCCAAGTAAATACTTGCTGCTGATAATTTTAAAACAGCTACAGCAGAAAATTGACTGCAAGAAATTAATTAAAAAAATAAATAAAATAAATACAGAGAAAACCCAACCCAAGCCAGTTTCAGAAGAGGATGTAGAACTAGGATATCATAGCTGATGTCAGATTGATTACGTCTGAATATAGAGAATACATAAAGGTGTTTGGCTCTGGGGATCAAATTATGAATTATAAATCTTGGAAAACATTGAGGACATTGGGAATTGCAGAACACTCAACTGTGTCCATGAAGAATGTGCACATAGACCAAGACACTTGAATTCGAACAGAACAAAAGGACACTGTAAAATTTAAAATCAAGAAAGGGGAATGTATAATAATGAAATATTTTTTTCAAAGAGAAAAATGAACTCGAGGGGAGGGGTGGGCTGGGAGGAAAATGTGCAACAATGAGCGAGTGGTGAAATAAATTAAATGGAAAGAATAGCTGTAAAAATACGTTGTTGTTGTTGTTATGTGCCGTCGAGTCTCTTGCGACTCATAGTGACCCTATGTACAACAGCCATAAACTCTGCTTTATTCTTTGCCAATCTCACTGCCTCTGATACATCCACCCTGATTACCCCAGTCACTGAATCAGTCCACCTCATAGAGGGTCTTCCCTTTCTGTGCAGTCCTCCACCTTCCCAAGCATGATGTCCCTCTCCAAGGATCTGTCTCTCCTTACACGTCCAAATTATGTCAGACGAAGCCCCAGAATCCTTGCCTTCAAGGAGCAGCCTTGTTTAACCCTCTCCAAGGATGAATCTGTTTTCTTGGCAGTCCAGGGTACATTCAATACTCTTCTCCAGCACCACAGCTCAACGGCATCAATTCTCCTTCTATCCTCCTTAGTCATTGTCCAACTCTCTGATGCATAACAAGTGATTGCAAAGACCATAGACTGTATCAGATGCACCTTAGTCTCCAGTACCCTGGAGAGGTCCCTAACAGCCGACTTTTCCATCGCAATACTTTTTTTTTTTATTTCCTGGCTACTGGTGCCAACAGTGTTGACTGTGGAGCCAAGCAGACTAAAGTTGTTAACTATCTCAATCTCTTCACCATCCATCCTGATACTGCCAATTGATTCAATGGTGAGAATCTTTGTCTTCTTGACATTGAGCCTCAATCCACACTGAAGACTGCAGTCCTTGACCCTGTGCAGCAAGCATTTCAGGTCCTCCTCAGTTTCAGCAAGCATTGTTGTGTCATCTGCATAATGCAGATTGTTAATAGATCTTCCACCAATCCTGAACACTTCTCCTCATAGAGCCCAGCCTCCCAGATAATCTGTTCGGCATACAGGTTGAAAAGGTATGGAGATAGGACACGTTCCTGGCGTACGCCTTTCCCAATTTTGAACCATGCAGTGTTTCTTGCTCTGTTCTGATGACTGCAAAATACATATGTTGCATTAGAAATCATTAATTAAAATGCAGGAAAAAGTAAACGTATTTCTCAGGACTGCATATTTTCACCATATTTATTTAACCTGTGACCTAAACAGTATGAAGAAGAAAATTTTGTCCTCTTTTTCATTTAGTCTGAGAAGCTAAAACATATGAAGATAGTAGTGTACCAGGATTGGAGGATGTCACCACTTGCAGATGACACAACTCTGCTTTCTTGAAGTGATGAGGACTTAAATAACCTACTAATGAAGTTCTGAGATGAGGACTTAAAGAATTTTCTGCTGAAGTTCTGAGACCATGTTTTAATAGGTATTGTGATTCAGCATTAAGGAAACAAAAATCACAAATAGACAGTTAAGGAGCTCTATTACAAATGGAAATGGAATTGAAATTGCAAAGGATTTTATTTGAATTAACAATGTCCATGGAAGCAATAGCCAAGAAGCCAAAAGATATATTGCACTGAGCAAATCTGCAAAAGACCTCTTAAAGTTTTAAAAGCTCAAATGCTGCTTTGAAGAGCTAGATGTACCTAAGACAAGTCATAGTGTTTCCAATACCCCCTATGTATACAAAACCTGGATAACAACACAAAGAAGAAATGACATGAATTATGGATTTGGTAAAGAGCATTGACCATCTATATCATTAACTGATTGAAGAACTGACATACCTGTTTTGGGAAAGGCACAACCATAATGCACTTATAAACAAGGATAAGACTTCACCTCACACACTTGGGAATATAATTAAATGGGACAAGTCACTCTCTGGCCATCAGACTTCAGAAAACATGGTCAGTACAAAAAAACAAGACTCTCAAAATGATGGATTTACAAAAAGACTCAGTGAACTCACATGCAGCACTGATTGCGATGGTCGGGCCTGACGCAGTGTTTTGTTTTGTTTTGTTTTGTTTTTTCCTGTTTCTTTTTTTTAATTAATTGTAATGGACGTTTACAGAGACTTAGGGTTTCTGGACATTCATTGTTGCATATTTCTCCCTCCCCCTCCAATTCACTCTTCCCTTGAAAACAAAGGAAAATCTCTTTCATTGTTATGTGTAGTGTTTTGTTTTATTGCACATAAGGTCATTAAAAGTCAGAATGGCAAACTATAAATGTAACAACACAATTGTCAACTCGTTTCTCTATAACTAAGGATTCGTGATGAGAGGAAATCTGGCAAAGTTATTGTCACATTTACAGAAAGAAGTCTAAGTGACTGAGGAACTATAAAAACCCTGAGGTCAGCCCAGCAATTTATTGTAGCAATATATCTAAGTCCATTTCTGACAGCCATTGTTTTTCTGTCTCTTTTCCATAGTCTGCAGATGTACACTGTCAACGCAAGGGTGACAGCACTCTGACAGTTCAAATCCACCAACAACAATTTGAGAGAAAAACAGGTAATCTCCTGCCTGTGATTTTACAGCCTGTGAAAACCTGCTAAAGGGTCAGCAATGAATTGTTCCCAACTCATTGATGATGAAGGTTCTTTTTTCTATATCAACTAGACAATATTCTGGTTTTAAAAATAAAATCCACCTAAGTACAATGAAATATATTCCAAGATAAGAAATATTCACTATTTCCTACACATATTTGGACAAATATAAGAAAATTGCAAGTATATAGCCCTATTTCACTTAAAGAAGGGCTTATTCACCTTGTGAATTTTTATCATCAGCATGCCAAAAATTCAAAATAATGTAGTGCTCTTTGGACAAAACAGTCACTTGGTTACTGAAGACATGAAAGCCTATATGCATGCTGTCTTTGCACTCAACCGTGTGATGCAGCACTTTGCCATCTCCATTAAAAGGCTGACTTTGTACCATACCATGCATTTTATAATATTTCTATCTAAATGCAGATTTCTACATTCCATGTGTACCATGTAGTCAGGTTTTCCATAAAAATACCAGCAGGAGATTACATTGAAATTCATTTTGCATATTAAAGAAATCTCTCTCTGAGATTCCTTCTTTTATTTGTTTTATCAACTCAAGCAATAAGCAAGAAAATTAGAGTTGCAGCAATGATGGAAAAGCTATTTATGATTTTATCAGCCTTGCTGCTTTCTCCCCCTCCTTGCTTAGACATTTTACAGACTCTTAAGAGCGAGTCAGACTAAAATGTTCCACTGGAAAATGAAATAAGTCCATTTGTATCACTTCACCCTGTAGTACTCTATTATTGTGTGGCAGCTTCACTTTGAGTAACATGCCCCTGAACGCTTTTCTTCCCAATATCTACAGCACACATAAAATGTGTCCCATAGGGATATGTTCCACTTGAAAACATTATTACAAATTCCATAATATTTCCCAGCATATATCTTACTGGCATGGCTGGGTCAGGAATGTAGTAAAAATCTAAGAGATAGAAAATATGTCTCTATAAATCTTGCCATTTTTTTAAATTCAATAAAGCACATTTAAACATGACTGTTAAACATTTTTAAATTGTTGCTAAAATAATAGAAAATTTCTGACCAACTTATCATATGCAGTTTACTAAAACTTTCCATGTACCCTTTGTCAATTAAGTATACCAGAAAGAAACATAATTCAGGAAGGAATGAAGTAAACATAAAAATGAAATACCTCTGTCTTTTAAGGATGACATCAAAGGTTATCAAATTATGTTTCCCCTATTTATCACCTAGATATATTTTTAAAATATGAATCATCTTTAAAATATTTCATCATACAAGGCAGTCAGAATTGATGATAAATTTACCTCAAATTGAGTTTTGATTCGTAGTGATCTTCCATTAGGGTTTCAAGGCCATTCATCTACTGGGTGGAGACTGCTCATCTTTTTCACATGAAGTTGGTGTCAGATTCAAACTCCTAGAAATTCATAGTCTTTGGGTTAGCAACACAATTAGTTATGGATTATGCTCTTTGAGTTCCCAATGGCTGATAATGTACATATTAGGATCTCTGTCTAAGGAATAGAAACAATAACAAAAAATTGTAAAACACAGGTAAATAATTTTACCAATGACAATAACTTAGAATGTTAAAAAAGTTAAACAAATAGAACCTTATCCTGTTTGGTGAATACCTTAATTGGAATTGTTGCAATGATTGGAGCAACTTGTAGGTTTGAACTGTAAATGTTTGAATTGGCAGCATAATTCCTTATCACTAAGCCTCCAGAGCTATAAGGAAGGGTATATATTTTTGTTGTTGTTGTTGTTGTTGTTGTATGCCACTGAGTCAGAACCAATCCGTAGCTGATGCTTCTGTAGGTTTTCAGAGGCAGTAAATCACACAGGAGGCAATAGTTTAAAGTCCAGAGGAGCAGCTGGTGTATTTGAACCCTATACTTTTGTGATCACAGCTTCTTACCACTAAGTTAACAGACATTCACTTATTGCTGTATTATAAAATAAAAATTTTAATACATTTTCAATAAGAGACAACAGCACAAGATTTAACTTATTTAGGTGCTTAAAATTAGAATACAGCAGGATAGATTATTTCTGATTTTTAATAAACACAATTGTTATTCAAATGTAATTATAATGGCCATCATTTGAAAGAACTGGAGTTCAGTCTGCGCTGCTGTGTTACCAAACCCATGGTCTAAGCACAGTGACCTACTAAATTGCAATGATAAGGAAAATGGCACGTCAAGCAGTATTTGATTTTATATATCTCTTGTTAGTGATTGAATGAGCTTTCTAATTACTCTACATAGAAGCTATTACTAAGGACATTGTGTATATGTTTCAGCACATCACCTATAAACACTGTTTGCCTATGTTCATTCTAATCTATATTTCCTTCTGCAGAATTCCGCTAATACCCATTTGCTTTGTTTCTTTAATCATGACATTCTAATATTTTATTCCATTCAGTTAAAACATGTTCTATTTAGCTTTCTGTGAGAAAATAAGGTAAGACACTTAGGATAGGAAGAATCTTGCATACAATAGAGTCTTGAAAGTGTGCCACAAGAAAAGCATTAGATAGGGAGTGATTTGCAGAACTTCGAGAGGAAGAAGTCAGGAATTCTAAATTGAAATGGAGCTTACCACAAGGCCAAAAAGACAACTATTGTTGGCAGCTTTAAAATGAAACGTAACACCTCACCTCCAGCAGAAGGTTGCATATTGTCCCTGGTGAGACAAAGAATTAAATCCTTGTCACAGGTGATCTATGGCTGACACTCCAGACGATATGGCAGAGTAAGGTTACAGACCTCTCAAGTAGCTCTTTTCTCCCAGTTGAGCAATGAAAAGCCAAGGACAAAGTGCAGTTCTGTGGTGCTTTTCTCCTTCAAACTATCCTTTCTAGTTTCTCTCAGTGCATTCGTTTGAAAGAAAAGCCATATTAGCCAGACTACTCAGAGATAATTTTCAGTTGGATGACAAAACATTCTCTTCATTGAACTTCTGATGCTGTGGTAATATTAAATTCAAGTATTAAGTGTGAGCCTTAATGATCAGTCTGTAAAAACAGGTATTTATAACTAAAGTGTAATATAAAAGCAGAAATTCTCTGAGTATTACAAATTGATCCTCCACTCATTCTATAAGGAGATAAGTGCAGGACTGGGCCCCTGTAGTAAGTATGTTGTTACTAATATTGCTGCATTCTGTCAATTTGGAACCTACTCATGGCTGACCCTCAGTGGGTTTTCAGAGGCAGTAATTCACCTAGGAAGAGATTGCTCATTTTTCTTCCACAGAGCAGCTCCAGTGTATTTGACTCATGAATCTTTAGATTGGTAGAAAAGTTTTTGCTGATCCACTGAATTTGGATCAACAGGCAAAAGGATAGTGTGTTGAAATAAGTGCTTTACCTTCGTTGGCTCTTTCCTTAATATATTATAAATCCTTTATGATTAAGAAAGTTGTTTAGAAATTCAAGTTTAAAAGTTTGATTTAAACTATTCTAGATTTGTGAATATTAACGAAAGAAAAAATGTCATAATTACTTCCACTGATTCAATATGGAGAGCTACTTATTCCAGCATTAAATCTGAGGTCATATGTCTAGAAGCATTTTAATAAACTCTTTCATAGATAAGTCATATGATTGTATGTGGTTTTAACGTGATGCACAAAGTAGAGAATCTAGAAGAAGAAAAAGTTAATTTTTAAAAAAAATTCTTTCACTAGAGCATTTAGAGTCACTTAGACTCTTACAATGTACTTTTATATCAGACCCTAAGAACAACATACCTGAATATTGCCCTGTCCTGTGCCATCTCACAATCTCCAACACACTGGAGCCCACTGTTACAGTCACTTTGTCAATCATCTTTTAAGGATTTTCCTCTATCATTGACCCTTCACTCCTCCCATAATGATGATGTTTTTCACTGATTGACACATCTTGTCAATATGCTTAAAATACCTTAGACAAGGATTGGTCTTCACAATCCTTGTCTCAGGAGCATGTACAGAAACTCACCATCCTTGTACAGGAGCACACTGTTCGTATTTCCTACAAGACAGATTTGTTTATCTTCTTGGTGCTTCATGGTCTATTCAGCACTCTTCTTTAACACCATAATTTAAAGGTATTGATGATTCTTCTGTCATCCTTATTCATTATCCAAGTTTCAGATACAGAAGAAGCAGTTGGAAATATCATGGCTTAGATAAGGGTGAACTCAGACTAAAAGTTAACATTATTATTTTTTAGCACTTTGGAGAAGGCCTTGATGGTAAATTTTCTCAGTGTAACCTATCTTTAGAGTAAATCTCTGGTGACCTAGTAAGTAAGAAGCTGTGCTCCCAACTCAAAGGAATATGGCTTCACCCATGAGCTGTTCTGCAGGAGAAAGATGAGCAATCTCCTCTAGTGTGATTTTTCTGCCTTTGAAAACCCACTGGCAGGTCAGTTGTGAGTCGATTCGGATTGACCACACATAATAAGAGCAACAACTAGTATATATGTTGATCATGGAGACAAGCAAAATTATATATAGCTGGCAATTTAATTTTTTTTCTCTATCTCCATGTTGACACTGGTGAGGTTCTGTGGTGAAGGTTATAAACTATTTAAACTTGATTGTCAATTTAAAAATAACAATCAAACAACTTACAGCTAATTATCAATTAAATAAAAATAAAAGCCCATCTACCTTCCAAGATCCATCCAACTGTTTCAAACAAGAGTCTTTGAGTACCAAAGTTCATCTATTTTAGGCTGTGGTTTTTCCAGTATCTTGCTATGCATTTGAGTGCTGGACAATGAAGAGGGAGGACAAAAGAAGAATGTCTTTAAGCTGTAGTGTCGGAGTGCTGAACATCTCATGAACTGCCAAAAGAACAAACAAGTCTTGAAAGAATATAGCTAGAGTGTTCTTTGGAGGCAAAGATAATGACGTTTTGGCTTACATGCTTCAGGCATGTTTCTAGAGGAGCTGTTCCTTGGAGAGGGACAGGATGCTCAGAAGGGTGGAGGGTAGGTGAAAGAGAGAAAGATCTTTGGCCAGGTGGATTGACATAGTGACTGCTGCAATACGCTCTAGTGTGTCAGGAGGTGTGAGGATGGCACAAGATAGGATAGGGTTCAAATGTGTTACTCAGAGGGTTGGTATGGTTTGTACATGACTTGATGGCACCTAAAAACACAACAACATGGGCAATATGTTGAATGATCCAGAAAGTAGCAGGTGGAGGTAATACAGAGAGTCACTACCAAACTTAATTGGCTAACACTAAAAAAAAACAAAATAAAAAAATCAGCAAGTACCACATGAACAAGAGTCATCGGTAATGAAGGAAGGAGTTAGAGCTACACTGAAGGCATAGGCAAAACCTAAGGCCCCAGGAATCAGTGGGGTATCAGTTGACTTGTTTCAACTAACGGATGCAGCCCTAGGCATGTTCATTAGTCTATAATAGGAGATTTGGGGAACGGCTGCCTGGTTGACTGACCAGAAGAGATCTGTATTTGTTCTCCTTTCTAAGAAAGGGCATGAAACAGAATGTGGGCATTATCAAACAACATAATAAATATCACATGAAAGCAAAATAGTGTAGAACATTTTAAAAAGGGCTATTACAGTACAAAGACAGTGTACTACCAGAAATTCAAGATGAATTTAGAAGAACCCATGACACCAGAGACATCAACGTTGATGTCAAATGGGTCCTGCCTCAAAATAAAGAATACAGAGATGTCTATTTATAGTTTATTGACTAGGCAAAGACATTTGACTGTGCGAATCTGTCTAAAAATAGGAAAACTGAACATAGAGGCACAGGTTGTGAGGACCTCTCTGAAAGGGCCAGAGGGAATGAGAATAGCATAGCCCCTCACTGCTCCAGAGCAGAAAGTAGATCTGGAGCCCATAGCCCAACCCCATGGTGCCTGTAGAGTCCTACCAGCAGAAAGGGGTTCGTTTATTTGTCAATGACTAGCAGATTCACAGTTATGGTACCAACAATGAGATTTATTAGGAAAGGGAGTTGGAGAGTGGTGAAGGCAAAGAATATTACAGCATCACCTAAAATAATCCAAGTTTTAGCCCAAAAGTTCTAAGGTACAACTCCTCAGTCCAAGATCTAGTTAAAATTCAGCAAGCAGCTTTTCCTTCCATCCTCAAATGCAAGAAGAACAAAATCCAACTGTGGCCAATACAGATGCAAGAAGCCTAAGGTCACACCTTACCACAGTTTCTCCACAGTGATACCAGTCTCCTCACCACCAGGGTCTTGCTCTCACCAGAGTCTTGACACTACAAGACTTGCCTCAAGTCTTTTCCAGCTTAGGTCTTACTACTCAGTGTGGGAAGCACTCGCTCCTTTATCCTAGCCTCACAGCTGATGCTATTTTGCAAGACTATGCTGATTTGCAAGACCCTGTGTCTTCAGGTAAGGTAGATGGAGATGTGTAAGAGAAGATAATGATTTGCTGTAAAACAAATTATAGAAATTATAAGTTTGCTATTATAAATTTGATGTGAAATGTACTGGCTTAAGTTTAAGAATAAGAAATATGTTAATAATTTAGTATGTTATATGTTAGAAATAAGAATAGAAATATGTTAGTAATTTGCTATTTTATACGTTAGAAAATATATTAGGAATATTTGTGAAAGAAATATACTAAACAGCGTGCCCAAACAGGCCCTTAGTAGCCATGAGGCCCCACTGGCCATGACATGTGTAAACCCCTGATAAGGAACTGTGACTTGTTATTGCCCATGTTACCAAGGGAATGCAACTAGTATAGAATGTGATTGGTCAAACCCATGTTGCTTTGGGACTATTGTGATTAGTTATCCAACTTGTTTTGAAACTAATATGGTTGGTAAAACCCAAGTTTAAATATTGCTATTCATAATGTGTTTGGTTGAATACAATGTAATACTCAAAGTTTTAATATAATTGGTTGAATACAATATAATACACCCAAAAGTATAAAAAAACTCTGGGATCCCAACTAAAACGGCACTTCTGCCGAAGACTATGAACACTGAAGACCCAAAGGCTCTTTTCAGAGCCAAGGACTCTAGTTAGCCACACAGATGGACATAAGCTGAACACTGAAGACCCAAAGACACTTTTCAGAGCCAAGGTCTCTAGCCACACCAATGGACATGAGCTGCTGAGACAGCGGGGGACCCCAACTGCTATGAGAGGCAAAAGAAGGAGACGAGTAAGGATCCCAGGTGTCAGTGAGCATTCCCGACTATTAATGAATCAATGTGTTGTGATAAATTTATGAATTATAGTGTAGATAAATTGCAATTGACTGTTTAATGCTTGCTATGAATTAATGAATCAATATGCTGTGATGAATTTATTAATTGAAATGTAGATAGATTGTAATTGATTATTACTATGAATTAATGAATGAATCAATAAATTGTAATTGGCTTTTGTAATATGTCTAAGATTACTTAATTAGGGCTCAAGGCTGATGACACTAATGGCTTATAAAAGCCAAGTTTAGTCTAACACTACAGATTCAAAACAAATTATGACTAACATTAAGAAGAATGGAAGGCCCAGAAAACATGATTGTGTTCATGAGAAACATATACCTAGATCAAGAGGAGTGTGTCAGCGTGTATCCACTATATATATTCAATCTGTATGTTGTAAAAATGTTCAAGAATCTGGAATCTTGACGAAGAATGTGGCATTGAGATTTGAGGAAGACTCATCACAACCTTGCTGATGAAAGTGAGGAGGACTTGAATCACTTGTGGAAGATAAAAAATATAGCCTTTAATATGTATTGCATCTCACAAGAAAACTAAGATTCTTACTCTTGGACAGATAGACAACATCATGATAGAATAAGAAAAAATTGAGACATTGTCAACAACTTCATCTTACTTTGATCCACAATCAATGTTCTTTGTACCAGCAGTCAGGAAATCAGGAGACGTATTGCATTGGGAAAATGTGAGGTCAGGGACCCTGCCAAATTATTGAGGAGCAATGATTTCTGTTAGAGGACTATAAGTGTGTCTGGTTCAGGCTATGGTTTTATGACTACTTGCTATGCATCTGAGAGCTGGACAATGAACAAGAATGACAGAATAATTAATGCCTTTGAACTATGGTGTTGGAGAGGAGCACTAAATATCCTTGACCGGCAAAACAAACAAAGATGTATTAGAAAAAATGCAGTCATACTTCTTCTTGGAGGCAAAAGTGATAAATCTTTGTCTGACTTACTTCAGGTATGTTGGTAGGAGAGGTTATTCTTTGGAGAGAAAATCGTGCCAGGAAAGATGGAGGGTTGGCACAAGAGAGGAAGACTCTCACCAAATGAATTGAAGCAGTGACTGCATTAATGGGTTCAAGTGTGTTAGAAATTATGAGGATGCCAATGGATGGGACAGAGTTCACACCTGATGTCCATAGGTTCACAGTGCGTTATACTCATCTCGATAACACATAACGACAACTGTCACACACAAACACACACTTTTTTTAAATGTGTTTAAATAAAATGTTTAAACACTCTAAGAGAAAATTATGGCAATCTATTTCCATAAACATTATAACCTTGGAAGCCCTATGTGAGTTGTTTTGAGCCTGAATGATTTTAAGTCAACTTCAGATATATGTGTATTTTCTCACAGATATATTGTGAAAATTTTTTACCAAGTAAATTTATGTTCACACATTAATGTTTGTAATGTTTGCTTGGTAAGAAAATGCATGAGTTTTGAATATTTAATGTACTACTTTTAAAAACAATGTTTGTATCATATTTTTTTCGGTATTATAATCTCATTACAAACATCAGGTGCCACAAATTATTTGCACTCATGGTAATCTAAAGATTGATGGTTCAAACTTCCCCACAAATACTTGTGAAAAAAGGCCTGGAGATCTACTTTCATTAAATTTACAGCGGAGATAACTCTTTCACATAGGTCATCATGAGTTAGAATTGGCTTTTTATCAACTAATGACACGTATGAACCTGTTTTTCTAACTTAAGTCTTTTAAAAGTACACTTAAAGGTTAAGGACTTCAAGTTCTAATATTCTAATAATATTAACTAATTTTGTCTATTCTGGCCAATTACTAGCAGCATATAGAAATATCTTCCATCTGTACCACTCCTTGTCCTTCATCATATATTATCCTTCTTTTACATCTTTTCATTTGTTGAATTTTAAATGAATTTATGTTTTTAAAAGCTAAACTGTACTTTATGGAAAATTTTGAACCCATGGTAAAAATATAATCTGAAATTTTAATAGAATATTTAGGCTTGTTAATGGAAAACATCCAGGAAAAATTTGACAAATAAATTCAAAACACCATTGAATTGTTAAACTAATAAGTTTTTAAAGTCAACAGCAATATCATTCTTTACTTCCCATTCAAATATAAATGTTCCTTTCTTATTTCCACAAATGAAGGTGTATCTAATAAATACTTTCTTACTTTACGCCTATGTATTGTTGTTGTTATGTATCATTGAGTAAGAACCAACTCATCATTGGCCTTCATTTTCAAAGGCAGTAAATCACACAAGAGGAGACTGCCCATTATTCTCCTGCAGAGCAGCTAGTGGATTCGAATCACCTGCCTTTACTTTAGCAGCACAACTCCTTACCATTAGTCAACCAGAGCTTCTAGATAAACATATTACCATATAAAAATTAGCTTCCTAGGTGTTTTTCAAAAACTAACAAATGGTTTCAATTTTGTCTCTGATATATTCTGAAAGTTCATGTGGAAATTTCTGAAGAAAATAATTACCACCTTAATACATGATTTTTGTAATAAGATAAATATGAATCCTTTAAAACCCAATAATTGCCTGTAAGAAAGATTGAGAAAAATAAGTTACTAAAATTAGTAAACAATAAACTGGCTATGCTTCTTGCATATAAAATATCAAATTTATTTAATTAATAGAAACATAATGTTCTCTATTTTGAAATACGAGAGTAAGCTTAACCATCATATTGCCAGTTAAATTAATCAGTGATTAAGAAATACTGTATCATAGTAGGTTAATGATTGGGCTGCTAACAGATCAAGGCATTAGTCACTCCATGGAAAGCAGATAGGGAAGTCTCCTCTAATTAAGTTCTACAACCTCAGAAATATGATGGAGTGTCATTATGCATTAGAATCAATCCCACAGCAACAGGTGGGTAACTACAGTGATAGAACAGATCATGAAACTGCACACAGATAAGGGTTTCATGCTTAGCTTTACTAGCTATGTGACAAGTTTTGCCATCTCTAGTGGCCTAGGCCACAAGGAGTTGCTCTGGTAATTCAAATCCATATCTCTCAGGCCCTTTCTGGGGGAAGACAAGAATGGTAATCTCTTCCCTTGAAATTTACAGCCTCTGAAACCTAAGAAGGAAGGAAGGTTAGCTCAGAGTCGCCAGTGAGTAAGTAAGCACCCTCATTGGTAATTTCAAAGCTTAAATGGCATAGTTTATGTCTTTAACATAGGATGTAACAAGTGTCATGCAATTAATGAGTATCATTGTTGCTATGTGCTGTTGATTCAGAACTGACTCATGACTGATCCTCATTTCAGAGACTAGCACTTGCACAGAAAGAGGTCGTTCTTTTTCCTACAGAACAGCTGGTGAATTCAAAAGCATGCCTTTCATTTGGCAGCCTGACTCTTCATCCATTAGGCTACCATTGTTATTGTTATGTACCGTAAAGGCAGAACTGACTCATGACTGACCCTACATGCATGTTCAGAGGTAGTAAATAGTGTAGAAGGAGATTGTCTTCTTTCTCCCACTGAACTAGTCGATCCTAACTGCACATTTTTCTATGCGTAGCCTTTTGGTTGAAGAATATTTTCTTAGGACACTAGAAATCCCTGGCCCAATTTAGTTTCCCCTTAAAGTTAGCATATGTATATAATCCATAAAACACAGAAATGAAAACTCAAGACTTTTCATACACAAATATGACATTATTCTATGAAAAAATGTGGATTAGATTATTTGTACTCTGATGTCTATTGCTTTTCATTTATTTCTTAGTTATTTGGATGTGTTAAAATGTGTAATGATAGCCTGTTGTGTTATTTAAACAATGAAAGATTTGTCTTTGAAATGAGGAGCATCGTTGTCTCTACTTCTAAGAATTGTGTTGATATCAGTGGGAGGTTGATGTGGCTATAATGGGCAGGGAGGAAATATTAGGAATTCCCATCTAGTATCTAGCCAACTGTTTTTCACAGAGAGAGAATCCCATATGTCCCTCCTGTTGAGATGCTTTAATTCGGCACTGCAAACTGCTTAGACTAATTATTGTGTGGAGTGTTTACATAGATTATGAAATAGACTTCAGTTTCCTTATTTGTTTTTGGAAAGATAATTGCTTGAGAAATGAAAGTTAATCTTATTTGGAACCAGTGATTTTATGTGATAAACGAAACTACCTTAATCAATGTTGCGTGCAATTGTTTTTTCTTTCTTTTCTTTTTTTTATTCCCCTGATTTCAGACCATATGAACACAGGCAGGGCATATGGTAGGCATTAATAAATAAGTTTGGAAGGATTGTGAATGGAGAGACATGGTGAAGTTAGGAAGAAGAGAAATGATTTTGCCTTTACTTGATAAAAGGAGCTTTAGTTGCTTCGGGTGTTATGTGTTGCATTACTGTGTCAGTGGTTTAAATGAATCATCAAGGCCATGGAGAAAGGTGGGTAGTCTTCTGCAAAAATTTAGTCTCCGAAAACTGATAGAGGTTCACTATGACCTGGAATCTATTAGCAATAGTGAGTTGGATGTTAGCTACTAAATAGTCTATGGATCAATCCTCTATACACAATATAAATGCAAAGCATGTGAATTTTTTCCACTATAAAGTTTTTCAGTAAAAATAGAAAAAAGAAGAACAATTGTCATATGAGGATGTCATCACTTCACACACAATCCAACGTTTATTCTACCTTATTAATTATTTCTCAGGTCTGTTCTTTGTACTGTCTGGTATCATGGATTTATTATTAATTATTGCTCAGATCTGGTGGGATTTTGTTGTTGTTTTTTTTTTTTTTTTGGTTTGTTTTTTGTTTTGCACTCTCTCTAGGATCTTGGATTAATAGAACCCGATCATTCTTCACTATTCACCTACCACTTTAAAAGTCAGCGCTGAAATATGAAAATGAACTGAAATATCAATAGCTTTTCTTCTTCTGTTTCATAATAAGAGCAAATTAGAGGGGGTTTTTAAAAAAAATAAAAATAAAATGCATAGAAACCCTTACTACCTAACTTTACTATCTTTAAAAAATTTAATTTCTTTTTCCCAGTCTGTTTATTCCACTCTAGAAATCCATGAGTTGTGCAAATGGTTAATCACCCAACAGATAGATTGCTAGTTTAATTGACCCAGGGGCATCTCAGAAGGCTTTTTGCCTTTGTCTGCAAGATCTTAGTCACACACACAAAAACCAACCCTACACAGAAGTCTTATTCTGCAACACGCAGATTCATCATTAAATAGAACAGACTCAACAGAAAGTGCTTAGCCATCCTCACCAGGGACAAGAACTAGAAGCCTTGAGGGCTGCAAGGTAGGGGTTCGGTAATCTGTGTGGTTCCTGACAGAGCCATCTCATTCAACTTCATTCATTTCTCATGGAACCCTAACAAACTTGAAAAACAGCATCTGTGATTTTAAAAAACAGAGAGACCTATTCAGGGTGTTTAAAGCCCTCTAAGCTTATTTTTGGCAGCCCTGGGGTAAAGTTGTGAAGTCTGTTATTTGAACCTACCATTCAAGAAGTGGGAGGGGAAAAAAGAAGCAGTCTGTTTTCATAGAGATTACAGCCTTGAAAACCCTCAAGGGCAGTTCTACTGTGTTCTACAGGGTCTTTATGAGTTGGAATTGACTTGACAACAAAATGTTTGGTTGTTTTGGTGTTAAGTTCCTTTTTTTAAAAGCACTGTTTGGGCTGCCAACCAACTCAGCACTGGGGTTTGCTTCTAGCCTCTTTCATGTTAAAAAGCTCCTTTGTCAATGCTCTTAGGCCCAGTGGTGATAACTGCTACAGAAAAACCCCACTGATGGAAAGATATATTTTCAATAACCCTTGAGTTTTATTAGTTCAGCCATGGCTGGAATAAAGGGTAAGTGGACCCTTGGTATTTTAAATGTTCTATGTCCCTCTCCATATACTTCCCAGGTCAGCGTTCTTTACTGATGACAGTTCTGGTGTGGAGCTTGGATTGCTGTCACTGTGAAAAAGTCACTGCAACATTAGCCACCTCTGAGCTTTGGCTGTTATCCCCAAAAGTCCAAGATCAATAGTGGTAGCATGAGTTTTATGGCAGTTTCCTCATTTTAATTATGTCTGAAAACCAGGTGTCAGATTAATAAATCTCTGATAGTGTGTTTGGAGAATAGAGGTTTTCTGAAAAGGCGAGAGTAGCATAATTTTGTATGTTAGAATTGTGAACATGATCAAGGAGATTTTAAATGTCATATAAAATCATTCAGAAGAGCTTTACAACTTCATTTTAATCTTATGGATAAATATTTGATAATTCTATTATCTATAAAATTTTTACTGGGCCACACTTTTCAGTATCTTTTCCTACATTGACAAGTGCTAAATTGAAATTCTTGACATAATAAGATATATTTGACATGGAAATGTATGGAACTAATATTATTTTAACATAGGTTCATATGCTTTTAACAGCTTTAATGTGATCTAATAGTCACACTATCCTAGGATAGCAGAACGATGCCAATCTATGTAAAATTTGAAAAACTGTAACTAAACCACATAACAGTATATTAAAGTTAACCTTCAAATGTGTATAGAAGAGACAGATTTATTGTCTTTTGACTTCCAAACCTGTATTCTCAGGCTTTCAATCAAATGGCCAGTTAATACTACTGAAAAAGTTCTAATATGAAAGCTAGAAAAGTAGGTTCTAGAAATGAAACTGTTATTTACGTGAATTAAGCAAAGCCTCTGGACCTTTAGTTGCTCATCTGTAAGCAAAGAGGTCTATTAGATGATCTCTGACAACACTTGAATTGTGTTGTTGTTAGGTACCATTGAGTTGACTAGGCCTCACAGTGACCCCATGAACAAAAGATCTGAACCGTAGTGTATCATATATGACTCTCCTGATCTCTGACGTGTATCAGCTCATTTTTCTGGTTAATGTGTCAATGCAGGTGGTAAATCTCATCCTCTCTTCCTAAAATTCTCCACATTTCCAACATGACGTCTTTTTTCAAGGACTAGCGCCTTCTACAACATGGTCAATGTATACAGGAGGAAGTTTCGTTTTCATTGCCTCTAAGAAGTACCTTGGTTGCACTTCTTTAAAGGCAAACATATTTGTTTTTTGGCAATCTGTAAAATATTCTGTTTCTACTTACAAGCAGCTCTGGTGGCCTAGCCCTTAGGGAATTCTGTTACACACTTAAAGGACACACCTCTCTGGTGGCTGAAACTCACCAGCAGATCCAGCAAAGAAAGATGTGCAAACTCCTGTGTGATTTACAGCCTCTGAAAGCCAGATTTCTGTACACAAGTGTCATCCATAATTTTTGCAAACCTATTGGAGTCAATTTGAGGTGAACTTATTTCAAAAGTTTATAAAAAGAAAGCATTAGTCATTTATATTTATTCCCATAAATATTCTGTCACCTTGTTATTGATATTATATCATTGGTTCATTGCGAAAAAATTTGAAATATCCTCCTCCAGTGGCAGCTTTTGAAATTTGTGGAAAAAAGGAATAACTCAAAACATAAATCAATATTGCTTGTATTTTGTATAGCTCTTTGTATATTTTATAAACCATTTTCTTATATTTTATCTGGTATAAAGTGTAAAACAAATCTCATGAGGTATAGTATATGGGAATTATGGTCACTACTTTCAGTGTTAGATAAATGAGGTCAAATCACTTGTTAGAGTGAATACAACAATGAATAAAAAAATTAATGTAGTTCAGAACACGAAAAGTTAATGTTTATACAAAATTCCTTCTCTCTCTAGACACGGAGTAGTGTGTAAGGGAAGCAAAAAAATACATAAATTAAAAATAGAAAATCACAGTAACAAGAATATGAAGATTCCAAATTACAGTTTTTTTAGATTTTTAGAAATATATTCAGTGGCTTGCTAAGGGGACTAATTACCCCTAAGATATTTTTTCCCTCATTCAAACTTTGACATTTATTATTACTTAAAACCCATAAACCTTTGGCTTGGCAGAAATTTGAGTTCACATGTTTAAATGTCAAGGTTCAAGTATTCTTAGGAGTCAATTTAATCAATCATATCATCTTCTTCTAGTCAGACATCATGAAATTTTAAAAGTAAAATGAAATTAGTCTAACGTAGGAAATCATTTAAAGGAAATGAGAACTGTAAAAGCACTTGCTTTTGTTATTGTTGAAAACATACGTAAGACACACACTGATTCCAGAATTTTTATACTTAAGACATTGATTATATTCTTTGAGTTGTAAAACCATTGAGCCAGTTTCAACTACCTTTTCCGAATTGCTCTTTCCCTGTTAACTTTGGTTTCTCCAATTGCGATTGTCAATTTGATCTGACAAGGTAGATAATTCTTTAAAAGCATAATGACTAGTTCTAATATTTTTATTGTGTAAGTGAAACTTTTGTTTGATTTTAAGATTTTTGGAGATATTTTTATCTAAAGTTTAAAGAATATCACAGGTTAATAGTTTCAATAGTTTGATTAATATGTATAGCTACAGGAACTCCTCAATCCACGAGAATTTGAAATTATGTAATATTTTCTGATTTTTCATCAGGATTCTTCTATATAATCTTTGATAGAAAAATTAGCAATGGTATCCATGAATTTTATAGGCATCAATATTAGATTAAAAAGAAAAGCAAACCTTATATTAGTTTTGAATATATCAAAAATAGGTCTCAAAAAGCTAGAACCAATACATTTATTTTAATAAGGTCATTGCTGGCCTACTGAGCAGGAAATTACACTTTCAACCCAAATGAGGTTAGTTCAAAACCACCAACTGCTCCATAGGAGAAAAATGGGCCATCTCCCACATGTGAATCCACTGGAGATTTAGATCTGAGGCAATTTAAACTTGATGGTAATACATTTATATTATAGACTTATTCAAATGATGTTATTATTGTGTGTGTGATTGTTCAGGACCAACCCACAGCTGACTCTCCAGCATGTTTTCAGAAACAATGAATTATCTGGGAGGAGAATGTCACTTCTTCCCTTCTGGAAGAGAATCTGGTGTATTCAAATTGCATGCCTTTCGGTTTGCAGCACAACTTCTTATCACTAAGTGATAGCTACATGTCTACTGGAAGAATCTTGTGTTTCCTGGAAGCAGACACTAATGATTACAACGTGGAATGTGAAATGTATGAATGTTGGAAAATTGGACACTGTTAAGGAAGAAATGAAATGCATAGATATTTACATTTCAGACCTTGGTGAGCTGTGGTGGATTGGCATGGAACAATTTTAATCAGACAATCACATGCTCATATGCCAGAGATGAAAAAGTAAGAAAAAATGAGACTGCATTCATAATTAAAAAGACCATTTATAGGTCCATCTTGAGAAACAATGTTATGAGTGATAAGACAATACCCACATACATAGAAGGAAGACCTGTTACTACCACGATCATTCAAATAAAATGCACCAACAGCCACAGCCAAAGAGGAGGAAATAAATGATCTGCCATCTTTTGCAGTTGGAAATTGATAAAACATGAAACCAAGATAGGTTAATAATGATGGGTGACTAGAATATGGAAGTTGAGAAAAAAGAAGAAGCATCAGTAGTCAGAAAACATGGACTAAATTACAGAAATGAGGCTGGGGGGGAAAAAAATAAAATTATAGAACTTAGTAAAATCAATGATTTATTCATTGCATACTAATTGGTTTCTACTTTTTTTTAAATTACACTAGTTTATTTACAATATTCAAAGACATTGTTTTCTAGCACAGATTCTTCCAATTTTCCTCACCCTGTCCCCATCAAATTGTAGAACTTCTTGATTAATCCCCTCTCCCCCTGCACATCTTTATCTCTCTGCTTTCAGCCTTCCACCCCCAGGATCCCTGTACTCATTTCTACAATAATGGTTTTATACAATAAGAAATGCAAATGGTGAATACACACATGGACCTCACCTGATGGTCTAAACAGGAATCAGATTAATTACATCTGTAGAAAGAATTATTGGAGAAGCTCAATATCAACTGTGAAAATAAGATGAGATGCTGAATATGGCACTACTACTACTCAAGTTCAAACTGAAGCTGAAGAAAACTAAAGCCAACCCACAAGAACAAAAATTGATGAAAATTTGAGTCTACATGACCTGAATTAAAAAACCATCTAAAGCCAGTTTTGAGGTCTTGATCATTAATTAGAGCAAAGACCAGATGAACTGTGAGAGGATAGCAAAAATGTCATCCATGAGGAAAGCAAACGATCATTACAAAGAAGAGGAAGAAAAGATGGAGATTGATGTCAGAAGAGACTCTGAATATTACACTAGAACACTGAGAAAGCAAAGGGAAGAAGTCAGTAAGTCAAGGAGCTGAGCAAAAGATTTCAAAGGTCAGCTTGGGAAGACAAAGCAAAGTATTAGAAAAGTACAAAGAGTTGGAGTCAGAAAATAAAAAAATGAATTTGTTCAGTATTCCTTAAGCAGAAAGTACTGAAAAACAAATTCAAGCCTCGAGTTGCAGTACTTAAGGATGCTATGGGCAGAATATTGAATGATCCAGCAAGAATGGAAGATGGATAGGGTAGACAGAATCACTGAAACAAAAAGAATTGGCTGACAGAAAAAATTTCATGAATAACATATGATCAAGAGACAATGGTGATGGAAGAAATTCAAACTGCTTTAAAGGAATTGACAAGAAAAAAGGCCCCAGGAATTGATGGAGTACCAACTGTCATACCTCAGTAATCAAATTATGCTCTGGATGTGCTCACCAGGTGGTGCCAAGAAATATAGGTGGTAATTACCTGGCTAATTAACTGGAAAAATCCATATTTATTCCCATTCCAAAAATGAGGTGATCCAACAGAATGTGAAAATTATTAAACAATCTCACTATTATGAGATACAAGCAAAATCCTGCTGAATTTTATCTAAAAGAAAACACCTCAACAGTATATCAACAGTGACCTAATCAAAATACAAGCTGAGTTTAGAAGATTCTGTGGTACCAGGGACATTGTCATTCAGTCAGATCTTGGCTGAAAGCAGAGAGTACCAAGTCTATCTATGTTTCATTGACTATTCAAAGGGATTTGACTGTGTAGATCACTACACATTGCAACTAACCCGGAGAAGAATGGGAATCCAAGAGTACTTGATTGTGTTCATGTAAAACTTAATATTTAGACCAGGAGACAGTGATTAGAATAGAGCAAATAAACACTCATAGTTCAAAGGCAGAAAAGGAGTGCATCAGGGATGCATCCTGTCTCCATACCTTTTCAAACTATATGCAGAACAGATCATATGGGAAGCTGATCTTTATGAGGAGGAATATGACATCAGAATTGGAGAAAGATAAGCCAACAACCAGCATTATGCAGTTGTTACGATCTTGCTTGCCAAAACTGAGGAGGACCTGATACATTTGCTGCAGAAGATCAAGGATGACAGTCTTCAATATCGATTAAGGCTTAACGTAAAAAACCAAAGATTCTCACTACTGGGCCAGTTGGCACACAATGATAGATAGATAGAGAAGCAATCGAGGTGGTTAACAATTTCGCCTTGCTTGGTCCCACAATCAACAATCTTGACACTAGCAGTCAGGCAATCAAAAGACTAGTTGGATTGTGATAGTCTGCTATCAGGAAACTCTTCAGAGTGCTAAAGAACAATGATGTCAGTTAAGAGAATGAAAGTATCCCTGATCTGGGCCATATTTTTCACAATTACTTACTATGCATTGGAGAGCTAAACAATGAATAAAAATGAGAGAATTGATGTTTTTGAGTTGTGCTGTTGGAGATGGGTGTTGAACCTATCATGTACTGCCAAGAGAAGGAACAGATCTATCTTGGGGAGGGTGAAACCAAGTTGCTTCTTGGAGACAAGGACTTTGAAGCTCCATCTCATGAACATGGGCATGTAGCACAAAGGAGGAACCAGTCCTTGGAGAAGACATCTTGTTTGGAAGGGCAGAGGGACAGAAAAGAGAGGAAGACCCTGTATGACATGGAATGACACAATAACTAGAGTAAAAGGGGATAGGTGTGTTTGGAGACCATGAGATTGGCTCAAGATAGGACAGGGTTCAGAGCCATTGTGCACAGGGTCACTATGAGTCAGAGGGGACTTGATGGCATATAACAACAACTGGAAAAACACTACAGAAAAGTTATTGTTGTATTTCACTACGTTGTTGTTGTTGTTGTTATGTGCCATGGAGTCACTTGCAACTCATAGTGACCCTATGTACAAGAGCCTTAATTGCTGTTCTATCCTGCGCCAACCTCGCAGTCTCAAACACCCTCATTGCCACCACTCCACTCACGGAATCGATCCATCTCATCAAAGGTCTTCCTCTCCTGTGCCATCCCTCCACTCTCCCAAACAGGATGTCCCTCTCCAAGGACCAGTCCCTCCTTGCAACATTCCCAGAGTATGTCAGATGAAGCTTCAGAATCCCTGAGACCAGGGAACATTCTGGCTTCACCCTCTCCAGGATAAACCTGTTTGTTCTCCTAGCAGTCCATGGTATATTCAACACTCTCCTCCAGCACCACAGCTCAAAGTCATCAATTCTCTTTCTATGATCCCTATTCATTGTCCAACTCTTTGATGCGTAGCAGTAATTGCAAAGATTATAGCCTGAATCAGGCACACCTTAGTCTCCAGTCTGACGTTGTTGCTCTTCAGTACTCTTGAGAGGTCTCTCACAGCTGACTTTCCCAATGCAATTCATCTCCTGATTTCCTGACTGCTGTTAACAAGAGTGTTGACTGTGGAACCAAGTAAACAAAAACTGTTAACTCTCTCAATCCCTTCACCATCTATACTGATGATGCCCATTGGCCCAGTGGTGAGAGTCTTTGTTTTCTTGATATTGAGCTTCAATCCATATTGAAGACTGCAGTCCTTGACTTTCTGCAGGAAGTGCCTCACGTCTTACTCAATTTCAGCAAGCATGGTGTGTCACCGGCACAATGCACGTTGTTGATGATTCTTCCACCAATCCTGATGCCACTTTCCTTCTCAAACAGCCCAGCGTCTCGGGTGATCTGTTCTGCATATGGATTGAAAAGGTATGGAGACAAAATACATCTGTGATGGACTCCTTCTTGATTTTGAACCATCCAGTGACTCCCTGCTCCTTTGTTCTGACTACTGCCTCTTGGTCCAAGTATAGGTTTTGCATTAGCACAATCAAATGTTCTGGGATTCCCATTCTTCTCATAGTCAGCCATAGCTTGTTGTGATCCACACACTCAAAAGCCTTTGCATAGTCAATGATGCACAGATAGACATTCTTCTGGTATTCTTTGCATTCTTCCAAGATCCATCTAACATTAGCTATAATATCCCTAGTAGATCATAACCAACTATGGCTGACTCTGAGAAGAATGGGAATCCCAGAACACTTGATCGTTCTAATGCAAGGGAACACTGCATGGTTCAAAACTGGGAAGGGCGTACGCAAGGGATGCATCCTATCTCCATACCTTTTCAACCTATATGCAGAACAGATTATTTGGGAGGCTGGGCTCTATGAGGAGAAATGTGGGGTCAAAATTGGTGGACAATTTATCAACAACCTGCGTTATGCGGATGACACAACCCTGTTTGCTGAAACTGAAGAGGACCTGAAGCGCCTGCTGCAGAGTGTCAAGGACTGCAGCCTACAATATGGATTGAGGCTCAATGTCAAGAAGACAGAGATTCTCACCACTGGACCAATTGGCAGCATCAGGATGGATGGTGAAGAGATTGAGATTGTACACAGCTTTAGTTTGCTTTGCTCTGTAGTCAACAGTCTTGGCACCAGCAGCCAGGAAATTAAAAGGCGCATTGCCATGAGAAAGTCTGCTGTTAGGGACCTCTCCAAAGTACTGAAGATCAATGGTGTCTCTCTGGAAACTAAGGAGCATCTGATACAGGACATGGTCTTCACAATCACCTGTTATGGACAGTGACCAAGGAGGATAGAAGGAGAATTGATGCCTTTGAGCTGTGGTGCTAGAGAAGAGTATTGAGAATACCATGGACTGCTAGGAAAACAAACAGATTTGTCCTGGAAAGGGTTAAACTGGGTGGCTCCTTGGAGGCAAGGATTCTGAGGCTCCATCTAACATACTTTGGACATGTTGTGAGGAGAGACCGGTCCTTGGAGAGGGACATCATGCTGGGAAGGTGGAGGGACAGCTCAGGAGAGGAAGGCCCTCTATGAGGTGAATTGATTCAGTGACTGGGATAATTAGGATGGGAGTGTCAGAGACAGTGTGATTGGCACAGGACAGAGCGGAGTTTAGGGCTGTTGTACACAGGGTCGCTATGAGTCGCAAGTGACTCGACGGCACATAACAACAACAAATAACATCCCTAGTACCACGACCTCTTCTAAATCCAGCCTGCACATCTGGCAGTTCTCTGTTGACATATTGTTCCAAACATTTTTGGATAATTTTCAGCAGAATCTTGCTTGCATGTGGTATCAATGATATTGTTCAATAATTTCCACACTCTTTTGGGTCACCTTTTTTTGTAATGAGAACAAATATCGATCTCTTCCAGTCAGTTGGCCATCTGGCTGTCCTCCAGATTTCCTGGCACAATTTAGTGAGCACATCCAAGGTAGCATCTGTTTATTGAAATAAATCAATTGGTATGCTGTCATCTCCTGGAGTCTTGTTTTTTGCCAATTCCTTCAGAGCAACTTGAACTTTCTCCTTCATCACCATAGGCTCTTGCTCATATGTTATTTCATTAAATTCCTCTGTGTCAGCCAGTTCCTTCTGATACAGTTACTCTGTGTACTCCTTCCATCTTCTTTTGATGCTTCCTAGATCATTCATCATTTTACCCAAACTATCTGCACCATCTCCAAGACATATCTGTTTGTTCTTGTGGCTCTCTATGGGAGAACGGCTCTTCCATCCTCTTCTCCAACACAACAGCTCAAAGGCATCATTCTTCATCTGTCATCTTTATTCACTGTCTACTCTCAGATGCATAGCAAGTGATTAGAAGACTATAGCCTGAATCATACATGTCTTAGTCCTCAAACTGACATCATTCCTTCTTAATAATTTGGAGACGTCCCTAACTGTAGATTTTACCAGTGCAATGTGTCTCCTTATAATCTGACTGCTGGTCCCAAAGGTGTTAATTTGGATCCAAACAAGATGCCCTGTTGGCACTTTCAATCTCCTCTCCATCCAAAGTGATGCTATCAGTCCAGGGGTAAGAATTATTGTTTTCTTAACATTGACCTGTAATGCAAACCAAAGGCTACATTCTTTGGTCTTCTGCGACAAGTGCTTCAAGTCCTCATTTTCAACAAGCTAGGCTGTGTAACCTGCATAATGCAGGTTATTGATGAATCTCCTCCAACCCTAATGCCACACTCCTCTTCATAGAGTCTATCTTCTTGGATAATTTGCTCAGCATACACATTGAATCGTTATGGTGAGTGAATACAACCCTGACACACTCTCTTCTCAATTTTAAACCATGCAACATTCCTCTGTTCTATTTGCATAACAGTCCCCGGGATCCAGGTATAGGTTCCACATGAGCACAAGTAAGCACTCTGGGATCCCCATTCTTCTCAATGTCAACCACACTTGTTATGATCCATGCAGTGAAATTCCTTTGCACAGTCAATAAATCACAAATAGTTATTCTTCTGGTTTTCCTTACTTTCTTGTAGGATCCATCTGACATCAACAATAATATATATCCTTGCTGCCATGGCCTCTTCTAAATCCTACTTGAAATTCTGGCAGTTCCCCATCTATGTACTGTTCTAGCAATTTCTGAATGATCTTTAGCAGTATTCAGCTTGCATGTGATATAAATGACCATGTTCGATAGTTCCCAAGTTCTGCTGGATCACCTTTCTTGGGAACGGGAACAAATATGGACCTCTTCCAATTGATTAGCTAGACATCTGTCCTCCAAATTTCCTGACATATACAGGTGAGCAAATCCAAGGCTGCATCTCTTAATTGAAAAAAATCAATTGATATCCCATCGATTTCTGGGGCCTTATTTTTTGCCAGTGCCTTCAAAGTATCTTATATTTACTTCCTCCTTTGTTAACATTAGCTCCTCTTCATATCATATTCTCTGAAATATTTCAGTGTCACTTAATTCTTTCTGGTACAGTGACTCAGTATATTGCCTCTGTCTTCTTTTGCTGTTTTCTGGGTCACTTAACATATTATTGCATCTTTCAGCATTAGGACACAAAGCTTAAATTTATTTTTCAGTATTTTCAGCTTGATAAATGCAGAGCAAATACTTTCCAAACCTATGAGCTGAATAAAAACAGATTGAATTTCTGTTAAAAATATTTCATATAATTTAACTTCAATGGAAAAGAAAATGCAAATTCCAATTTTGTCTGGAATGCAAAGAGACTCCAAATATGCATAGCACTACTTTAAAAATAAAACAAGGTATGAGGCATCACGATACTCAATCAAGACAGCATAGTATCAACTAAATAGAATCAAGAACCTAGAAATCCACTCATCTATCTATGTTTATTTGATTTTTTACAAAGAGATGAAGTCAATGAACTGTTAAAATGGTAGCATATTTAACAAATGGTGCTTCCAACATTGGAAAAGCATGTGCAGAAAACTGAAGCAAGATCCACTCATTTTATCAGATATAAATCTATTCAAGGTGGACCAGAAGTTCTAATCAACAGGCTGAAGAGATTTCTAAGGAGTGGCTAAAATAGATGAATGCGACCTTCTGAAAATCAATTCCCTATGCAAGTTAAAAACAAAACAAAATAAAACAAAAAACACCCCAACAAAACAAAACCTTCCAACATGGTTAAAAGGAAACCCAAATCCCAAACACTTGGAAAAATATTTGGAGGTCCCATTTATGAGAAGGGGATTATATCTAAAATTTATAAAATATTTCGCAATTCAACAAGAGAAAGCCAAACAAACGAATCACAAAATGGACACAAGCTATAAATAGATGCTCCATAAAAAAAAAATCAGATGGCCAATAAACACATGAGGAAATGTTCAAAATATCCTAATATTAGTTTAGAGAGGTGCAAATGAAATTACTATGAGCTATCATCTCATTCCAACAACAGAAAGCAAAGTTCAACAGGGTGACACACAACAAGTGTTGGCTAGGATGTAGAGCAATTAGAAGTCTCATCCGCTTCTGGTGGGAATGTAACATGATCCAATAGCTGTAGAAGGTGATCTCATACTTTCTCAATAAATGGAAATAGAAATACCATTTGACCCAGGTATACCACTATATCCTAAAGAAACCAGACCCATTATGCAAACCAGTGTATGCACTCTCATGTTTATTGCAGCTTTCGTCACAACAGTGAAGAGATTGAAGCAGACCAAGTGGCCATCAACAAATGGATAGATAGAAATGTGTGGTATATACACACAATATAATATTATGCAGCATTTAAAAACAATGAATTTTTAAAACACTACACAATATGAATGACTCTTGGACACATTATGCTAAGTGAAATATCTCAGTCACAAAGGGCCACATACAACATAAGACCAGTGTTATAAAAATAAGATGTATAACAAAATTAAGATGAATATGGGCAAGGGGACAGAGATAAACATCGATAGATAATAAAAATACACTAAAATAGAAGAAGGGAAATATTATATGAAAGAAAAATCGATGATTAGATTTATATATATATATGAAAACAATGTGGAATAAACTAAACCCTACAAAGTAAATTGGCATGAGGGAGAGAGGAAATGTGCATCAATGAATGAATGAATACCCAACCTTCTGAAAACTCTCATGTATCAATGAGGGAGTTTTTCTTTTGCTTTTCAAGGAAAGGAGCAAATGGGGGGGGGTTTGTACGGGGAGAAGGGTGCAACAATGAATGAATGGAATTCCAAAATCTCTGTAGATGTTCATTGAAATGAAAAATAAACAAACTAAAGTTAAAAAAAATTACAATTTAAAAAGTCAAACAGGTTACCTTAAATTATATATCATTAGTTTTAAGTGTAAGAGCAAATGAAAGCAAAACAGAGTAGCAATTCATCTCAATTAGGGCATTTATCCCATTAGCTTGGGAGGTTATAACAGTGTCTGGTCCAGTTTATTGTTGCTGGGTTTTATTTCATTCCACTGGCAAAATAATGTCTGTATGAGGACAAAAAACATACTCCATTTTTTAAACATGTGTTCTGCATTGATTAAACTAACAAAAGTTATTCTTTCAACCACATAACTTATGAGGAGAAAATTAATTTTATTTAATTCCTTTAATGTTTATCAGACAATGAAATTGAGTAAACCTATAATGCTTTATTAATAAAAGAAAAACCAATTTCTATAATTAGCTTCTTAAAAAGAGAAGAGCTATTATCTATCAGTTGTATGATTGCTTGGTGATGAAAGAAGAAGTTCAGGCTGCTTTGAAGGACATGGCCAAAAATAAGGCTCCAGGAATAGATGGTATACCAATTGACATATTTCAGTTAACAGATGCTGCCCTGGACGTGCTCACCAAGTTGTGCCAAGAAATCTGGAGAACGACCACTTGGCCAACTGACTGGAAGAGATCGATATTTGTTCCTATCCCAAAGAAAGGCGACCCAACCGAATGTGGAAACTACAGAAAAATCTCACTGATTTCACATGCAAGCAAGATTTTACTGAAAATTATCCAAAAACGACTGGAACAGCACATCAACAGAGAACTACCAGAAGTCCAGGCTGGTTTCAGAAGGGGTCATGGTACTAGAGATATTGTAGCTGATGTTAGATGGATCTTGGCTGAAAGCAGGGAATACCAGAGGAATGTCTATCTATGCTTCATTGACTATGCAAAGGCATTTGACTGTGTAGATCATAACAAACTGTGGCTGACTCTGAGAAGAATGGGAATCCCAGAACACTTGATCGTTCTAATGCGAAACTTATACTTGGACCAGGAGGCAGTCGTCAGAACAGAGCAAGGGAACACTGCATGGTTCAAAATTGGGAAGGGCGTACGCCAGGGATGCATCCTATCTCCATACCTCTTCAAACCTATATGCAGAACAGATTATCCCGGAGGCTGGGCTCTATGAGGAGAAATGTGGGGTCAGGATTGATGGACGATTTATCAGCAATCTGCGTTATGCGGATGACACAACCCTGCTTGCTGAAACTGAGGAGGACCTGAAGCGCCTGCTGCAGAGTGTCAAGGACTGCAGCCTACAATATGGATTGAGGCTCAATGTCAAGAAGACAGAGATTCTCACCACTGGACCAATTGGCAGCATCAGGATGGGTGGTGAAGAGATTGAGATTGTACACAGCTTTAGTTTGCTTTGCTCTGTAGTCAACAGTCTTGGCACCAGCAGCCAGGAAATTAAAAGGCGCATTGCCATGGGAAAGTCTGCTGTTAGGGACCTCTCCAAAGTACTGAAGATCAATGGTGTCTCTCTGGAGACTAAGGAGCGTCTGATACAGGACATGGTCTTCCCAATCACCTGTTATGCATCAGAGAGTTGGACAATGACCAAGGAAGATAGAAGCAGAACTGATGCTTTTGAGCTGTGGTGCTGGAGAAGAATACTGAGAATACCATGGACTGCTAGGAAAACAAATAGATTTGTCCTGGAGAGGGTTAAACCGGGTGGCTCCTTGGAGGCAAGGATTCTCAGGCTCTGTCTAACTTACTTCGGACATGTAGTGAGGAGAGACCGGTCCTTGGAGAGGGACATCATGCTTGGGAGGGTGGAGGGACGGCGCAGGAGAGGAAGGCCGGATTGATTCAGTGACTGGGATAATTTGGATGGGAGTGTCAGAGACAATGCGATTGGCACAGGACAGAGCGGAGTTTAGGGCTGTTGTACATCGGGTTGCTATGATTCGCAGGCGACTCGATGGCACATAACAACAACAACAAGGTGCTTCTTGTGTTTACCGGCTTGTTGAAAAGTCTCAGCATTCCATCAGTTCTTACACCTTGTTTTTCGCCACATTTGTTTTTGTTCTTGAGTGGTGTCAAGTCAAATACTATCCATAGGGACTTTATGAAGCTTAGCCTATCTTGGGTTATCCTCATCAACTTTGACACACTTTGGTTTATTGTTGCAATCACTGTGTTAATCCATCTCATTGAGGGTATTCTTCTCTTTCACTGAGCCTCTACCTTAAAAACAGTGAGAAATACAAATAAATAAATAAAACACAAAAAAAGGAAAAAAATAAACCCACTACATCCAAATTCCAAAATTGTTGCTCCTGTGTCCTGTGTAGTATTGCATTATGTGAATGTATCATAGTTCTTTAATCCATTCCTCTGTTGTCAGACATTTGGACTGTTTTTCCATATTACTTTGCCTGTTTTGTAATTGGATTATCAGTATTTTTTTTCTGGAGTATTTTATAAACTTTTGTTGCTAGAACCTTGTCAAATGATATTGCCAAATACTTGTTCCCAGTTGATAGGCTTTCTTTTCACCTTTTTGGAAAAAGTATTGGATGGACACTGATCCATCCATTCATCAATTTTATCCTCTCCAGATTGTGAATTTCTGACTGTGATTGCCAGTTTCTTTATACCGTAAACTAAGACTTCTAAGCTCAGTTCCAGTTTATCTCTTATGAATCTTATGGTTTTGGGCTTTACTCCCAGGTAGCTGATAAACTTTGAGTTGATGTTTGTATATAGGGTGAAATATGAATCCTGTTTCAGCTTTCTGCAGGTTGTTGCTGTTGTTGTTATGTGCCATCAAGTCACCTGTGACCCCTAGAAACCTGATGTCCAGCATCTCTGAACCGTGCCTTGTCCTGAGCCAATCTCACTAATTCTGACCCACCAACCCACATTAACCAGTCACTGTATCAATCCATCTCATCTGGGGTCTTCCTCTTGTGTGTTGTCCCTTTACCCATCGAAGCATGATGTCTTTCTCCAAGGATCAGTCCCCTGCTGGCCACATGCCCAAAGTATGTGAGATGGAGCTTCAAAATCCTAGCCTCTAAGGAAAAACTTGGTTTCAGCCTCTCCAAGACAAAATGTTTGTTTTCTTGGAAGTCCATGGTATGTTCAGGACTCTTATCCAGCACCACAGTTCAAAGGCATTGATTCTTCTCTGTTATCTTTAGTCATTTTCAGTACCTTCTAAAGCATAACAAGTAATTGCAAAGACCATGGCTTGGATAAGGTACACCTTAGTCTCTAGACTGACATCAGTGCTTTTTAGCACTCTGGAAAGGTCCCTGACTGCAGATTTTCCCAATGCAATTTGTCTTTTGATTTTCTGACTGATGGTGTTAAAAAAAATGTTGATTGTGGAGCTGAGTAAGCTGTAATTGTTAACAACCTTAATATCTTCTCCACTTATCGTGGTGCCCCCAATTGGTCCAGTGATAAGAATCTTTGTCTTCCTGACGTTAAGCTTCAAACCAATTGAAGACTATAGTCCTTGACCTTCTGCAGCAAGCACTTCAAGTCTTCTTCAGTTTCAGCAAGCAAGATTATGTCATCTGCATAATACAGATTGCTGATGAATCTTTCTCCAATCCTACTCATTAAGCCCTGCTTTCTGAATGATCTGTTCTGCATATATTGAAAAGAAGTGGAGACAGTATGCATGCATGACACATTCCTTTCCTGATTTTGAACCATGCTGTTTTTCCCTGCTCTGTTTTGAGGACTGCTTCCTGGTCCAACTATGGATTTTGCATAAGCACAGTCAAGGGTTCTGGGATTCCCATTTTCCTCAAGGTTAGTTATAATTTATTGTGATCCACATAGTCAAATGCCTTTGCACAGTCAACAAAATGGATAGACAAATTTCTCTGGTACTCTTTGCTTTCTGCTAAGATCCATCTGACACTGGTGTCTCTAGTGCCATCACTTTTTCTAAACCCAGTTTGTGTTTCTGGTAGTTTTCTGTCAATGACTGTTTCAGTCATTTCTGGATAATCTTTAGCTGGATTTTGCTAGTATGTGATATTAGTGATACTTTTTCGATCATTTTCACACTGTCATGTCACTTTTTTTTTAAAATGGGAATTAATATGAATCTCCTCCAGTCAGTTGACCAAGTAGTTGTCCTCCAGTTTTGCCAGTGGCATTTGTTGAAGAGGTTGTCATTTCCCTATGTGATAGGTTTTATTTCTTTGTTGAATATCACTTGACCACAGATAGTGAGGTCCTTTTCTGAGTTTTAAATTCTGTTCCATTAGTCTATGTGCCTGTTATCATACCAGTACCATGCTGTTATGGTTACTACCACTGTGTAGTAGATTTTGAGGTCAGGAAATGCTATGCCTCCCACTTCATTGTTGTTTTACAGAAATGCTTTGCTTATTCAGGTTCTCTTTCCTGTCCAAATAAGTTTGACAATTTGTCTTTCAATATCCTTGAAAAAATGAATTTGGTGTCCATATTGGGATTGTATTGAACATGTATATTGCTTTTGGTAAGACTGCTATTTCACAACATTGAGTCTTCCTACTCATTAATAGGGCACATTTCCCCATTTCTTTAGGTCTTTTAGTGTATCTTGAAGACATGTTTTGTAGTTCTCTAGATATAGGTCTTTTGTATCTTTAGTTAGGCTCACTCCCAACTATCTCAATTAGTGGATGGCTACTGTAAACTGTATTGCTTTTGTAGTTTCCTTCTCTGAGTTCTCTTTGTTACTGTAGAGGAGTTCCACTGATTTTTTGATATTGATCTTGTGTCCTGCAACCTTACTAAACTGATCCAATAGCTCTAATAATTTTTTGTTGAGTCCTTGGGGTTTTCTGTGTACACTATCATATCATCTTCATATAGTGACAGTTTAATCATCTGTTTGCCAATCTGAGTGCCTTTTATTTTTTTCTCTTGTTGTGTTGCCCTAGTAAGTAATTCCAATACAATATCAAATAGAAGTAGTAATAGTTGGCATCCTTGTCAGGTCCCTGTTTGCAAGGAGAAAAATTATAAGTTATGCTGAAGCAGAGAAACCAAATGTAAAAATAATGAATATCTTAGAGCAGTACGGTGGGCCTTCAGAAGAGGACAGGTTCAGGAAAGAACTAGATGATGAAGAATCAGAACTGGAGCATAAGTGAAAAGAACGGTGCTGGAAAGTTTGGAAGTCTGGTGGCCTAGGGGTAAGGATTTGAATTACCAGTCCATAAGCAAATGATTTGTGTCCACCAGCTGCTCTGTGGAAGAAAGATGAGAAATTTCCTTCAGTACAATTTATAGCCTCTAAAAACCTACTGGAGAGACAAATGATAGTTGATTCTGACTTGACAATACTTAACAACAACAAGGAAGAGGTTAGATCTTGTAATCTTGTAGCTTCTAGGAAACCACTCAGTAAGGCACTCAAATATCATTTTAAGCAAAATAGAGCCTAAAGAAAATAATATTAATTTCCTATTTATTAAAATTATGCTAGATCTTTTATGGAGACTGAATGGGAAGATTTTAAGAGATGAATTAGTAAGCCAGATAGAATGCTAGTACAAGAATGCAAGATAAAGACTATACTGGTTTGAAGCGGCGATTGAAAAAGTTGGAAAGACTCAAATGTTGTTCACAGGTATTATTGAATAGTTTTGTTTTGCTCTACAATCAACACCCTTGGCACCAGTAGCCAGGAAGATAAAAGACAAATTACATCGGGAAAGTCTGCTGTCAGAGATCTCTCCAGTGTCCTGAAGAACAGTGACGTTAGTCTGGAGACTAAAATAAGCCTGATACAGGCCATGGTCTTTGCAATTACTTGATAGGCATCAGAAAGCTGGGCAATGACTAGGGATGAGAGAAGGCGAATTGATGCCTTTGAGCTTTGGTGCTAGAGAAGAGTATTGAATATACCGTGGACTACTAGGAGAGCAAACCATTTGTCCTGGAGAGGGTGGAGTCAAGCTGCTCTTAGAGGCAAGGATTCTGAGGCTACGTCTGACATACTTTGGACATGTTGCAAGGAGGGACTAGGAGGGATGTCATACTTGGGAAAGTGGAGGGACAGCCCAAGAGAGGAAGACCCTTGATGAGATGGATTGATGCAGAGTCTAGGGTAATCGGAGTAGGAGTATCAGAGACAATAAGATTGACACAGGATAGAGCAGAGTTTAAGACTGTTATACATAGGGTCGCTATGAGTTGCAAGCAACTTGATGACACATATTAACAACAACATATTAAAAACCTAAAAATATAGCTTGGAAGTAGTCAGTTACATGCATAAAATAGGGAGAAGAAGAAGAAATTAAAAATCTATCCATTTTTTTGAACACTTCAGAAAATTGTTTGGCAGGGCTAACTGCTATCCTGGAATCTAGAAGAACAAATAGATCAACATATCACAGCTCTGCTCTATTCTCTTTACCTATAACAGAAGCCATTGGAGGCTTCAGACTCTGGTTGTTGTTGTTGTTTACGATCCAGTTGTAACAGAACCATAGCTGTTGATTCAGTGAGTTTTCAGAGGCAGTTAATTTCAAATGAGGAAATTGCCCATCTTTCTCTCACAAATCAACTGGTGGATTCAAACTGCATGCCACTGGGATAGCAACACAGCTTCTTATTTCTAGGCCACCAAAGTTCCCTTCAGAAACTAGTAGGAACACGTACCTATTACTTAATGCATAATTTTGGTGAATTGTTGGAGGCTGAATGTGAATTAGTACAAGCATCAGATACCCTTCAGTAGACAGTTTTTAGAGTACTCGCAAAGTAAGTTTTACATTGAGAAACCTCATCATGCTTTCATGGTGAAAAGTTGAAGAATAGCTCTTCCTGGCTTTAGTGCTTATCAAAAGAGGGCTATTTAATCACAAGATTCTAGAACAAATTCTTTCCCACAGTTACTACTACACAGTGTTAGAACCCTTTAGCAGATTTCCTGAAGCTATAAATCACAGGGAAGATACTAATCATCTTCCTGCTGAGAAGCTGCTATTGGATCCTGACCAGCAGAGAAACACCACATTTAGGTGGGTAGTGCATATTCCTATGATTAGGCCATGAGAGCTCTCTCCTATAGTAAGTATTGATATCAACAGAAGAACTTTAAGATAAAGACCCTTTCCAAGGATTACTTGTTGTTAGATACCTTGAAGTTGACTAAAGCCCAGCATGAGCCTATGAACAAATAAGGGTGCTATGAATAACTGATCTGAACATTGTCCTGTCCTCCACCATGCAGATACATTATCTCCACATGCCTGAGCTCATTGTCACCACCGTGTCAACCCGTCTTGCTAAGGGTCTTCCTCTCTTTATCTGACTCTGTAACTTTCCCAGTGTGAAGTCTTTTCCCAAGGACTGATCCCTCCTCACAACATGCCCAGAGTATGTGAGAAGAAGTTTTACCAAACTTGCCTCTAAGATGCACCCTGCTACACTTCCTTCCAAGATTTGTTTGGGTGTTATTTAGTTGGGTGGGGTGTGTGTGTGTGTGTGTGTGTGTGTGTGTTTCAGTTCATAGAACATTCAATACTCTTCTCCAACAACATGATTGTTGTTGTTGTTGTTATTGTTAAGTGCTGTCGAGTCGTAGACAACTCATAGTAACCCAATGAACGAAAGACATGAACACCTGTATTTTCATACTTTCTCTACGTTCATAGAGTTTCCATAAGCAAGCCATTTCAGAAGTGGATGCCACTCTTGCTTCCAAACTTGTTTTAATCCAGAATCTCCATCAAACGCTTTCCACCATTATCACATTTGACACATGAGTGTCACAGTGTTTAGCATCACAGCAATCACAAGTTATCTCTGTACAGCAAATGGACAGACCAGTGCTATACCACTCAGAAGACTGTTTCACCAAATATAATTAAAACCAGGTCTGAGAGCCGCACATTAAAATCACCCACCTTTGGCTTGGTAGCATAACTTTCTATTCACTAGGCCAACAGAGCTTTCTCTATGTTGTTATTGTTAAATGTCGTCAAGTCATAGATGACTCATAGCGAACCCATGAATGAAAGACCTAAAGACTTGTATAACTTGTCATTTCTCCACGTTCATAGAGCTTTCAGAGGGCTAACACCTAAAACATAATAGTATCACCATTTCATTCTCAATTAAAGTGGAAGTTATTTTTCCGGATTAAAAAGCATTAATTTGCCTTTGTAGACATTTCTATTACACCAAACAAACCCTGGCATTTAGTCAGATTAATAAGAGTGTGTTACAAAATAAGCTTCTCTTTATAGGAAAACAAGAGAAACAACAAGGCTTCAAGCCTCGAAGCTAACATGTTAAAATTAATTGTTCATGTTAATTTTGACATGCATGTTTAAAATTTTAAATAATCAGTAAGAGATGGAACAATATAGAAAAAATAAAGAGAAAGCAATATAGAAAAATCAATAAAACAACAGTTGCCACTTTAAAAAGATCTACGAAATATAAATGTCTTACCAGACTAATCAATAAAAACAAAGAAGGCTCAAATTACCAATCTCACAAATGAAAAAGCATTTGTTTCTAGTGAAAGATATTAAAGAATAGTATGTTGTTTTTTTATGTGCTGTCGAGTCACTTGTGACTCCTAGCAACCCTATGTACAACAGCCCTAAACCCTGCTCTTTCCTATGCCAATCATACTGTCTAGGGCACACCGATCCAGATTACACCAGTCACTGAATCAATCCACCTCATAGAGGGTCTTCCCTTCCTGTGCTGTCCTCCCACTCTCCCAAGCATGATGTCCCTCTCCAAGGACTGGTCCCTCCTTGCAACATGTCCAAAGTATGTCAGACAATCCTTCAGAATTCTTGCCTCCAATTAGCAGCCTGGTTTAACCCTCTCCAGGATGAATCTGTTTGTTTTCCTCGCAGTCCATGGCACATTCACTACTCTTCTCCAGCACCACAGCCCAAAGGCAGCAATTCTCCTTCTATCCTCCCTAGTCATTGTCCAACTCTCTGATGCATAACATGTGATTGCAAAGACCATGGCCTGTATCAGATGTACCTTAGTCTCCAGAGTGACACCATTGTTCTTCAGCACTTTGGAGAGGTCCCTAACAGCAGACTTTCTCATTACAATACATCTTTTCATTTCCTGGCTGCTGGTGCCAAGAGTGTTGATTGTGGAGCCAAACAAACTAAAGCTGTGAACAATTTCAACCTTTTCACCAACCATCCTGATGCTGCCAGTTGGTCCAGTGGTGAGAATCTTTGTCTTCTTGACATTGAGCCTCAATCCATATTGAAGTCTGCAGTCCTTGACCCTCTGCAGCAGTGCTTCAGGTTCTCCTCAGTTTTAGCAAGCAGGACTGTGTCATCTGCAAAACACAAATTGTTGATGGATCTTCCACCAATCCTGATGCCATACTTCTCCTCATAGAGCCCAGCCTCCCAGATAATCTGTTCTGCACATAGCTTGCAAGGATATGGAGATAGGACAAATTCCTGGCATACATCCTTCCCAATTTTGAGCCATGCAGAGTTTCCTTGCTCTGTTCTGATGACTGTCTTCTGGTCTAAGTATAGGTTTTTATTAGCATGACCAAGTGTTCTGGGATTCCCATTCTTTCAGAGTCAGCCACAGTTTATTATGATCCACACAGTCAAACACCTTTGCATAATCATGAAACACAGATAGACATTCCTCTGGTATTCTCTGCTTTCAGCTAAGATCCATCTAACATCAGCTACAATATCGCTAGTCCCACGACACCTTCTAAACCCAGCTTGGATTTCTGCCAATTCTCTGCCAATGTGCTGTTCCAGTCATTTTTGGATAATCTTCAGCACAATCTTGCTTGCATGTGAAATCAATGATATTGTTCTATAATTTCCACCCTCTGTTGAGTCACTCTTCTTTGGAATAGGAACAAATATAGATCTCTTCCAATCAGTTGGCCAAGTGGTTGTTCTCCAGATTTCTTGGCACAATTTGGTAAGCACATCCAGGGCAGCATCTGTGAGCTCAAATATGTCAATTTGTATACCATCTATTTCTGTGGCCTATAAGTACAAATTTAAAAATGGAGATGGAAGTGACTAACTCCATGAGAATCATGATATAACAAAATTTATGAAATAAAAAACAATATGAATGTTTATAATAATTTTAAAACCTGGATTAATAATTAAAAACTTTTCAAAAGAGAAAGTGTAAGGTTCAAATGGTTCTCATTTGTGAATTATACTAAGTAATTATCTAAAAAATTGTTCAAATTGTATGCACAATTGTCTAATTCATTAGATGAAAACCTTACAAGATACGGATAATTGTTTTTGTTCTGTGCACTAAAACTCATAACTGACCTACTCAACAGATTTTCTCAGGGCCTGTAAATTAATTGCATGGAAGGAGATTATCTATATTTCTCCATGGTGATGCTGGTGGATTCTAACTGCTTGCCTTTGGATTGGTGTTTTTAGACCACCAGATCTCCCCAAGGGATAACCAGACTAATATATTTCAGAACATTCTTATTCTGTTTTTCCCCAATCAATCTCATTAACCTATATGAATGTAAATTTTGAGACTGTAATTTTGAGTATTTTAATTTGTCATTGTGTCAACTTATGCAGTCAGAATCAAATCATAGCTGATCTTCGCCTGAATTTTCTGAGGCAGTAAATCACCCGAAAGGAAATTGCCCATCTTTTTTTCATGGAGCAGTTGATAGTTTTGAATCAAGTGCCTTTGGTTTGGCAGTATAATTTCTTACCACTAGGCCACTACAGCTCCCTTTTAATGTGCAGCAAGGTTTTGGGGATATTTTTCCACTGTATATATTTTCCATTTAAATTAGAATTTCTCAAACTTGAAAAATAATTTAAGGTCCTTATAATTTTAAACAACACAAATATATATTTAAGATTTATAGATTAGCTCACAATTACTTGATCATAATTATTTAATATTGAGCAGAGGAATGAAGTATTTTTTTTTTGTTTCTGCTTAGATTTTCTGTACTAAACAGTACTATATTGTTGTGGTGATTAGATGCCATTAAGAATGATTTACGGTAAGTCTATGAACAACAAATCTGAACACTGCCTTACCTTTTGCCATCCTTATCTTTTCTGACATACTTAAACCCATTGCTGCAGTCAGTGCATTGATCTATCTCAAAGAAGGTCTCTCTTTTTACTGACCCTCTACCTTTCCAAGCATAATGTGCCTTTCCAAGGAATAGCCATTCAAGGAAATTTTGAGAGCAGCTGCTTGGTCAACATCTGGAAGAGATATTTATTTGTTCCCACTCCCAAGAAATGTGGAAATCATCAAACAATACCATTAATATTAAATACAAGGAAAATGTTACTGAATATTATAACAAAAGCACCACTACCATATATAATAATTAATGATATCAATTATACTGGCTAGGAAATCTACACCTTGTTGACTGAATAATGAATAAAATGAATTATCCTTAAAACATTTTTACGATTTTAAGAAACTATCAAACATTTACAGTATAATGGGGATCCTGTGTAACCACGATCTGTTCATTTACAAGGGGGCTCTGGTAACATAATCCATCGTGTGTTGTTCTGCCTGCTCAAAAACTATGCATGGTTCAAATCTACAAGTTTCATCTCTTGAGAAAGGTGGACTATCTTATCCCATGAGATTTACAGCTCTGAATATCTGATAGAAAGTCCAGTTTGAATCTTCTCTGACTTGGTAATGAATGAGTAATGAATTTCCAAAGTATAAAATGTATTTATATAATTGAAAGTAGGGAATTATAGGATAAAGGGTTATTTAACTTGATAAAAGTCAATTGAGTTCATTCATTTAGAAATTGATAAAGGATTATCTGTGAAGTATTATCAATTAAGACAATAGAAGTGACAACAGTAACCTTTACATTTCAAAGGGATCCTAAATGTTGTAGTCAGCAGAAAGTTGTGTTGCTAACTCAAAGCTAGGTAAGAACCTGTGCCACACTCCCAAAGGTAGTTCAAAGTCACCAGCTGCTCCGTGAGAGAAGGGTAGGCACCTCTGAAATCCTGCTCGGGAGAAGGCTGTGAATCCATTCCAACTTGAAGGCTCACAACAACAACAAGACCCTCTGTAGGAAAAAGATGGGCTATCTTCTCTAGTATGACTTAAAACCTTGGAAACCTATGGAAGAGTCAGTTAATCAATCAGAATTTATTCAAAAACAATGAGAGAGATAATAGAAGTGAAATTGGAGTGGAAAACCAGAGAGAGAAAACAGGTAAGTAAAAATGAAAAGACAATATCATGTAAAAAATTATAATAATTTGACTGAATCCTAATTAACGAGATGATTTTAGAAGCAAAGAGAAAAAAACATGAAAGGAAATTATAGAAATTGTAGTTGTCTTAGTTTCAGAAATAATGGCAGTCTACTAAAAATGGGTGGAAACCTTCAATACTTTATGTAGAGAAAATATTTTTTTTAAAAAAATGTTAGTCAGGGGAAAGTTGATGGTGATAACACTGAAGTGTCTTATTTATATCTTGTGCCCATTTTGTGACTGGGTTGTTTGCCTTTTCTTGTTGAGATGCTATGCTAAGAGACATAAACTCAGGTTATATACTTGGATTTCACCTGATGGTATACATAGGAATCAGATCGATTACATCTGTGGAAAGAACTGCTGGAGAAGCTCAATATCACCTGTGAAAACTAGATTAGGAGCTGATTATGGAACAGACCACCAACTACTCATATGTAAATTCAAGCTGAAGCTGAGGAAAATTAAACCAAATCCAAGGCAACGAAAATATGACTTTGAGCCTATCCCACCTGAATTTCAGAACCATCTCAGGAACAGGTTTGAGGCCTTGAACACTAATGAGCGAAGGCCAGATGAGTTGTGGGAGGATATCTAGGGTAACACCCAGGTAGAGTGCAAATGGCACTCATTGCAAAGACAAAAGAGGCAGCAAAGACCAAAATGGATGTCAGAAGAGTCTCTGAAAATTGCAATGGAGTGCAAAAAAGGCAAAGAACAAGGAAGAATTCAAGATACTAAAGAATCGAATAGAAGATTCCAAAGGCAGCACTGGATGACAAAGTAAAATATAACAATGAAATGTGCAAGGAGCTGGAGTCAGAAAATCAAAAGGGCCAAACTCGCTCAGCATTTCTTAAGCTCAAGGAACTGAAGAACAAATTCAAACCTCGAGTTGCTATAATCAAGGATGCTTTTGGCAGAATGTTAAATGATCGAGGAAGTATCAAAAGAAGATGGAAAGAATATACTGAATCACTGTATCAAAAGGAATTGGAAGACACAGAAGAATTTCATGAAATAACATATGAGCAAGAGCCTATGGTGATGAAAGAAGAAGTTCAGGCTGCTTTGAAGGAAATGGCAAAAAATAAGGCTCCAGGAATAGATGGTATACCAATTGACATATTTAAGTTAACAGATGCTGCCCTGGATGTGCTCACCAAGTTGTGCCAAGAAATCTGGAGAACAAGCAGTTGGCCAACTGACTGGAAGAGATCTATATTTGTTCCTGTCCCAAAGAAAGTGGACCCAACAGAGTGTGGAAACTATAGAACAATCTCATTGATTTCACATGCAAGCAAGATTGTGCTGAAGATTATCCAAAAATGACTGGAACAGCACGTCAGCAGATAACTACCAGAAGTCCAGGCTGGGTTTAGAAGGGGTCGTGGTACTAGGGATATTGTAGCTAATGTTAGATGAATCTTAGCTGAAAGCAGAGAATACCAGATGAATGTCTATCTGTATTTCATAGACTATGCAAAGGCTTTTGACTGTGTGGATCATAACAAACTGTGGCTGACTCTGAGAAGAATGGAATCCCAGAACACTTGATCTTGCTAATGCAAAACCTATACTTGGACCAAGAGGCAGTCATCAGAACAGAGCAAGGGAACACTGCATGGTTCAAGATTGGGACGGGCATATGGCAGGGATGCATCCTATCTCCATACCTTTTCAACCTGTATGCTGAACAGTTTATCCAGGAGGCTGGGATAAACTTATGAGGAGAAATGTGGGGTCAAGATTGGTGGATGATTTATCAACAATCTGTGTTATGCAGATGGCACAACCCTGCTTGCTGAAACTGAGAAGGACCTGAAGCACTGCTGCAGAGGGTCAAGGACTGCAGCCTACAATATGGCTTGAGGCTCAATGTCAAGAAGACGAAGATTCATTCTCACCACTGGACCAATTGGCAGCATCACAATGGATGGTGAAGAGATTGAGATTGGTCACAGCTTTACTTTGCGTGGCTCCACAGTCAACACTCTTGGCACCAGTAGCCAGGAAATTAAAAGGCGCATTGCCTTGGGAAAGTCTGCTGTTAGGGACCTCTCCAAAGTACTGAAGAGCAATGGTGTCTCTCTGGAGACTAAGGTGCATTTGATACAGGCCATGGTCTTTGCAATCACTTGTTATGCATCATAGAGTTGGACAATAACCAAGGAGGACAGAAGGAGAATTGATTCCTTTGAGCTGTGGTGCTGGAGAAGAGTATTGAGAGTACCACGGACTGCCAGGAAAACAAAGAGATTCGTCCTGGAAATAGTTAAACCAGGTGGCTCCTTGGAGGCAAGGATTCTAAAGCTCTGTCTAACATGCTTTGGACATGTTGTGAGGAGAGACCGGTCCTTGGAGAGGGACATCATGCTTGGGAGGGTGGAGGGACAGCACAGGAGGGGAAGGCCCTCTATGAAGTGGATTGATTCAGTGACTGGGATAATTGGGATGGGAGTGTCAGAGGCAGTGCGATTGGCACAGGACTGAACAGAGTTTAGGGCTGTTGTGCATAGGGTTGCTATGAGTTGCAAGTGACTCGATGGCACATAACAACAACAACCTTATAATTAGAATTTTTTTACTTATTTCCCTTTCTGTGTTCTCTTTGTTACTGTAGAGAAACCCAAATAATTTTTGTATTGTTGATCTATTCTACTACTCTGCTGACTTGGTCGACTATGACCAACAGTTTTGTTGCATAATCTTTAATCTTTAGGATTTTCTAAGTATAGTGTCATATACTGCATATACAGATATTTTACCTACTCTATGCCAATTTGAATACCCCTCATTTCCTTCTCTTGTCTTATTGTTCTCACTAGGATTTCCAGTATAATACTGAATAGAAATAGTGCTAATCGACATCTTTGTCTGCTTCCTGTTCTCAATGGGAATGTCTTTCATTATCTCCATTGAGAGTGATGTTTGGGTTTTGCATATATATTTCTCACTGTGCAGAGGAAATTCCCCTCTATTCTTATTTCGTTGACTGTTTCTATCAGGAAGGAGATTTGTACTTTGTCAAAGCCTATTTCTGCATAGATTGCATTCCTGTCAATAATCTCATTTAATAATGATGGATTATTTTTTATACACTTTCATTTTCTATTTATTTGGATTTTGTTTAAGGTTTTTGCATCTATATTCATGAGAGATATTTATCTATAGTTTTCTATTTTGGTAGTGTCTTTACCTGACTTAGGTAATAGGAATCTATTTGTTTCATTGAATGAGTCTGGGTGTATTTATTCTTTTCTATTTCTTAAAAATACTTTATCTGGAATTGGTGAAAGTTCTTCTCTTAATATTTGGCAAAATTCACTACTTAAGACATCTCGCCCAAGATGCACCTGATCTAGCCATAGTCTTCGCAATTAATTGCTCTGTGTCAGAAAGCTGTACAGTGTCTAGAGATGATAGAAAAGTTTTGAATATACCATGGACTGTCAGGAGAAAAAACAGGTTGGTCATACAGATGGTGAAACCAGGTTACTCCTTGGAGGCAAGGATTCTGAGGCTTTGTCTCACATACTTTGGACATGTTGCAATGAGGAACCCATCCTTGGAGAAGGACATCATGCTTGGGAGGGTGGAAGAACAGTGTGAGAGGAAGACCCTCAATGAGATAAATTGATTCAGTGACTGTGGTAATGAAGGTAGGTATGTCAGAGACAATAAGGTGGGCATAGGCTAGAGCAGGTTTCAGAGCTGTTTTACATAGGATCACTATGAGTCCCAAACAACTCTATGGCACATAACAATAGTAGCAACAACAGCAATAACACAGAGGTAGTTATGCAAACGACACAACCCTGCTTGCTGAAACTGAGAAGGACCTGAAGTACTTGCTGCAGAAGGTCAAGGACTGCAACCTTCAACATGGATTGAAGCTAAAGATTAAGAAAACAAAGATTCTCACTACTGGGCTGATTGGTACCCTCATTATAGACAGTGAGGATATTGAGATTGTTCACAGCTTTAGTTTGCTTGATTCCACAATCAACACTCTTTGTAACAGCAGCCAGAAAATCAAAAGATAAATTACATTGGGAGATTATACTCTCAGGGACATATCCAGAGCATGGAAGAGCAACAATGTCAGTTTGGAGACTAACATGTCCCTGATTCAGGCCATGGTCTTTACAATTATGTGCTATGTATCAGAAAGCTGATAGAAGGAATGATAGAAGGAGAATTGATGCCTTTGAGCTGTGGTGCTAGAAAAGAGTATTGAATATACCATGAACTGCTGAGAGAACAAACAGGTTGGTCCTGGAGAGGATGAAACCAGGCTGCTCTTTGGAGGCAAGGAGTTTGAACCCCCATCTGATCTACTTTGGGCATGTTGCAAGGAGGGACTAGTCCTTGGAGAAGAGCATCATGCTTGGGAGAGTGGAGGGACAGTGAAAGAGAGGAAGACCCTGGATGAGACGGATTGAGTCAGCGACTGAGGGTAATGGTTGTAAGTGTGTCAGAGACAATACAGTTGGCTCAGTTTAGAGTATGGTTCAGAGCTGTTATACATAGGGGTCACTATAAGTTACAGGTGACTTGATGGCACATAACAACAACAAGTGGTTTTTGTTATATTATACATTGTCCAGTCAGTTGAGACTCATAGTCTTTCTATGTACAATCAAATAAAGGTCCTGTTCTATACTCACAGTCATTGTTATTTTGATCCATTTGCTGCTATCTCTGTGTCAATACATGTTGTTGTGGGGGTCCTTCTAATTTTGTTGACCCTTTACTTTACCAAGCATGATTGTTCTTCTTCAGACAAATCATGATTACTGAGAAATAAACAATATGCATCTTAGAAAAGTGATTCGCTTCATATAAGTCAGCAGCAACTGAGCATTTTCTTGGAAATAACTATTATTCACTATAAAATCTAAGTTACAAATTTGCTTGTGAGGTACTTTTAAATTCTGTCATTTACCGAAATAGTCTTCCAAATATGATATCATCAGCACAGAAACTTTTTTTTATTTTCTCTTTTGTACATGTAGTTACATTGAAAATTGAAATCATTATACTAAAAGCTCCCTAGAAAACTTTCTTTTATTCTTCAGTCGTAAAATGCTTTACACTCTAAATCTTACCACCTATTCTTACTGCACCCAGAATCAAAGATACTCAGGGAAAGTAAATATTGCCTTACATTTGCTGGTCAGGGATAAAAAGAATCCCTGTGGACAATGTGTTATGTATTTCTTTCTTTGATGATGGTATATATGATTATCGACATAACTGGCTGGGATAATTTTGTACTGCTTGATGGCAAAAGATCACAAATGTATCTTGTGGCATAAATACATTGTCAGTGTGACTTCAGAAAATATCTACATTGTAAAATATTTTATAAAAGACATCTTATCAATAATTTGAGGTTGAGTTTCAGATATATAGTTCCTACCTCTGAATATTAACTGACATACATATTTTGGTCTTTATTTAGATAGTGATGATTGTTAGAAAGAATCTGCAGGAGTGACATCCACTTCATAAACAACATCCCTCTGGAAACTCTATGAACTTTTAGAAATTACTATAGTTTTAGAAAGGCTTCAGGACTTTACTTCATAGAGTTGCTATGAGTCATGCTTGACTCAACAGCAATTAACAAGAACAACAACAGCAACTACTACTATCATTTTAGAGTCCCTATTATAGTTCATTCAATATTTTCTGTCAGTTTGTCATACAGTGATGGTTTGCATGTTTCTGTGATGCTGGAAGCTGTAGTACTGGTATTTCATATACCTATAGGGTCATTCGTGGTGAATGGGTTTCAGCAGAACTTGCAGACTCAAAAGATTAAGAAGCAGGACAGTCCATCTACTTCTGAAGCAATGGACAATTGAAAACTCAACAAATATCTGGAGAACTGTCAAAGGAAGAAAGGTTCCATGAGGACACTCATATCTGACCTTTACCAACTTTACAAAGGGGAATTGTCACTGTCAACAGCACAAACAAGATAAAATCAATTCTCATGAAGTCAGACAAGTCCCCCATACTTCCATATCTCTTTCTACTTACCTCAACACAAATTTTACTATTTTACTGGTCCAAAATCCAATGTGCTAGATCACAGACCACATAGGATCATTTGTTGTTGTTATTGTTGTTATGTATCATTGAGTCAGAACTGATCTGGTGGGTTTTCAGAGACAGTTTATCACTCAAGATAAGATTACCCATCCTTCTTCCACAGAGCTGCTAGTGGATTCAATCCACTCTTTTTCAGAATTGTAGGTCAACTTTTTGCCACTAGGCCACCAGAGTTTGGGAAAGTCAAAAGATTATAATCCAAGTTAATAGCAAAACAGTCACTCATTCAGGACAGCTTCTGGAAAATGCTGACAGCCACTTCATTCTTGAGCCTCACTTCTTTAGGCAAGTTTTGCATCTAGAACATCATACATGAAGGAATCAAAAGATCAGTTAAAGGAGAGGAGAGAAAGGAAAGTTCAAAATGGCTATCAGAAGAAACCCTGTGACAACTTGTTGACAATCTCTTCACCATCCATAATGATGCTGCCAATAAGCCCTTGATGTTGAGCTTCAATTCATATTAAAGGCTGCAGTTTTAACCTTTTGCAGCAAGTGCTTCAGGTCCTCCTCAGTTTCAACAAGCAGGATTGAGTTATCTGCATAACATATATAGTTGATTAATCTATCTCCAATCCTGATGCCACATTTCTCCTCATAGAGCCCAGCCTCCAGGATAATCTGTTCTACAAGCAGATTGAAAAAAAAAATAAAATATATATATATATATAAAGAGAGAGAGAGAGAGAGATAGGACATATCCTTGGCACACACCCTTTCCAATTTTGAGCCATGTAGCATTTACTTCCTCTATTCTAATGACTACTTCCTGGTCCAAATATAGGTTTCGCATAAGCACAATCAAGTGTTCTGGGTTTCCCATTCTTCTCAGAGTCAGCCACAATTTATTGTGATCTACACAGTCAAATGCCTTTGCATAGTTAATGAAACACAGATACCAGCAGCCAGGAAATTAAGATGAATTGCATTGACAAAGTCTGCTGTAAGAGACCTCTCCAAGCAACGATGTCAGTTTGGAGACTAAAGTGCTCTTGATACAGGCCATCGTCTTTGCAATTACTTGCTGTGCTTCAGAAAGCTGGACAATGACTAGGGAGGATACAAGGAGAATTGATGTCTTTGAGCTATAGTGCTGGAGAAGAGTATTGACTGTACCATGGGCTACTAGGAGAACAAACAAGTTTGTCCTGGAGAGGGTGAAGCCAAGCTGCTCCTTGGAGGCAAGGATTCTGAGGCTGCATCTGACATGTTTTGGGCATGTTGCAAGGAGGGACCAGTCCTTGGAGAGGAACATCATACTTGGGAGGGTGGGAGGATGGCACAAGAAAGGAAGACCGTTGATGAGATGGATGAATTGATTCAGTGACAAGGGTAATGGGGGTAGTGGTATCAGAGACAATAATATTGGCACAGGATAGAGTAGGGTTTAGGACTGATGTACATAAGTTCGCTATGAGAGGCAGATGACTCAATGGCACGTAACAACAACAAAATTGCTACTGAGTAGGTTCTGACTCATACCTAATCTTCCAGGTTTACAAGGCTGTACCTCACAGGAGAGGGTACTGTGCATCTTTTGCCCATAGAGAGTGCATGGATTTGAACTTCCAGAAAAGTGCTGCCTTTGGGTTAGCTGTGGTAATCTCTGTGACCTAGTTCATCAAAACTTTCTTCTTGAACACTGAAAAGTTAAAGGAAGAGATAATACATTGGGAGAGTTGAAGAGACAATTCCAAATGCAAACAGAGAAGAAAAAAAAAACCCATACAAATATTATAACAATTTATGCAAAATCTGGAGTTAGAGAATCAAGAGAGAAAAACATACTTGGCATTTCTCAAACAGAAAGATCTGAAAAAATTATTGAAGTCTCAAGTTGTAATACTGAAGGATTCCAAGGCCTTAATAATGAATGAGGAAGAAAAGGAGAGAATTCTGGAAGTAGCTAGAGAAAAAAAAACCAGATTGATAAATAAGAGAAAATAAGAGTAAGTGTCCATTTCACAGCCGAATTCAAGTGAGCAAGAAGATAGTGTAATTTCATATATCAAACCCTCAGCACAAGTGTCAACCAAGAGTACTGAAACAATCTGTCCATCAGAATATGACAAAGAGGACAAGACATTCTCTGAAAATCAGAAGACTAGTAAATCTTAACAGAACTGAAAAAAGACATAGACAACAACATGATAAGAGTTGTCAAAATTGTTACATACTGTCTAGTTGAGTATGGTTCATAGAGGAACACTGACTGGAATCCTGTCCTATCCTGTGCCATCCTAACAATCTCTAACACACGTGAGCCCATTGCTGCTATCACTGTGTTAATCCACCTGGTCAAGAGTCTTCCTCTCTTCCTACTTCTAAAATAGTAGTAGAAATCTTGAGTATAGCACTCTCAAGGAAAGGTAAGACAACCAAAAAGAAACTCAACAGACATGTCGAAGAATCAAGTTATACAATTAACCAAGTCAATCTCATAGAGATATACAGGCTAATGCGCCCTATATGAACTCAGTTTACATTCTTATCTAGTGCACAAAACACATTCTCCTGAATAGATCATATTTTAGGTCACAAAGCAAGCCTCAATAAATTAAAAAACCTTGACATAACAAAAGCATTTTCTCAGACCAAAATGCTATAAAATTAGAAATAAACAACAAGAGGATAAAGGAGGAAAAAACATGCCCATTCACCCAGGAGTTCAACAATAACTTGCTTGAACATGAGTGAGTAATAGAAGAAATAAAAAATGAAATAAAAAGTTTCTTGAAATAAATGAGGATGAAAACATAACTTACCAACACTCTCGAACACAGACAAATCAAAAGGTCAATTCATAATAATAAGCAAGCACATCAAAAGCAAAAAAACCCTGCAAATCAACTACTTAACCCAACATCTTCAACAAAGAGAAAAAGAACAGAAATCCATAAAAATATAAAAATGAAGGCAGAAATAAATGGCATAGAAAACAGAAAAACAATTCAAATTATCAACAAAACTAGGAAGTGGTTCTTTGAAAAGGTCAATACAATCAACAAATCACTGCCAAAGGTAACAAAGGAAAATAAAGAAAATATTTAAATAAGAATAAGAGATGAAAGGGGCATAATAGAACCAACTGAAATAAAAATAATATTAATGGAATTTTCTGGAATACTATATTCAAACAAATATGAAAACCTCAAGGAAATGGACAAATACTTGGAAATTCCCAACCTACCCAAACTGACGGTGACTGAAGTAGAACACCTGAACAGACCCATCAGGGAAGAAATTGTACAGTTCATCAAAAAACTACCAGCAATATTTGAATAGTAGTTGTATTTATAGGTGTTCCTTGTTTGCATATGGATAGTATCCTATCACTCACAACATTGTATTTCAGGATAGATCATGAAATGTTCTTTATGAAAATGAATACCACAACATTCCTTTTCAATTTGTCAGTCTCAGTATAGCAGATCAGCTGATTATCAGATAATAATATGATTATCTGATTAAAAATTCCAGTTCATCTCAACTCACTAATGTCTAGGATGTCAATCTTTCATTTAATTTCATTTTTTATTACTTCCAGTTTTCCTAAATTCACACTTAGTACATTCTATGTTCCAAATAGTGATGGATGTCCGAACTCTTTCTCCTAGTTTTGAATCTTGCCAATCAGCATATGAAAGCTCTCCCACGGGTGACTCTTTACTTGGATTGCATCTTTGAGGTAAAAAAAAAAGCAACAAAAAACAAACAAACTTCTTTCAGGAGGCAGTTCTTCCCTAATTGCATTCCGGGTGACTTCTAAACTGAGTGGGTCATCTTCCAGTACTATATCCAACAATATTCTCCGATTATCCGTAGGGTTTTTGAAGACTTGTTATTTCAGAGACAGGTAGCCAATCCTGAATATTTGTCTGTCTTATTCTGAAAGCTCTGCTGGAATTTCTCCAGTGTTGGTGAGTCTGCTGGAATTTGAAGTACTGTGGCATAGCTTCCAGCATTACAGTAACGTGCAAGTCCCCGCAGTATGGCAAACTGACACACAGTGGTAGCATTATTTCACAATAGCTTTATGATCTAAAAATATGGAGAAGGGGAAAATACTTTTTCCCACTGTAATAAGAAAATAAAGAGTAAGATTTTCCTCTGAAATCACAGTATATTTCTTATTTGCTGCACAGGGCAAGCCATAGATCATTGGAGAAAGTTATTTTAGCATTCATTCTAGTCAGTGTATGTTTATCGTGAATTTAAAGGTTATTGTTGTTGTTAGGTGCTGTTGAGCCAGCCTCTACTCAAAGCAACCCTATGAACAGCAGACCTGAACCCAGCCCTCTCTGTGCCATCCTCACCATTTCTGCTATGCTCTGGCTCATTGCTCTAGACACTATCGCAATACATCTCCTTGTGGGTCTTCCCCTCCTCCACTGGCCTTCCACCTTTCTAAGTCCAATGCCTTTTCACAAGTACTGACTTCTATCAAGCAGATATCCAAACTATGTGAGACAGAGTGTCATCAACATTTTCTCTTAGGAGCACTCTAACCGCATCCTTTCCAAGACCTGTTTACTGGCTTTTTTGGCAGTCAGTGGCATACTCAGCACTCTCTCCAACACCATAGCTCAAAGCCATTGGTTCATTTTTAGCCAATGTTCAGTTTTCAGATACATAGGAAACAATTGAAAAGACCATGACTTGCCTCTGGCACATCTTAGTCTTCAAACTGACACCAGTGCTCCTAAATATCTTAAGTCCCTGATGGCAAGAATATTGATTGTGGATCCTAGTAAGATGAAATCATTAACCAGTTCAGTCTTCTCCATTTATCATGATGTTTCTTACAGGCTCAGTTGTGAGTACTACTGTTTCCTTGATGTTGAGGTGTAATCTATATTTAAGGCTGTAATGTTTTACATTTTTCAATAAGCATTTTAGGTCTTCTTCACTTTCAGGCATGCAAATTTGTATAATCTCCATAACACAGATTGCTGAAGAGTCTTCCTCCGATTCTGATGCCATATTCTTCACAGACTCCAGCTTTTTGGGTCATTCGCTCACTCTGCATACAGACAGAATATAAGTGGAGGAAGGATATAGCCCTGATGTACCCCTTTCTTGATTTTAAAGCATGCACTGTTTCCCTACCCTGTCTGGACAATGGCCTCCTGGTCTATGCATAGAATTCACCTAAGCACAATTAAGTGTTCTGAGTTTCCCATTCTCATTATTCAAAACTTGTTACTATCAGTACAATCAAGGCCATTACAAAGTCAGAGGAGGAAAAAAAGATTTAAACAGATGTCAGAAGAGACTCTGAAAATTGTACTGGAATGAAAAGAGCCAAAATGAAAGGGAAAAATACAAAATAAAGGAAGCACAGGAGATTTAAAAGGGCCTCTCAATAAGGCAAAGCAAAGTATAACAATGAAAAGTGCAATGACATAGAATCAGAAAGTAAAAAGAGAAGAACATGCTCATCATTTCTCAAACAGAAGGAAATGAAAAGAAAATTCAAGATTTGAGTTGTAATACTAAAGGACACCATAGGGAAAATCTTGAATGATCCAAAAAGCATCAAAAGAAGATGGAGAAAATGCACACAATCACTGTACCAAAACAAGTTGATCAAGACGGAACCATTTCAGGAAGTAGTACACAGTTACAAACCAATGATAATGAAGGAAGAAATACAAACAATACTGAAGGCATTGGCAAAAAGTAAGATCCAGAAATTGATAAACTATCAATTGGCATGTTTCAACAAACAGATTCTCCTCTCAATATATTATTCACTACTCTGAATTTGCAAGGAAGTTTGCAAGACAGCTACATGGCTGACAAAGATCCATATTTCTCTTTCTTCCCAACAAAGATGATCTAAATGAATGCAATATGATTGAAAAATATCACTAATATTACATATAGCAAAATACTGTTGATGATTAATCAGGGACAATTGGAACAGTACATTGACAGAGAACTACCAGATGTTCATGCTGAATTTAGAAGAGGCTGTGGCACCAGGGATACCATTGCTGATGTAAGATAAATCTTGGTTAAAAGCAGGAAATACAAGAAAAATGACTATTTGTGCTTTATCAGTCATGCAAAAGCATTATATTGTACAGGTCATAACAAATTAGAGATATATTGAGAATTATTTAAAGGTATATAATTACAAAGTGTTATTAATATTTTCTTGAAATAAAGATTCACTGGACGTATGGACAAATCAAAGCCAAAAGACTAATCATCTTAAACTGCTTCAAGGTAGGAGAATACTATTGTGTTATAGGAAACTTTTCACTCTTTTCTGTAAATACAGAGGACAAAGGTCTACTAGTATCATATGCAATCTTTTCCAGTGTTAATTAAAAACCTACTAAAGAGCTTGCCAATGACTAGGGAGAATAGAAGGAGAATTGATGTCTTTGAGCTGTGGTGTTGGAGAAGAGTATTGAATTTACCATGGACTGCTAAGTAAAAGAACAGGTTCATCCTTGAAAGGGTTAAACCAGGCTGCTCCTTGGACGCAAGGATTCTGAAGTTTCGTCTGACAGACTTTGGGCATGTTGCAAGGAGGGACCAATCCTTGGAGAAGGGTGTCATACTCAGGACAGTAGAGGGACAGCGTAGGAGTGGAAGACCCTCCAAGAGGTGGATTGGCTTGGTGACTGAGGTAATGGGGTAAGTGTGTTAGAGACAGTGAGATTGACACTGGATAGAGCAGGGTTTAGGGTTGTTGTACATAGTGTTGCTATGTGTCACAGACAACTCGATGGCACATAACAACAACAACAACATATAACAATATATTTAAATATAAATTATATAATGAAAACAGAATTCTGTATACTTCTATTAACAGAAAACAGACTTACATAGACATGAAACATTTAGAAACAACACACAACGGCACCTTTTGTGACCCAGACATTTGCTAAATATTCTAAGGTCCATTATCTTACTCTGTGTCTCATTTTTATGAAACTTAGAGCCCAAAGTAAACCACTGTTAATATTTGCCACTAGAACTAATCTACAGCTAAGTGTTAACCTTCATATAATTTAATGAAATCTTAATAACTTTTTAATTATTATTAAATTTTATTAGTTTTAATGAACATTTACAGAGATTTTGGGTTTTCATTCATTCACTGTTGCACTGCACGGTTTTCTCCACCCTCCTCCCCAGTTCGTTCTTCTCCCCCTGCCCCCGAATGTCTGTTTTAATTGTCCAGTTGCCACAGTGCTTGTCAAAGCCAGTTCTGATTAATCTCCTTTGTCAGTGTGTCCTTTGCCATTCCCTATCACTCTTCCCTGAGAGAGACTTCACCCTGATTCATAAGGAAAGGGGGATGGCATATTCTCTTAGCTACTTCCTGCTGAAAAGGGATGCTGTGGGTTTCAGGGTGAAGGTCTTCTCTCACTAATCTAAAGGGCCCCTTTGGCAGTAGGAAACACATAGACTATTATGGAGATTGATTTTGGAATTTAGATGCACTGTTATCAATTGTGCTTAGCCGTACATGTTCATATCCTTGAAGATGTATCATGGAAGTGTTGCAGCCTAGAAGATACAAATTTAACTAACAAGTTAAAAGTTCATGAGTCAAAAATTGAAAAGCAATAATATTCCGAGTAGAGGTTCTAATAGTGGCACAAATCAAGTTACAGAGGTAAGGTGGTTCTTACAATAAAAGGCCTATAGACTAGCACTTTGTCTATTATAGTGTAGAGGTTAGGAACCACAAGATGTAGAGGCTCAGCTATGTCATTTATGCTTCTTAAGTCCTGGAGCAAATTCCATCTACCACTGGGTTGTTTTACAACTCGGAAGTTCGCATGCAAGGTAGAGGTGAAGGAAGGATCTGCTTATGAGGTCTTCCGTCCATTCCAACAACTACGAAATAGTGAGAAGAGTGGGACCTCAGGAGCCTTTTAGGACCAATTAGTAGGCTCTGTGTCCAGGAGAAAACGAATATACTTACCAGTAATGTTAATGCTCACCCACAGCTCTTCTGGGAGGATCTAAATCGTTGAAGTGTCCTCCTTTGTTTCCAGCTGGGAGCTGGGGCCTGTCAGTTCTATCTGTCAAGAGGACCTGATGTGGGCCACCTTGGCCAAGTGTCCTTCAGAGCCACACTTAAAGCAAGTGAGTGGGAGCTTCCTCTCTACTCCCTTGCCTATCTGTGAGATATCTTACTTTCTTGTGGTATTGTTCAATTTGAGGTAGAATGCAGTTTGTTTTATGAAGTCAGAGTATCAACATGCTTAAAAATAATCCGAGGTAGAACCTGAATTTTCAAAAAGATTTCTTTTTTAAATACTTGATTTGCTAACGGAAACTTTGCCTTTCTTCGGCTAGAATCCCAACATTTATATTAGGAGTAATTTTCGTTGAAAAACTTTTCTTATAATCTGAAATTAAAAGAACACATATAAATTTCCCATTTAGTTTTTCAATTAGTATTATAGACATTAATTTCAGTGTTTGATGAATCATCTACATCTACTGAATGAGAAATTACTGATCTAATTTAACAAATTGTGACCTTGGGCCAAGAAACAAAAAAGTATTTGAGCATTTTCCCCCAAAACTGCATGTCTTGTAAAATTGTGCACAGATGGTGACAGAGTAGCCTGTTCTGATTTATTGCCTGTTAAAAAAGGAGCAGGAAGTATATATATAAAACCTGTTTAGCTCTAAATATCAGCAAAGTAGCAGCTTTTTTCAATTACTCTTGTCAATCACCAATAGTAACTTTGTTTTGATTGCATCAGAAACTGCCTTCCTTGTCTTGATATTCTTTGTACTTGCTTAAGTAGATTTATTCTTGATAGTAATCCTTATTTTCATCACTGTCAAATGCACGCTATACTTGGGTGGATACATTTAGATGGCAGAAGAATGCTTCGTTGATTACAGTTTTCACAAAAGCATACCTGGTTGTGTGTCCTCCTACTTGACTGTTGGTGGATTATATTCCAACTCCTCCAGCATCTTCACTTTCATTTTCTATACAATATTTCTCAAAATTCAAATTGAAAAAAAATCACTCAAAACAACACTATTGATGCTATTATGTTTATAAACATGACTATCACTTAAGAAACAGAAAATGTCCATGAGCTTGACATCCGTGGTGGACGCTTGCACAAATGTCTGTCATGGGAATAGAAATAAAGGCTTTGTATTTTTGTCTGCCCCTTTCAAATCAATTGTGATACTTTGTGAATTTTCTTGAAAGAAAATTATGTCTGATATTTTTCTTAGACTTTCTGACAGGAAATTTTCCAAGCTTCTTATTGGTGAAATAATTTGGTTTTAAAACATAATGATAATTAAAATAAATAAAATATATGTTGTTGTTGTTTGACACTGTCAAGCTGGAACCAACTTATAGCTGACACTTCACTGAGTTTTCAAGGCAGTAAATGGTATGGGAGAAGATTGCCCATATGTCTCCCAGGGAGCAATTTTTTAATTCAAACCAGGTAACTTTTGAGATTTTTAAGGGAAAAAAATATATATATCTCAAATTTTACAATGCAGCCACTACTCTAAGTCTCCACCTGCATCTAATACATATCATGAGTACTCCCCTAAACTCCATACAGTAGGATCTATAATACTTTCTATTTTATAGATAAAAAAAATATAGATCTTCAGGCAAAATGCTACTGAAACATTTTTCTCCAAGTCAAATGTCTTGTAAATGCCAAAGATCAACTCAAACCTTGATGGTCCACAATCTGTTTTATTAACTTTATCAAATGTCTTAGTGTTTAGTAATTATGACACAGGACAAGATAAGTATAAATATTTATGCTCTAAGTCTATTTACCTATCAGACTATATGTAATCGATTGTAATGATGCTTTAATGTATTGTTTATATTCTTCAGTGTTTTTAATAAGATGACTACAATTCAGACATGAAATAATTTACCCTAAAAAAGAGTCGCTTTCGTAGTTAGATATGACCTTTTATAGAAAGGTCACTACTAGAACCATCTTAAAATACAGTGTTGTAAGCTATGGGATAATATCACTACACATACAAGGGATTCTAGTGAACACTACTATCATTCAAATATATGCACCACAATCAGAGCTAAAGAGGAATGATTTCTGCCAACTTTTGCAGTCCGAAATTGATCAAATATGCAACCAAGATACATTAATGAGTGAATGGAATGCAAAAGTTGGAAACAGGGAAGAAGGATCAGTGGTTGAAAAATATGGGCTTGGTGACAGAAAAGAGGTTGGATAGAATCCTGTACTAACAGTGATTTATTCATGGCAAATACCTTTTATAAGAAACATAAACACAGACTATACACATGGACTTCACCTGATGGTATGCACAAGAATCAGACTTAGTTACATCTGTGAAAGGAATTGTTGGAGAAGCTCAATATCAGCTGTGAAAACTCAGCTACTTGCTGACATCAACAGACCATCAACTACTCATAGACAAGTTCAGATTAAAGCTAAAGAAGGTTAAATACACAGGAACCAAAATGTGATCTTATGTCTACCCTACCTGAATTTAAAAACCATCTCAGGAACAGTTTTGAAGCCTTGAACACTAATGAATGAAGACCAGATGAGCTTTGGGAGGATATGAAGAATATCATCCAGGAAGAATGCAAAAGGTCATTACAAAGACAGAGGAGAAATAAAAGACCAAAATTTCAACAGAAACTCAAAATATTGAACTAGAATTCCTAGAAGCCAAAGAAAAGAAGAGAACGTAAGTTAAGGAGCTGAAGAGAAGATTTCAAAGGGAAGCGCAGGAAGACAAAGCAAAGAATTAAAGTACGCAAAGAGATGGAGTGTAAAGCTCTGGAATCAGAAAATCAAGAGTCGAACTAGCTTGGGATTTCGTAAGCTGAAGAAACTGAAAACAAATTCAAGTCTCATTATATTTTAAAACACTATGGGCAGAATGATCTATGGAGCATTAAAAGAAGATAGGAGTATAAAGAATCTACTGAAAAGAAGTGTCTGACACTGAAGAATTTCAAGAAACAATATGTAATCAAGAGGCAATGGTGATGAAAGTGGAATTACAGGCTACTGCAATGGAATTGGGGGGGAAAAAGAGGCCCAGAAATTAATGAAACACTAATTGACAAATTTCAACGAACAGATGTTTCCCTGGAGTTTCTCATCAGGTTGTGCCAAGAAAATTGGAGGACTACTACCTGGCCAACTAATGGGAAGAGATCTATATTTACTCCCATTAAAAAAAAAAAAAAAAGTGACCCAACAGAGTGTTCAAAATTATGGAACAATATCACTAACATCACACATAAGAAAAATCCTGGAAAATTATCCAAAAGTGACGGAAACAGAAATACAAGCTTGATTTAAAAGAGGTCGTGGCACTAGAGACACTAGAGAAATCAGATGGATTTTGGCTGTATATAAAGAGTTATCAGAAGAATGTCTATCAGTGTTTCATTGACAATGCAAAACTATTTGACTGTGTGAATCACAACAAATTGGGGCTAATCTTGAGGAGAATGGGCATTCCAGAACACTTGATTGTGCTTGTACAAAACCTATACTCAGACCAGAAAGCAGTCCTCAAATCAGAGCTAGGAGACACTGCATGGTTCAAATTCAGGAAAGGAGTGCATCAGGGATGTGTCCTGTCTCCATACTTTTTCAATTTATATGCATAACAGATCATTTGGAAGGCTGGGCTTTATGAGGAGAAATGTGGCATCAGAATTAGAGGAAGACCTGTCAACTACTTGTGATATGCAGATGACACAAACATAGCTTCTTGAAACTGAGTGGAACCTAAGCACTTGCTGCAGAAGATCAAGGACTGTAGTCTTCTATATGAACTGAAAGTCAACATCAGGAAGACAAAGATTCTCACCCCTGGGCCAAATGGCACAATAATAATAGATGAAGAAGAGATTAAGGTTGCTAACAGCTCTTCAGTCAATATTCTCTGGCACCAGCAGTGGAGAAATAAAAATACAAACTGTACTGGGAAAATCAGCTGTCAGCGACTTCTCCACTGAGAAGCAATGATGTTAGCCTAAAGACTAAGGTGCGCCTGGTTCAGGCCATGCTCATTGCAATTACTTGCTATGGATCAGAGAGCTTGACAATGACTAAAAACGAATGAAGAACTGATACCTTTGAGTCATGGTGCTGGAGAAAAGTATTAAACATACCATGCAGTGCCAACAGAACAAATAGGTCTGTCTTTGAGAGGGTGCAACCAAGTTTCTCCTTGGAGGTTAGGATTTTGAAGCTCCATCCCACATACTTTAGGCCTGTGGCCAAAAGGGACCCATTTTTGAAAACAGACCCCATGATTGGAAGGGTAAAAGGACAGCACGGGAGAAGACCTCAGGTGGGATAAACTGACACAGTAACTGGGGCAATGAGGGTAGATGTGTCGGAGTCAGTGAGACTGGCTCAGGATAGAACAGGCTTCACAGCTTTTGTCCTTAGGGTTGCTATGAGTCGCAGGCAATTTGATGGCACATAACAACAACAACAGCATTCATGAGATCGCCACAAAAGAGAAAAAAACATAATGCACCAACCCTTCTATTTGCCTTTCTCCTAGGGTGTCAGACATACCAAAACTTCTGAAATGATAGCCTGTGTAGAACACTTTTTACATTTTTTTGGATTTTTTTCTCCCCACCCCCTTCAGAGAAAAAAGAAGCTACTGTAATAAAGCCTTTTCAATTGTTCTTAACGTGAGACAAATGCTGCAAAACTGATTGGAAGAATTCTTTGAAATGAATGTTTTGTTACAAATAACAGTACTTCCCAAATAAATACCCATTTGCAGCAGAATTTTCTTTGAAAAAATGTAAGAATAGAAGTCTTGACCATAAGTTTATATAATTTGATATTTAACTGGATAAGGAGTTAAATGAAGAGGAATTAATAACAGGGATTTTTAAGAAGAATGAAAAGAAAGCAAGCAAAAACCAAAGAAGCACCCCTCAAACTTCCTGCCGTCAAGCTGGTTCTAACTCATAACTGCTCTCCATCGGCTTTCCTAAACTATCAATTTTAACAGCGAAAGCCTCCCTTTCCTTCCTTGGAGCCACTAACAGCTTTGAGGTGTGTAGCCTTTGGGTTAATAGCTCAAGAGATGCCAACTTGATCCTGCTTCTTTCACAAGACCTCCCTTAGGGTTCGGAGCCTACAAAAAAGCGAAATTAAATATGTCATACTAATTGTAATGTCTAACAGGAGCTCTGGTGACCTAGCGGCAAGAAGCTGTGCTGCTGTCCAGAAGGCATGTGGTTTGAGGTCACCAGATGTTCTTCAGGAGAAGAATTGTAATGTCCTGTTTCCCCCAATAGTTTAAGCAATATCTTCACTAAAGCACCTATATTTAGAAAAAGACTGACTTAGTGTTTTCACTTAATATAGCTCACACACTTATGAGAGTCTTTCTATAGCCAGATGTTAGCTTCAGAATGGCTGTCCTTGTTAGCACTGTTTTAACATGTACCATCACATTCCATTTCACATTTATAACTTGGCATCATTTATTGCCCTTATTCCATGTGCTAGTGTTATAATTATCTGAAAATAAGTGAAGCACATTTTCAAATGTCCTTAAAAAAAAAAAAGAAAGAGTGATTCTTGCCAGGGTCAAATTGTCAAAATATGTGGTGATAAAAAAGACATTTGTGATGTACTTGGCAAATTCATTTGCTTTCATTTTCCACAAAATAGTGTTGGCTGGTTCTCTTTATTTTCTTATCATTCAAATTCTTTATGTATAATTTAATAGTTATTAAAAATGGAAAAATAGTTCTTTTCTTATTCACTAAGTTTAATAGTACATTGTTATACTGTCCAGATCTGTATGTGCATAGTTTCTGATCAAACTTTGGGCTTTAATATTTAATATGTGAGAAGTTAATCCTTACCTCTTAAAACACACAAGCACACGTAGAGACTTCTGACTGCTTGAAAACATTTGTAACTGTCTGGTAAAACAAAATGTTCCTGATTTTGAGGATCGTACAGGATGGGCCAGGTTTCATTAGCACTTAAGTACATCAGCCTTCAGATAAGGTTTTAAGAAAATATAGTTCTCTATCTAGACTCATTGGCATCCTAAAACATATTTGCACTTTCTGTTTAATAGGACTAACTAAAATCCTTACCAATATAACCTGTTTTTCTCAATCCTTTTTATATACCTAGAGCTCTTCCTAAATAGCATTGAGTTCTATTTGCCTGTGTGTTTAGGACTTAATGTTTGGCTAATGCATTCTAGTACTGAGGTAGAGATGCCATAAAGCACTTTCAAGGGAAAAAAAGTGTCTCTCTTTTAACAAAAGTAAAACCTTAAACATTGGTTACATTCTTGAAAGCTTTATCACTGTTGCTTAATATTAAGGTTTACCCCAAGTTTGATTATGATTAAGGTTAACTCTTTTCACCTAACTTTAAAGGCTTCTCTTTCAAAAGTTCTGTTGAGAAATAATAACCCACACCAGTGGAAATCAACTTATGGTGCCCTGTATCTCAACTCAAACTAATCACTGACTCATAGCTGATCCTCCAGGGGGTATCTAGGGGCTGGAAAGGTGCAGAAGAGATTTCCCATCTCTTTTCCTAGATGTTGCTGATGGATTTAATGACCAGAGAGACACTGCCCTTGGAATAGCAGTGCATTTCCCTATGAACTATACCCCCAAAGTTCCCACGCTAGATATATCAGAATTTTCCACAGCTGCACAGCAGCTGTGATGCATAAAGTTTTCAGTGACTAATATTTTTTTAACTAGATTATCAGGTCTGTCTTCTAGGGAGCCTCTGGACAGGGTTGAACCTCTTATATTTAGTTAGCTGCCAATGTGTTCATTACCCATTTGCATCAGCCAGGGACTCTCAATGTTGTGTTACTTCTGGGTAAGACAGTATCACTTAAACTATGACCTCGCTCCAGTATGACTCACTTACTTCGACATAATCTCACCGAATGGCACACTGTTTTAGCACAAGATTTTAGTATAATTCTATGCTTATTTTGTGTCTTAGAATGAGGCTAAGATTATTTGAACTGAAAGAACATGCAACGAAGGCTATTGATTGCTTATTATCTTATTATTCTTCTTTCTTATTAAAATAACTTTAATTTTATGGAGGTGGTGATAATGTATGTACCTATAAAACATTGTTATCCTCAGCTTCTTTTGCAGTTACAGATACCTTTGGTAAGGAATGTCTTTGGAAGAACTTAAGGAGAATTCACTTAAGGTTTTTCTATCTGCTGGGCTTTTTTGTTTGTTTGTTTTGGGTTTTGTTTTTTGTTGTTTTTTTGATTTTTTTTTTGTTTTTTTGGGTTTTTTTTGTCTGAAGCACTAATGTTGTTGTGTTATAATGTACCATATAGTTTGGAATCAATTAATATTTGACTCTCTAGTGAGTTTTCAGAGACAGTTCATTGTACAGGAGGAGAATGACAAATGACCAACTTTCTCCATTTTAGCAACTGCTGAATTTGATCCTCATGCTTATGGGTTGGCAGGGCAACTCCCTTCCACTAAACCTCCAGAATACTAGGTAAAGTAAATGGAATGAAAAAGGTCTTATGGTCTCTGGAAAGGAAACAATTCATAAAGGGCATCAAAAGGAGAAACAGAAGGAACCCAGGCAACTGATGACTACTCAGGATATCTGTATTGACATTCCAATTTAAAGCTCTATATCTAAATATCTTAGATCATTTGTGGCTGATGATTTGTGCTCCACTACTAATCAGCAGTGCTCTGGAATAGAGGCCTGACAATCAGCTCCCATAAAAATTACAGCTATGAAATAGTTCAACTTTGTAATACATAGAGTTGCCACAATTTTTAATCAGCTTGTTGGCAAGGTTCTATGTTTATTTTTTTTCTTCTATACCCTCTATAATAAAATAGAAGGATACAGTAAATTTTCATAGCATGCTTTGTTTTGGGTTGGGTTGCTTCATGGGGATGGGGTAGGAGAAGTCAATGAGGACTCTCTCAAGTTATACAATGCTGTTATTAATTCTAGAAAAATTAAAAAAATGAGAAATGAAAATGAAATAAATGTTTTCTCAGTGATATTGATGATTGAAAACTGTACTGTTAGTATTATTTCATAGACAGTTTTGTTAGCTATTGTTTATTGTTATGTGCTATCAAGTTGGTTATGACTCATAGTGACCCTATGTACAACAACTCTGAATGCTGATCTAGCTTGAGTCAATCTCATTGTCTCTGATACACTTACGCCCTTTATCCTAGACACTGAGTCAATCCCTGTAATTTAGGGTCTTCCTCTTATGTGCCGTCCCTCCATCCTTCCAAGCATGATATTTCATTCCAAGGACTCCTTCCTCTTAGCAACATACCCAATGTATGTCAGATAGAGCTTCAGAATCATTGCCTCCAAGGACCAAGCTGGATTCACCCTCTCCAGTATAAACCTGTTTGTTCTCCTGGCAGTCTATAGTACAGCAAATATTATTTTCTAGTACCACAGCCCAAAGGCATCTATTCTTCTATAATCTTTAGCGATTGTCTCACTTTCTGATGCATTCTGATACTTGGTAGTAATTTTAAAGACCATGGACTAGATCAGGCACACCTTCATCTCTAGACTGTTATTGTGCTCTTCAGTACTCTAGTGAGATTCCTGACAACAGATTTTCCCAATGCAATTTAACTTCTGATTTTCTAGCTGCTGGTACCAAGAGCATTGATTGTAGAGCCAAGCAAGCTGAAGCTGTAAACAATCCCAATCTCTTCATCATATATCATGATGTTGACATTCAGCCCAGTAGTGAGAATATTTGTATTGCCATTCCAAAAAAGGTGACCCAACAGAGTGAGGAAATTATTGAACAATGTCATTAATATTCTATGCAAGCGAGATCTTACTGAGGATTATCCAACTTCGACTGGCACAGAATGTCAACAGCAAACTACCAGATGTGCAGACTGGGTTTAGAAGAGGCTGTGGCATTAAGGATATAATAACCAATGTTAGATGGATCTTGGCTGAAAGGAGAGAGTCCCAGAGGAATCTCTTTTTGTGTTTCGTTGACTATGCAAAGGCATTTAACTGTGTGAACAACAACAAACTGTGGCTAACCTTGAGAAAAAGTAGGAATCTCAGTACACTTGATTGTGCTTATGTTAAACCTATATTTGGACCGGAAGGCAGTCATCAGAACAGAGCAATACCACACTGCATGGTTCAAAATCAGGAAATCTGTACATCAGGGATGCATCTTATCACCATACCTTTTCAATCTCTGTGTGGAATAGACCATTTGGGAGGCTGGGCTTTATAAGGAGGAATGTGGCATCAGGATTGAAAAAAGACTGATCAACCACCTGCATTGTGCACATGACATAACCTTGCTTGCCAAAACTGAGGAAGACCTGAGGTGTTTGCTGCAGAAAGTAAAAAACTGCAGCATTCAGTATGGATTGAAGCTCAACATCAAGATAGACGTTATTATCTGATTTTTGGCATGCAAGCAAATGGAATCTGTTGATTACTTTTGAAGTCATGATTCAAATCTGGGTATGATGTTCCAAAGTTTGGATTTGGGGGTTTTATTTATTTATTTATAAAATAATTTTAATGAACATTTACAGAGAATTTGGATTTCCATTCATTCATTGTTGCACTTTTCTCCCTGCCCCCCCCCACCCCCAGTTCACTTCTCTCCTTGAAAAGTAAAAGAAAAATTCCTTCATTGGTATACAATTCCACCCCCACCACCACCCCACCGGGAGCACGCCACTATGCAACCTTCATTCTGGACTCTTATCATAACCGTAATACCCAATCATATATCACTTTTAAACTGTCCTCTCCATCATGTGATTTGAGGTTTTTTAGAGTTTAATAAAAATAAAAATTATACATTTTCTTACTACTTTCATGCTTTTATTAAACAACAGTTGACTGCAAAGCATAGTAACATTTCAAGACTGAATTAAACTTATTCATAGGGATTCTAAAGCTATAAATCTTTATAGTAAACTGGTTATCCTAACTTCATCATAGGGGATAGCTTGTGGATTTGAACTGCCAAACTTTTGGATAGCAGTTCAGCACTTAACAATTTGTCCTGTTAAAGCGCTTCAACAGTTCATTAAAAATATATAGATAACAAAATAAACTTCATCAGAGCTGAACAAGTTAAGAAGAATTGAGAATTGTACTTTATATTTCTCAGCAAAGTGACAGCTTCTGCAGCTCATTGGATGCAGCTTATAAATCATAGCATCCACATACAAGATGTAATATAATTAAATCAAGAGAGAATCTCACTGAAGTGGAATAACAAGGACACCAGATGTAAAGTTACTGAAGAAATGACTGAATGAACAGCTTATCCTTATTAGTCACAGAACTCTAGATTTGTCAAGAAATAAGAAAGAAGACAAAGCCAAACAAAACAAGAAATCCAGCAGATACTTCAACATCTTCCTTCTATACTCACGCAAAAGTGCTGATAACTTGCAAATAGGTGAGAGAGAAAAAAAAATAACAAGGTCAGTAAGATATGCTGACTTCTGGCTAAAAGCATGAACATTTATTAGACTTTTCCATGTGTATGATGATACTTAAAAATTGGGTCAGATTTAGAGCTATAGTTAGTGGCCAGCTTATTAATCAATTCTACCATTGGTTTCTGCCATGTTGCTTGTATTTCATTAGTCTTAGGTGACACAAACGAGGACGCTATATAGTGGCTTTTCAGGTATGAGGTAGAAAGCAGCTCTGGTAAATTATATAAATGCTTGCTTCGATACACTTATTTAGCAAATTCTAAATAAGAAGGTGGCATCATGATTGGAGAAAGCTGCATCAACAGTCTATATTATGGAACTGGAATAAATGTGCTTGGTGAAAATAAGGAGGATTTGAAAAACTAACTAGAGAAGCTGAAAGGCTTTCATTATGAATTATGCTTCAACATACTGTAACGTTTGTCTTCAACTCTAATGCCTTATTGTAGAGTCAGGAACAATTAATAGCTGACCCTCTTTCAGAGGCTATAAATTTCATAGGAAGGAGATTGCCCATCTGTCTTCTACAGAATCACTTGTGAATTTGAACAAGAGAGGAATCAGATTTGAATTAACAGCACTACTCTACAGTTATATTACCAGGTCTCTCTTCAAACAGAGAGAAAACAAAAATCCCCACAACTGGACCAACAAGCAACACGATAATAAGAGGATAAATTATGTAATTTGCCAAGGATTTGTCTTATTTAAATCCACAATCAAAACACTGGACCATTTGGCAGCATCAAGATGGATGGTGAAGAGATTGAGGTTGTTCACAGCTTTAGTCTGCTTGGCTCCACAATCAACACTCTTGGCACCAGTAGCCAGGAAATTAAATGATGTATTACAATAGAAAAGTCTGCTGTCAGGGACCTCTCTAAAGTACTGAAGAGCAATGGTGTCTCTCTGGAGACTAAGACGAGTCTAATATAGGACATGGTCTTTGCAATCACTTGTTATGCATCAGAGAGTTGGGCAATGACTAGGGAGGATAGAAGGAAAATTGATGTCTTTGAGCTTTGGTGTTGGAAAAGGGTATTGAGAGTACCATGGACTGCTAAGAAAACAGGTTCATCCTGGAGGGTTAAACTGGGCTGCTCTTTGGAGGCAAGGATTCTGAGCCTTCATCTAACATACTTTGGTCATGTTGTAAGGAGAGATCGTTCCTTGGAGAAGGACATCATGCTTGGGAGGATGGAGGGACAGCGCAGGAGGGGAAGACCTTCTAGGGGGTGGAATGTTTCAGTGACTAGGGTAATCGGGATGGGTGTAAAGAGACAGTGAGGTTGGCACAGGACAGAAAAGAGTTTAAGGCTGTTGCACATAGGGTCACTATGAGTCCCAAGCAACTCAACGGCAATAACAACAGCAACAATCAAAACTTATGAGAGTAACAGTCAAGATATCAAATAATGAAATGCTTAGGACAAATCTATTGTCTTTTAAATGCTAAAAAACTAGGGTCATTTTAAATATTAAATGTACCTTAACAAACCATGATATTTTCAATTACTTCATATGTGTGTGAAAAATCAATGAGTGAAGAAAACCAAAGAATAATTGATACCTTTTAATTGTGTTGATAGCAATAAACACTGAATATACCATTGTTGTCGCTGTGTGTTATCAAGTCAACCACAACTCATAGTAACCATGTTGAACAACAGCTCGGAAACTTGGCCTGTTGCAAACCAACCTCATCATCTCTGGCACTGTTGACTTCACTGCCACAGTAACTGTGTCAGTCCATCTCATCCAGAGTCTTCCTCTCCTGTGCTGAACCTCTACTCTTCCAAACTTGTCTCTAAGGACTGGTCTCTCCTGGCAACATGCTCAATGTACATGAGAAGGAAAGAAGCACAAAATCTGTCTTTCAAAAAGGGAAGTCAAAGTGTTCTTTTACAGTGAGGATGGTAAGACTTCCTCTTACATACTTTAGAGCATGTTATCAGGAGATGTCTTAGTAAAGAACATTATACTTGGGAAAGTAGAGGATCAGTGCAGTAGAGGAAGACCTAAGATGAGATGGGCTGACATAGTGACTGCAACAATGGGTATATGGATGATGAAGATCATGATTTCATTGTCACTATGGTTGGAGATGACTTGGTGACACCTCACAGTTACAAAGAACCTTACACAAAGGAGATTAGCAGTCACATCCAGATTTGAGTCCTTTCTACTAAAGTCTCAAATTGCAAGGCACATGAACTTAAACAACAATTAAATACAGCAATAAGATGAAGAACTAAGTGGCTTTGTTTTGTTTGTGTTAAGTCTGAAATCACAGAAAGTCTAGTAATGTAGAATGCAAAATGTAAAGATGAATGTTAGGTAAAACAAAAGCTGAAAATGAAAATAAGCAAAGAAGCTTTTATTGATGCTCTCAGGCTCTCTGGTGTGGTTTTCTGACCCAGGCTGAAGGGAGAGGGAGGTAGAGACAGAGAAACAGGCTGGCAAGGCGGGTCAGAGAAGTTTGCATGTGGTGTGAAGAAGTGACCTTTTAATATACTCGGGGAGGAAGGGGCCATCTTCTGACAGGCAAAGTAGTCACGGGGCATGTTGATTGCGGCTGTTGGCATGGTTAGGTGGGCAGCAGCTGATGACATTGCTAGGCGGTCAGTCTCTTTGAAGAGGAAGGGGTTGTGGATCTTGCTGATTGGCGGTGGTGGTTGTCAGCAAGATAAGTAGTTGCCTGGGAGTGAGTCAGCCCCACAGGGCCTATCATCCCAGCCTTATTTTGGCTATATAGTGGTGGCATATTCTCTCTGGTTGCTTCCTGCTGCTAGAGGTCATCATGGGGATGCGGGAGAAATGTTGGGAGACAGCTTAATGGACAGTTGGGCATAAGGTTGGAGTAACATCTGGCTAACTGAAACACGAGAAATTTCATGGATACAAGCTTGAAAAAATTTTAGTAGGCATAGTGTAATTAATACCAATAAATGGATTATTAGTAATGGACTTGCAATGGGGATAGCCAAGCCATTAATGGTGATTGCCACCACCCTGACTGGATCCTGATGGCATCTTTCTTCTGTTGTAATTCATCTTGGAATTGGGTTAGGGTATCCAAATTTTCTTCAATTAGGCCTGTTTCATTAATATAATAACAACATTGTTCTCTGAGAAACAAACAGGTTCTGTCTTTGTCTGCTATAGGCAAGTCTAAGGCTTACCTGTTTTGATAAGATACCTGGGTTAAAGAGTTAATTTGGCACTGGAGAGAGGCTAAAGAGTTAGTAGAGGCATCCATGGCTATTTGGAGTTTGTGCTCCAGATTGACTGATGCTGTAAGGGAATAACCTACACCATGACCAGCTAAGCCCACTGCAATTATAGAGGATGCAAGAGAGATGCCAGCTGTAACTGGGGGGAACACAGCTCTTTGAGTTCTATGTCGATTGGCAGGTGTGAGGAGTGCAAATAATTTTTCTTGCCTGTACACCATAATCTGAGGAACTAAGGCCTGAGCAGGAATGCCTGGAAAGGGGGAAGATACTAATGAGGTGATATTGCAAGGGGTATGTGGTGTGGCACTTGAGACATAGCAAAAGGAATAGTTGGAGTCAGGGTCTTGCCAAAGAGGGAAATTTCATTTAGAGGAGATTTGGAGGAGGAGGAGGATGTGTTGAAGGCAGAGGCAGGTGGCATTGCAAGGAGAGGTGAACCATCCAGGAAGCACAAAGAAAGCAATCAGTTATATTGCCAATGCTTACATGATTGAGAAGATTAATGCCCTGGTGGATTAGTGGAAGCCAGGGAAAAGGGTGATAAGTATGAAGGGTTAAGGCTGAATCTAAAGAAGATTCCTGCTGGAGGATATTTTCTGATACATCAGCTAGCTGTTGGATAATCTGTGGTACTGCCCAGGTGTAGACCTGGAAGATCTGGAGGGTAGCTGAGGGGTAGGAATCTCAGAGCTAGTTATACGGTTTGGCTTCTACACCCTGTACCAACCGGCTATCCGAGGGGTCATAGATGGTAAACAACATGGCTGATCCTGACCTTTTGAGCACAGGCTTTGGACTATATGTACCTCCATTGATTGAATGGATTTTACAAGATGAGTGGGTTTCTGACCATTGCAATAATCACATACTTAGTCATAAAGGAAGCAAATAGCTGTAGCCGAGAACACAACAATTAAGAATTTTAAGGCCTATATATGCAATATTATTCAAAATGGGTGACCCTGAAAAACATTATGCTGAGAGAAATATCTCAGTCACAAAGGGACAAATATTATATGGTGCCACTGTTGTAGAATGAGGCTGACATTGGAGTGGGGGTAGACTGCACTTAAGCCGATGAGGGAGAGAATAGTTTAAAATTAATATATTTTAGGACATTATGATTATCATAAGGGTCCGGAATGAGAGCTGCAGAGTGGAGTATACTTGGGGTGGGGGTGGGGATGTGTGGGGTGGGGGAGGGGATTGTGTACAAATGAAGGAGTTTGTCTTTTGCTTTTCAAGGAGGGGAGCGAACCGGGGTAGAGGGGGGGGTGGGGTGGGCAGGGAGAAAAGTACAACAATGAATGAATGGAATTCCAAAATCTCTGTAGATGTTCATTGAAATTAATAATAATAATAATAATAATTTTTTTAAAATAATTTTAAGGCCTGGTAAGGTTTAAGGTAAAGTGAATGGGAGTTCGGCATCCCTCTGGCTGACAGTCGGCTGTGGCTGCATAATGGTTGTGGATGAGGGTATTTTTAGTCCACGTTTCCTGTATGTAAAACCTCCACACGTAGGCAGTGATTTTACTTGAACTTGTCTGGGACGTAAAAGGAGAAGGATGAGAGTGAAGAGAAGAGTCAGTGAAGATTTTAGGGAAAATAACCCGGGTGGGGCCTAGTAGGGTCAATGTCCTTTCAGCAGCAGTTTCAGGGTCTTCAGGCGACCGTTTGAGGTAGGAAACATGATACCATGATGAGTGACCTAGGAGCTTGGCTGCAGTTGGAGTTGTTAGGATGACTTTATGAGGGCTAGACCAGCAAGGGTAAAGGGAACTAGAATGGAGGTCTTTAAGAAAGACTGAGTCACCAGGCTGTAAAGGAGGAGTGTGCCTTTAATCAGAGGATGAGGTTATAGAAGGAAGAGACCTGTAAGCATGCTCACACAGGAGCTGCCGCAGTAAGGTGAGGTAGGGTAGATAAGATGCTAGGGGAGGAGGTTTCTGTGGAAAGTTATGGGTTAAAAGAAAGGAGTGGCCATAAACAATCTCAAAGGGGTTAGCCTTGAAGATGAACGGGGAGCAACACATAGGTGAGCTAGAGCCAGGGGAAGTAGAGCAAGCCAGGAGGGCTTTACCCCAAGGCTGAGTTTGGTCAGCTCATCCTTGAGAAAGCCGTTTGCCTATTCTACTTTTCCAGAGGATTGGGGACGGTATGGTATGTGTAGCTTCCAGATGATGTTGAGCGTTGTCGACACTTGCTGGAAACCTGTGAGACGAAAGTTGGGTCATTGTCAGATTGAATATGAGTGGATAAGCCAAAATGAGGGAGGATTTATTCCATTAAAGTTGATGAAACTACATCCGCAGTCTTCACAGGCAGTGGGGAATGATTTGATCCATCCTGAAAAGATGTCTACCATGATTAGGATGTAATGCCACTTTTTGTGTCTAGGCATGTGAGTGAAGTCAACTTGCCAGTTGAGAACAGGTAGATGGCCTCTCATTTGGTAGGTAGGGAACTTGGGTTGGAGGCTACCCTGGGGTGAAACTTTAGAGTAGATGGAGCAGTGGGAATGTACTAGTTGTATTTTTGTGGTGAGAGAAGGGGTCGAAAACAGAGGTTGGAGAAAGTGAAGGAGGACTTCAGGCCCAATATGGAGTGAGGATAAAGGTAGATCCAACCTGAATGTGTGATGGGTCCTCCTTTTGCCAGTAAGATGTCAGTTTCTGCTACGGAGTAAGTGGAACTGATATGTGGAGTAAGGAGTAAGACTGGAGCAGTGGACAAGAAAGAGGAGATGAGGCCTTGGGCTGTAGCATCTGCTTTAGCACTGCCCAAAGCAATAGGATCAAAGGAAGACTGGTAGCTTTTGTAGTGTACAAAAGTGTACAATAACTACCTTGGCCAGAAGAATGTTGTCGTCGTTATGTGCCGTCGAGTCGTTTGCGACTCATAGCGACCCTATGTACAACAGCCCTAAACTCTGCTCTGTCCTGTGCCAATTGCACTGCCTCTGACACACCCATCTCGATTACCCCAGTCACTAAATCAATCCACCTCATAGAGGGCCTTCCCCTCCTGCACCGTCCCTCCACCCTCCCAAGCATGA
>NW_006399752.1:18688637-18689505 GCF_000299155.1 Elephantulus edwardii
ACCCTCTGCAGCAAGCGCTTCAGGTCCTCCTCAGTTTCAGCAAGCAGGGTTGTGTCATCTGCATAACACAGATTGTTGATAGATCTTCCATCAATAATGACCCCACATTTCTCCTCACAGAGCCCAAAAGGAATAGCTTTCAGTAATTTAGAGATTAAGGTAGCATTCACAACAGGGGATCCCTTGGCAGTAAGAAACAAGAAGTAGGAGGCATGATGTAAAAGAACAGTAAAGAAGGCATCCTTAAGATCAAGGACAGTAAAATGTGTGGTTTCAAAAAATATATGAGAAAGCAAGGTGTAGGAGTTAGGGAATAATGGGTGGATGAGGGAGGCAGCCTGATTAGGTCCAGGACAAGCCTGTAAGCACCTGAGTGTTTGCATACAGCCAAAATGAAAGTGTTATATGGAGAGCTGGTAAGTATTAGAAGGCCTTGGCTGAGGAGCAGATTCCAAAAAGATGAGATTCTGAGAAAGGAAACTGAGGGTGTGGTGGAAATGTAGTAGGATCTTTAAAAGAGAGATATGAACAGATGGGTGGTAGGACACAACTACTGGCTTTGAGGTATCCCAGACTACAGGATCAATGATATCAGGAGGCAAAGGGTAATTGGAAGTAGAGGATGTTGATAGGTGATAAATTAGCAAGAGAAGAAGGGGGAAGGAAGACCCTGAAGAGATAGAAATAGTGGCACAGAGATTTTGGAGAATATTTCTACCTAAATTTCAGAACCATCTCAGGAACAGATTTGAGGCTTTGAACACTAATGAACAAAGGCCAGATGAGTTGTGGGAGGATATCAAAGGTATCATCCAGGAAGAGGGCAAACGGTCATTGCAAAGACAGAAGAGGAAGAAAAGACCAAAAT
>NW_006399752.1:18691330-18693394 GCF_000299155.1 Elephantulus edwardii
TATGAGTCGCAAGCAACTTGACGGCACATAACAACAACAACAACAACCCTGGAACTGCTGGGTGTCATGGATAAAGATTGGATTGTCTCTCAAGTTGTTCAGCATGTATCAACAACCCTGAACATCACCTGAAAACGGCATGTATCTTATCATCTTCAGTCATCTGAAAAGATAGAGCAAGCCAACTGTCTTCTAAAAGACCACCTCACCAAAATCTCCTGGATTACCGTACTCCCACTGGCTTTAACTGGGGTACATGCCACTCTGCACTCTCCCTCTGGACTCAGCCCATTCAAACTTCTTTACCAGTGCCCTTTCCTCCTCATACATAATTTTCCCATATAAACCTTCTCTACCAGCTTCCTACTTACCTTACCTATCTCTGCTATAACACCTTCTCAGCATTAATGGCTGCTCCTTGTTTTTTAAGTTTTTGCAGAAACAAATTCAAGAGGTCTCCTGTATCGCAGTAATCTGATGCTGCTTCACCCTTACTCCAAACTCCAAAGTGAACCTCCCAGTCCACCAGCCAGGCCAATTTACTGTCCCTGTTCAGCAGGAAGTAGCCAGAGAGACTACGTAGCCCCTATATAACCAAAAAGACTGCAATGAAAGGCCACCTGTAAGCTGGACAACATTCCACACTGACGCACCTCTTGGGAGAATTAAAATCAGCCTGATATAAGATAACTATAGCCAATCAGAAGAGAACACAACCACTGGCTACATCCTACCTAAACATCAGCTATGATGCAACCCAACTAAGTGTCCTAAGTAGCTCCTTACATGGTAATAGGCAGAGGACATACAATTAGTGCCCTCCACAGAGAGCTGACCACCAAATAAATCAATGTACTTCCCACCCCCATATATAAAACCTTTGTTGTAACTTTCCCACGTACAACTTCCCATCCCTACTGCCTCCCTCCAGCCTCGGGTTACGGGAACTTTGACAGAGAACTGATAATAAATTCCTTTGTTTTACTTCATCTGGTTCTCCTTGGCCTTTTCACCTCAAAATATATACACACACACACACACACACACACACACACACACATGCATATATGTATGTATGTATATGTATATATATCTCATATACTATATATCTCATATACTATACATCTCACATACTCTACATCTCACATACTATACATCTCACATACTATATATCTCATATACTATATATCTCATATGCTATATATCTCATATACTATATATCATCTCATATACTATATATCACCTCATATACTATATATCATCTCATATACTATATATCTCACATACTATATATATAACACATACTGTATATTATATATATTGATATATATTTGTTGTTAAGTACTGTTAAGTTGTCTGTGACCCATTGTGATCCTATGTACAGTAGCTCTGAAGCCTGCCCTGTTCTAATCCACTCTCACTAATTCCAACACACTAATCCCATTGTCCCAATTACTGTATCAATCCATCTCATCCAGGGTCTTGCTCTCTTGCACTGTCCCTCCACCCTTCTGAGAATGATGTCCTTCTATAAGGACCTCTCTCTCCTGGCCAACTGTCCAAAGTGTATGAGCTAGAGCGTCAAAATCCTAGCCTCCAAGGAGAAACTTGGTTTCACTGTCTCCAAGCCAGACCTATTTGTTTTCTTGGTGGTCAATGGTATGTTCAGCACTCATCTCTAGTATCACAACTCAAAGGCATCAGTTCTTCTTCTGTCATCCTTAGTCATTGTCTGTATAAATATTATGTGGATAGATAGATAAATAGATATAAAGATACAGGTATTAAGTGCTTTTGAATTGAGAATGACTCATAGTGAACCTATGAATAAATGTGTGAAACCTGTTCGAGAAGGAAATCATGCTTGAAGAATGGAGGGATATTGAAGGAGAGCAAGATACTGGATGAGATAGATTGACACAATGACTGGGATAATGAGGGTAGATGTGTCAGAGACATTGAGATTGGCTCAGGATATTATGGGTAGGGTCACTATAAGTCATAGCTGACTCGATGTCTCATAATAATAAAAACAACATATGTATATATACAAACATATATATG
>NW_006399752.1:18693494-18695582 GCF_000299155.1 Elephantulus edwardii
ACACACACACACACACACACACACACACACATATATAGTTATGGAGCACTGATAGGTTAGTGGTAGAAAATTGCACTAGCAATGCAAAGATGTATATTTCAAATCAACTAGCTGTTCTATTGGAGAAAGATGGGAAGAGTTCTGTGTGATTTATTGCCTTTGAAAACTGGCTCGAGGTCATCTATGGGTCAGTTTCAATACCAAAAACCAATATGCATATAAATTATATAGGAAAAAAAACCCTTCTAAATATGAGAAAAACCCAATAAAGCTATAAAATTATAAATGATATGAATAAAATAGAGAAAAAATTATTATAAAAATATAAAAAGACCTTTAACTCTATTCATAAAATATGTAAAGGTAAATAGAACAAAAAGTGGATATCATTTCTTAATGCCAAATGCAAATATAACAAACTGACCAAAAACTCACAATATTCTCTGTTGTTGAAATTGTCACTCTCGTACATTGCTGATAAGAATGGGAAATTTCACAATGCTTGTGGAGGAGACTTTGGTAATATTTTTTTAAAAAAAACATATAGATTTCACAAAAGAATTTCCATAAATCTATTCCAGAGGTATTCTGACAAAATACAACCATGTTCATATAAAACATTATCCACTTAAATTATTTGTAATAGAAGGACATTGCAAATAAACTCATTTTCATTTTAAGAAGATAGTTAAATAAATGATGACAGCCATAGCAAGAAACTACTATGAATGAATGAATATGTAGAATTTGTAAACCCAGAATTCAATCAGAAAAGTCACTTTTAGTGGGAGAGACAGGCTTCTGTGGACCCATCACACAGTCATTTATTGTATTGTTGTTAGGTGCTGTTCATTTCAGTATGTCTTATAATGACCAAATGAATGACAAATGAACTTGTCCTATCCTGTGTCATCCACATAATGTCCAACACACTTAAGTTCATTGCTTCAGTGACTGTGTTAATCCACCTGATTAAGGTCTTCCTTTCTTTGGCCATACTTCCACTTTCCCAAGCATGATGTCTCTCTCCAAAGACTAAGCTCTCCTAGCAAAATGCCCAAAATATGCCTGTAGTGCAAAAAACAGGCAAAAAGGATCAGTAGTCAGAAAGCATGAACTTGATGACTGAAAGTATGCTGAAGACAGAATGATAGAATTCTGTACAATCAAAGATCTATTCACTAGAAACATCTTTTATAAGAAGCATAAATTATGACTACACATATGGATTTCACCTAATGGTCTACACAGAAATCAGATTAATTACATCTGTGGAAGAAATCACTGGGGAAGTTCAATATCAGATGTGAATACTAGGCCAGGTGCTAATGGACTGGACCATCAACTACTCATATGCAAGTTCAAACTTAAGATAAAATTAAATCCACAAGAACCAAAGTTTGACCTCAAGTCTATTCCACCAGAATTTAAAGACCATCTCAGTATTTGTCCTTTTAGGACTGAGCTATTTCATTCAGCATAAAGTCCTCCAGAGTTACTCATTTTGTATAATATTTCATGAATTCCTTGTTTTTCAATGCTGCATATTATTCCATTGTGTGAATACACCACAGCTTCTCTATCCATTTGTTTGTTAATGGGCAGTTGGGTTGTTTCTAACTCTTTACAATTGTGAACAAAGTCACAATAAACACAGGTGTGCATAATTGTTTGGATGGCAGTTCTGATTTCTTAAGGGTATATTTTCAGTAGTGGAATTGCTGGATCAAATGGTATTTCTATATCCAACTTTTTGAAAAAGTGCCATACTGCTTTCCAGAATGGCAGCACTATTTTACACTCCCATCAACAGTGAATAAGGGCTTCAGTTTCTCGACAACCTCGCCAGCATTTATTATTTGCTGCTATGTTGAATTTTGCTATTTTTAGTGGGTGGGATGATATCTCAGAGTCGTTTTGATTTTCATCTACCTGAGAGCTAGGGATTTTGAACATTTCTTCATGTGTTTGTTTGCCATTGAATGCCTTCTTTGGTGAAGTATCTGTTCATACCCTGTGGCCATTTTTCAATTGAGTTATTTACCTTTATCTTGTTGTGGTGCTCAAGTTGTTATGCCCCAAATCCAG
>NW_006399752.1:18702669-18734391 GCF_000299155.1 Elephantulus edwardii
GGCCCCGATTCTGGGCTGTCCTGCCTATTTAAAGGGGAAAGCCCGCGAAAACAGGGTGATACAGGATTGGCTGATTCAAAGGAAAGCCTGCGAAAACATGGTGATACAGGATTGGCTGATGTTTGGGTGGGGGCTCTTTTCTCCCTTTCCCCACCGCTTTCAGTTTACTGCTTTAGAGGCATATATATTTTAAAATGACATATTGGTTACAAAATGGAGTCCCTCAAAGTAATCTATAAATTCTAAATATAAATCTCTTCTTAGACATGTTAGTCTTAAATAGTCATCCCCAGTCTGCGGCTTTCTTTTTCACCCTGTTGGAGAAATCTTTTGATGTGTATAGGAAACTGATTCGTAGAATGTCCAAAATATGACTGATATCAGGGTTGGGGGAAAATAAAGAAAAGAGGGGACAAATAGTGTACACTGCATTGAAACAGATGAGGGAGAGAACTGCTTAAAATAAATATAGAATTAGGTATTATTTGCATTACAATGGTCCAGAATAAAAGCTGCATAGTAAAGTGAACTGGAGGGGGGAATTGTACAACTATGAAAGAATACTTCCCCCCCCCAAGAAAGGTAGAAGAGATCTGGGGTGGAGACCAGGGAGGAAAATGTGCAATACTGAATGAATGGAAATTCAAGTTCTCTATAAATTTTCATTAAAATCTCAATTAAAAATAACTTAGTTCAGAAACTTGCTAAGTATAAGAACTTTGTAAAGGTACTTATGCAATTTATAAAACCAAGTTAAAATTACGATATTTAGAGAAACAAACAATTTTAATGAACTTTTAATTTTTTATATTGAATGTATAGTCAGTTGTACAATTTTGGATATTTTATGTGAACACCTGAGGTTTATATCACTCAGAATATACTTCTGTAACTGATATTTTAAACTAAAACTATTCATCTTGTCATTTTCTTAATGTTCACTTATGACTTTGTTAGTAATAATATAAGCAATAAAGCTACATCTTTTTTAAATTAATTAATTAATTTTTTACAAAGACCATCTCAGGAACATGTTTGAAGCCTTGAGCACAAATGAATGAAGACCAGATGATCTTTGGGAGGATATAAAGAATATCATTTATGAAGAATGCAAAATGTCATTACAAAACAAAGAAAAAAAGACCAAGATGGATCTCAGAAGAGACTGAATATTGCACTACAATGCCAAGAAACAAAGAAAAACAAAGAAAGAAGTTAAGAAGCTGAACAGAATATTTCAAAGAGCCCTTTGCTTGGAATGACAAAGCAAAGTATTGTATTGAGATGTGCAAGTAGCTGGAGTTGCAAAATTAAAAAGGCCAAACTCACTCAGCATTTCTTAAGCTAAAGCATCTGAAGAAAAAGTTCAAATATCGAGTTGCAATATTTAAGGATGCTGAAGGCAGAATGCTGAATGACTCAGAAAGTATCAAAAGAAGATGGAAGGAGTACACAAAAGCACTATACCAAAAAGTATTGGCTGACACTGAAGAATTTCATGAAACAACATATGATCAAGAACCTATGATGATGAAGAAGGAAGTTCAAGCTGCTCTGAAGGCATTTGCAAAAAACAAAGCCCCAGGAATGGAAGGAATACCAATTCATATTTCAGCAAACATATGCTTCCTGGGACACCAGGTTGTGCCAAGAAATCTGAGGACAACCACCTGGCCAACTGACTGCTTGGGACATATTTATTTCCATTCAAGGTTATCCAACAAAGTGAAAATTACTGAAAAATATCCATGCAATATAATATTCCATGCAAGCCAGATCCTGCTAAAGATTATTCAGAAACAACTGTAACAGCACATCATCAGAAAACTTGCCAGATATGCAGGCTCAGTTTAGAAGAGTCCATGGCATTGGGCCATTATAACCTGTGTTAGATAGAACTTAGCTGAAGCAGAGAGTAGGGGAGGGACATTTATCTGTGTTTCATTAACTATGGAAAGGTATTTGACTGTGCGGATCACAATAAATTGTGGCTAACTTTGAGATGAATGGGCATCCCAGAATACTTAACTGTGCTCATGTAATAGCTAGACCTGGACCAAGAAGCAGTAGTCAGAACAGGGGAGGGAAATACTGCATGGTTTAGAATCAGGAAAAGTCTAAGTCAGGGATGTATCCTATCTCTATACCTTTAAAAAAAATTGAGATTTTAATGAAAGTTTATAAAGGACTTGTATTTCTATTGATTCATTGCTCTATACCTTTTTAATCTATATGTAAAACAGATCATTTAGGAGGCTAGACATTATGAGGAGGAATGTGGCGCCAGGATTGGAGGAAGGCTCATCAACAACCTGTGATATGCAGATGATACAAACGTGCTTGCTGAAACTGAGGAGAACAGTAGATGTTTGCTGCAGAAGGTCAAGGACTGAAGTCTCCAATGTGGACTGAAGCTCAACATCAAGGAAACAAAGACTCTCACCACTGGGCCAATTGGCAACTCCATAATAGATGGAGAAGAAACTGAAGTTGTTTAGAATTTCAGCTGTCTCAGACCCCAAATCAGTACTCTTGGCACCAACCAAAAGCTCACAGTTAGAAAACACCAGCTGATCCACAGGAGAAAGATGGTATATCCTCCTGTGAATTGACAGTTTCTGAAAACCTACTGGAGTTAGGTTTTTAGAACAATAAGTTGAGTTTGGTTAGAGACACTAGAAGATAACAGCAGCTATGTTGTCTTTTGTACACAAAGCCTCAGTGGTAGGAAGGAAGATTATGACAATACCTGTTGTCAATGACATCATCTTCCTTGTATCCCCAATCAACACTCTTGGTATCAGCAGTTAGGAAATCAAAAGACATATTTCGTTGGGAAAGTCTGCTGTCAGGGAGCTCACTAAGGTACTGAGAAGTAATGCTTTCTGTTGAAGACTAAAGTGCACTTGATTCATGCCATGGTCTTTTCAATCACTTATTACGTATCTAGGAGCTGGACAATGAATAAGATTGACTGAAGAAAAATTGGTGCTTTTGAATTGCAGTGTGAAAGGAAAAGACTAAATATGTCTTGAAGTACCAAAATAACAAACAGATATATCTTGGAGAAGGTGCAGCCAGTGTACTTGTCAGACAAATGGATAATGAAGTTTTGGTTTATGTAATCTTGGGCATTTTGCTAGAATGGGGTATTCACTGGAAAGAGACATCATGTCAGGAAAGGTGGAAGGTCAGTGAAAGACGAATCGACTCAGCGAGTGCAGAAATGGGCTCAAGTATGAGGACAGCACAAGATAGGACAGGTCAGACCTACTGTTCACAGGGTTGCTCTGAGTAATACTCAACTTGATGGTTCATAACAACAATATCCAATAACTTTTGCATTGTTTAAAAAGCTTGGTTGAGGCTTGAGTTCATTATTCTTTCTTTCCCCAGAGAAGTATTCAAATGTGACATGGTTTTCTGATTGCCCCCCAAAATTACCCTTATCTTGTATCCACAGCAGCCTGTGTTGTTAATGGTTTTCTCCTGTGTCTTCCCTCAGTCTGAAAGGATTAGCAGATACACCATTCTGTCCCACTCGGAGAGTCTCTCAGTTCTTCCCTGTCCTGCTTTCTTGTCAGCATACAAAGACCCAGTGTGCCTGCAGATTCCGCAGAATTTCAGGCCTCAACTGCTACTATATTGTCAGACTAGGTCTTTGAGAAGTCATTAAAACTTCAAAGATTTTTCTTTTTCTAACTGCATTATGATACTAACTTCCTCCTTATGTTCTAGCAAAATTTATGCCATTTGTGGATTCTGTTTCTCCTCTAAGGAATTATCACCACAGATTTCCTGCAGAATGAAATGTGCTTGTTTGCTTTGTAACTTTAGCTTTTTGATGAGGTCTAAGTACATTATGATTTCGAAGATTCATAGCCTTTTTTCATTTTTAGGGATGAAGTGAAATTCTCTTATGGCTTTACAATTCCTAGCAGAAATAAAACTAATATACTACGTTTTAATTTTAAATTCAGGTGGGATAGGCTCAAGGTCATATTTTGGTTCCTGTGGATTTGATTTAATTTTCCTTAGCTTCAGCCTGAAATTGTATATGAGTAGTTGGTGGCCTGTTCCACTCTCAGCACCTGGCAAGGATTCTGTGGCTTCATCTGACATACTTTGGTTATATTGCAAGGAGGAACCAATTCTTGGAGAAAGACATCATGCTTAGGAGGGTGGAGGGACAGTGCAAGAGAAGATCCTCAATGAGATGGATTGATTCAGTGACTGGTGTAATGGGAGTGGGTGTGTCAGAGACAGTGAGATTGGCACAGGATAGAGCAAGGTTTAGGGTCACTGTACATAGGGTCGCTATGTTTCTCGACAACATATAACAACAATGACAGCAACTGTTTTAATTAACTTAATAGAAAGAAATATAACAAGGAAGTTATTATTTTGATAAAGAAGATAAAATACAATTGCAAAGTAATTGAAAATGAAAGTGAGAATAAATATTGGCTATTGATGTTTCCATGCTCCTAAACAACTGCTACCACATTTCTTTTTTTTTTTTTTTTCAATTTCCCTACTCTTTCCTCCCTGTCATCTGCTAAACTTGGTTTTTTTTTGTTTTTTTTTTTAATTTTTTTCAATGCCGTCCTCAATGGATATCCTTGCTCTTTGGGGGAAAAAAAAATCTATGACAGGAGATTTCATAATAAGTCTATTAAAAACTAATGTCCCTTCTATCTTTATTCTTTGAAAAGCTTAGCGTTGAGTACTCCCAGCATCCATATTGTGCTTTCAGCCAAGATCCATCTGGTATCAGTTAACAGTATCTCCGGTGCTACTGGCCTCTTCTAAAGCCAGCTTGGACTTTCAGTAGCTCTCTGTTAGTGAACATCATCCCTTCTCTAGACATTTGGAGATGATCTTCAACAGTATTTGGCTTGTGTGTGCAATATTAATGACTTTTAAAAACAAGTTCCACATTCTAATGGTTCACCTCTCTTGGGAATGGAAATAAATTTGAGTCTCTTCCTGTCAGTTGGCCACCTGGAGGCCCATACAGACGCACCAACAGCCAAGGTCTCAGTCAGAAGGCCTCCAGGCACCACTTGTTGCCCCATTTAGACTCCAGCCATGAGGCTCTGACAGAACTTTGGTAAGATGTTGAGTATTCTTTTCTTATACATCCCCTGCCATTTGATAGTGCTTGAGACAACTGTGTACATATAGTGACTACTAGAAATGAGATGTTAAAAAAGTAAGTCTCTCATCATTCTGCATTGTGTCTGTTCTGTATATTAGGCTCAGATTGAACAACGTACTGTAAACTGTTTTTCTGTGAATTCAGTGAGGCACCTTGATTTGTTGACATCTGGCCTACTTCCAGTCCTGCAATGGCTTGTAAAAATACAAGTTCACAGTAACAAAACCTTTTCACATACTAATAATAATGACCTGTAGTATAAAATTTGATTGAATATAATTATGCATTTTTATACTAGAGAGTGATAATATTTTTAAAAAATATTTTCATTACTGATCATATAAAAATTAAAAATGCAGATTACCAATGAGAGGTAATATTTTGCCATTTATCTGCTTTATTTTCAAGTTTTGCTATTGCATACACCTTTAGAATTTCATTTCTAATGTATTTTTTCAAAGACATGGCTAGTAACTAGTATAACAATTTCTTGTACAAAAGAAAGTGAACAGAGAATAAGTATAGGTGTGGGGGAAGATATGAAGAAATTTAAAAAAATGAGCTTTTTATGTATTTAAAGGAAATTAAGATAAAAAGACAGTTTTACAAAAGTAAAGACTTTATCCTTCTCACTTAAAGCAAATGGAAAATAATACATAGAAATTTTCAGAAAATTTAATAGTTTGCTATATATTTTATACTTTCATCAGTAATAAAGAACCACTTATTTTTCTGGTATATGATCGCTGGCATGTAGCCAGTAAAGACCAATCTTTGAGAAAGGGTATCATTTTTGGGAAGGTTTAGGGATAGTGCAAGAGAGGAAGACCCCGGATGAGATGGATTGACACAACAACTGGGGCAATGACGATAGGTGTGTCAGAAACAGTGAGACTGGCTCAAATTAAAGCAGAATTCAGAGCTCTTGTGCGTGCTCTGTGCCTTATTTACAGCATGAGCTTGCTAGAGTTCACTGATGTAGCCTCTGTGTATTTTGCGAGTCAACATAGCACATCTAACAATGCATCAGACAATAGGTATTGTTATGCATTGCCAAGGTGGAAACAACTCATAGCTGTGCCTCCAGCATGTTTTTTAGAAGCATTAAATCATTTGGGAAGAGGTTTCCTATCTTTCTACTGCAGAGCAGTTGGTGGTTTTAAACTGTGTGCTTTTGGGTTGGTAGTACAACTCCTTATTATTAATTATAGCATTTTCATTAACTAATTTTGTAAATAGATCACTAGAGCTCTGTTCCTAGCTTGCCTTATTTTGGAAGCTTTGCTGAGACCTGTCAACTATAGCTGACCATACTGTTAGTTAAAAATCTGGTAGAATAGTTTCCAGCATCAAATAACGTGTAAGTCACCACAATATGACAAATTTATAGGTATTAGACCTGTTAAAGAAGAGTCACGAATTCCAAATTCTTCACAATTCTTACCATGACATATTAAAATTTGCAAGACGTAAGATTTTTGATGAGAAGAAAATTCACAGTGTTAAATGTTGATAGTAGGGGGGCAAAACCTAAATTTTAAAATGACCTATGCCTCTACCTTACAAACCTACAGAGAAAAAAGAAATCAAGAGCAAACAGAAGACAGAAAAGAATAAATATAAGAACAAATCTAGACTAAAATCTTTGTGATTTTAGATAAAGAGGAGATTTATTCAAAATGGGGGACCCTGGAGGACATTATGCTGAGTGAAATATCTCAGTCACAAAGGGAAAAATATTATATGGTGCCACTGTTGTACAATGAGGCTGACATCGGAGTGGGGGCAAGACTGAGAAAAACTGGATAAATTATGCTTACTGCATTGAAGCCAATGAGAGAGAGAGAGAATAGTTTAAAAGTAATATATTTTAGGGGATTATGATTATCATAAGAGTCTGTAATGAGGGTTGCAGAGTGGAGTATACTTGGGGTGGCGAGGGGTGGGGGTATGTGGAGGGATTGTGTACCAATGAAGGAGTGTTGCTTTTCAAAGAAAAGAGAGAAATGGGGGTGGGGGTGGGATGGGCGGGGAGAAAAGTGCAACAGTGAATTAATGGAAATACAATATCTCTGTAGATGTTCATTGAAATTAATAAAAAAAGAAGAGATTTTTATGACTTGATGCAAAAATCATGATTTATAAAACTGTTGACTTTTATAAAAATTAAAAATTTTGCTTCATGAAATCCTATGAAAAACCTACAAAGTGATAGAAAGTATTTTCAAATCATATTTTAAACAAATTGTAGTGTCTTTACTATATTAAAAACTGTCAAATTTTAACATTTAGGTAAACCCTAATATCCAATTAGAAATTGGTCAAAATACATTAGCAAGAATTTGACTGAAAAGAGTATACACAAGAAGAGGTGTAGAAAAGAGAACTTTATAGGACTATAAAAGAGTTACCTGAGAAATTCTTGTAATGATGGAATTGTTCATTATCTTGTTGAAAGTGATACATACACAAATTTACATGTGGTAAAGGTAAATACTCACAAATACATGTTGTTGTTGTTATGTGCAAACAGACTTATAGCTGACTCTCCAGTGGGTTTTAAGAGTCACATGAGAGGAAATTGCCTTTCCTTCTCCTGTGGAGCAGATGGTGGATATGAACGGCATGCCTTTGGGATTGTACTGCAACTCCTTATCACTAAGCCAACAGAGTGGAGCTCACACTTAGGAAATTAGAATCAGATCGAAGTGTATCACAATGCCAGTAACCAGCTGTAATATTTCAGAATGTTTCAGAAGATGTGCGCATTGGGCTACGTTGAGTGAAGTGCACATGCTGGCCCTCAGTGTTATTTTCTTAAAACCACATATTAATATGTAGTTATCTCCATAATTGTTGTTATGAGGTGCCATGGAGTTGAGTCTGACTCATAATGATACTACGTACAATGCATTGAAATCATGCTCAATCTTGCACCATCTTCACAACCTCTGCTCTGCTTAAGGGCATCTTTGTGGTCACTTTGAGGGTCTTCTCTTTCTCTAGCTCTGCATCTTTCCAAGCATGACTGAACCATGCTTAAATTATGTGAGCCCAAGTGTCACTAAGGAACACGCTGAATGTACATCTTCTAAGACAAATTTGTTTGTTGTTTTGGCAGTTCATGGAATATCTAACAGCTTTAACCATCACCACAATTCAAGATATGAACTACTTTACTCTTTGCTAACTTTTACAAGCATATGAAGCAATGGGAAATATGGCATGGTCCAGCACACTATAAACTTTAAATTGATATCCTTGATCTTTGACACAAAAATTACTTTGATAGGAAGCCTTAATAATAATAATTCCATTTAAAATTAATGTCCCTCCTAACATTTCTCTCTGAAAAGCTTAGCATTGAATACTCTCAACATCGAAATTATTCTTTATAAACACAATTTTATCTGTGAAAATAGTCAAAGTTCTCTTGAAAAATGAAATAAGAAACAAACCAGATAATTCTTGTGTTACAAGTAAGCAAGAAAACAACTAATGACCATTAGAATCATGTTAAAATAACAAAGAAAGTGAATTTTAAAGTCTGCCATTTGCCAAGATGGTTCTTTTTAAACATTAATGAAAATATAATTTATAATGGATATAAAAGTATAAAAAAACCCAAAAAACTAAAACACATAGCGACTCATAGTGACCCTATGTACAACAGCCCTAATCCCAACTCTATCCTATGGCAATCTTATTGTCTCTGACACACCTACCCCCACTACCCCAGTCACTGAATCAATCGTCTCATCAAGTGTCTTCCTTTCTTGCACTGTTCCTCCACCTCCCAATCATAACATCCCTCTCTGATTATTTATATATGATCCTAAGGAATTAACTTATTTTCCAAGGAACTGATAAATAAAGGTCAATGGTAAAATTAATTTTATTATTGCAGTACAAATATTTCTAAGGATAGTTAGTTGATTAAGGATAATTTTTCTATATATAAAAATTACAGTTAACAAATATCAGAAATGAGTATAAAATGAATTGCAGAAATAAATATCTATATTAACTTTTCTAAATATGATGCTGGGAAGGACAGAGGGTCAGCAAATGAGAGGATGACCCTCACCAGGTGGATTGACATGGTGACGCTTGCAATAGGCTCTTGTGTGTCAGGAAGTGTGAGGATGGCACAGGAAAGAATAGGGTTCAGATCTTTTGTTCATAGGGTCACTATGAGTTGTACTCAACTTGATGACACCTAACAACAACAACAATGGTTGTTGTTGTTGTTGTTGTTGTCACTGAGTCCTGAATAGCTCATAAAGATCCTATGAACAAAAAACCTGAAGCCTTTCTATTACTATTGCTTCTCAAAGTTTATAGAGTTTCCAGAAGCATGTTGTTTAGGAAGTGTATGCTACTCCTGCTTCAAAATCTTTCTTAAACTGGGAGCTCCACCAAACATATTGGGTAACATTTGAGTAACACCATGAGTAACAGTTATGCCATCTGACACCTTAGTGGCACAAGGTCCAGCATCCCAGCAACCTCAGGTTACCTCAGCACAGCACATTGACAGAAGAGTTCTGTACCACTTAGAAGAATGTCCCTCCAAAATATAATAACCAACTTTTACATACAATGGCCTTCCCTGAGGTCTTGTTGACTCTAATCAAAATCCTTAAATAAAATACAAGCAATATAGTATGTTGTATCATTATGTGCTATTGAGTCACCTGTGACCTGTAGCAACCCTATGTACAGCAGCTCTGAACCCTTCCTTGTCCTGAGCCAGTCTTACTAATTACAACATACCAATACCCACTGCCCCAGATATTGTATCAATCCATTTCATCCCGAGTCTTCCTCTTCTGCACTGTCCCTCCATCCTTCTAAGCATGATGTCTTTCTCCAAGGACCAGTCTCTCCTGGCCACTTGCCCAACATATGTGAGACAGATCTTCAAAATCCTAGTCTCCAAAGAGAAACTTGGTTTCACCCTCTCCAACACAGATGTATTTTCTTTGCAGTCTATGGTATATTCAAGATGCTTCTCCAGCACTACAACTTGAAGGCATAGATTCTTCTTCTATCATCTTTACTCATTGTCCAGCTCTCTGAAGCATAATAAGTGATTGTAAAGACCATGGCCTGAATTAGATGCACCTTTGTCTATAGACTGGCATTGTTTTTCAGCACTCTGGAGAGGTCCCTAACAGCAGATTTCAGTGTTTGCTGAAACTGCTAAATTGACTGGTAGGGGATTTTGTACTGAATATCTTAGACATCTGAATCGCATAATCAATGATAAAACAATTAATAATGACAAAAACAATCAGTTCCTTGATTACTAATACATAGCTTTGACATGAAATGAATTTGTATCTAATCAAAACCATAGATTCAATTAGCAGTGTGAAGAAATAGAAAAGATGAAAAAAATGTAATAAAGATACAGTATGGATCTTTTTACTTCAATTATTTTGTGAACAAGACTTACCAATTTATGAAATATAGTTGTGTCCATGTGACTTAAAATTGTCTATGAAAGTTATAGAGAGTCCTTTAGAAATACAATTATTACCTGGGTAAAATCAATGAGGAGAATTTTGCTGAAACTGTTGAAAAAGTATTCATTCTTTCCCTGAGGTTTGTAAAATATAAGTGTTGGAGTTGCTGCTGTCCTTCTTTCTTAAAACTCAGTATCTGGGATTGGAATGAAGCCAAAACAGATTTAAGTAGGTAAAGAGAAAAAGAAGTTTTATGCTTTTGTTTGAAACTTAGAACTAGATACACGTAAAGCCAATGTACTCATAAAAATTTTACTGAAAAAAATGTGTGTGCATGTATCTAGGGGTGTGGGAGGGCAGAGCAATGTTTCTACGTATCAGTGCTTCTGCACATTTGAGGTGGATTGCTGTTGAAATGAAATCCTGAAAATTACTAAGTACTATGCTACATAGAGCTTGGAAGCAGGAGTGGCATCCACTTCTCTAATAGTTTGCCTCCGGAAACCCTGTGAACCTGGAGAAGGGATGAAAGTCACACAAATATTGAGGACTTTCATTCATAGGGTCGCTATGAGTTTCCTATGACTCAACAACACTTGACAACAATAACAATATGCTACATAGAAGACAAAGCATAATAGTGAAATGAGCAAAGGGCTGGAGTTAGAGAATAAAGAAAGGGGTGAAAAAATCACGCAGCATTTCTCAAGCTGAGAGAACTGAAAACTACTTAGGAGTTTTAAATTGCAATACTGAGTGATGCTATGTACAACATATTGAATGATCCAAGAAGCATTAAAAGAAGATAGAAGGCATATACATAATCACTCTACCAAAAGAATTAGTTGACATTAGAAAACTTTAGAAAAAGTTCAAGCTTCACTGAAGACACTGGCAAAAAAAAAAAAAAAAAAAAGGCCAGAATAATAGGATATTGATTGACATATTTCAACTAACAGATATAATCTTGGTACATCAGTCGATGCAAGGAAGTTTGGAGGACAGCTGCCAGGCTGAAATAGATCCACATTTATTCCCATTTCCAAGAAAAGTGATCCAACAGAATGTGAAAACTATTGAACAATATCATTAATATCACATGCAAGCAAACTATTGCTGAAGATCTTTCAAAACTGACTTGAATAGCACATTGACTGGGAACTTCCAGATGTTCACGCTGGATTTAGAAGAGGGTGTGGCACCAGGAATATCATTGCTGATATCAGATGTATCCTGACTAAAAGCAGTGAATACAAGAAGAATGTCTAAACTATGGTTAACATTGAGAAGACTGAGTATTCCAGATCAGTTAATTGTGCTCAAACAAAATCCATAACTATACAAAGAAACTGCTGTCCAAATGGAACAAGAAAATACTGTATGGTTTAAAATCAGGAAGGGTATGTCTCAGAGTTATATCCTTTCCCCATAGCTATTAAATTTACATTCTGTGTAAATAATTTCTGAAGCTGAACTCTATGAAGAAGAATGTGACATAAGAATCAGAAGAAAACTAATTGACAACTTATGTTATGCATAGGATACAATCTTGCTTACTGAAAGCAATGAGAACTTGACACACTTGCTGAAGATCAAAGACTACAGCCTTCAATGTAGATTCCATCTCAAAATCAAGAAAACAAAGGTACTTACCAGTAGGCCAATAGGCAACATCATGATAGATGGAGAAAGGTTAGAAATGATCAATGATCTTATCTTACTTGGATCCACAGATGACACCTTGGTATTTATCAATCATAAGATAAGGGACATATTGCTTTGAGCAAGTGTGCTCTCAGGGACCACTCCCAACTGCTGAAGGCCAATGTTGTAAGTCTGAAGACTAAGGTGTATGTGATTTAGCCTATGACCTTTTCTATTACTTGTTATCCATCTGAGAACTGGACAATGAATAAGCATGACAGAAGAAGAATTGATGCCTTTGAATTGTGGCATTGGATTGAGGACTGAACATTCCATGGACTGCCAAAAGAACAAGTATGTCTTAGAAAGGATACACCCAGAATCCTCCTAGGAGACAAGGATGACAAAGCTTCTTTCTCATGCTTTGGCCATGTTGCAAGGATGACAAAAGTGTTATCCCTCATGCTTTGGACATGGTTCCATTCCTTGGAAAATGATATCATGCTTGGAAAAGTGGAAAATCATTAAAAGAGAGGAAGACCTCTAATGAGATGAAGAGGCACGACAGCCACAACAATGAACTCAAGTGTATCAGATATGGTCAGGATGGTATATGAAAAGACAAGATTCAGATCTGTCATTCACAGGGTGGCTATGAGTTATACTCAACTTGATGGTACCTAATAACAAACATAACAACAAAAACAGCATAATTGAGTGATTGTTGTTGGATACCATAGAGTCAGAACCCACCTATAGTGACCTTCTGGTGGGTTTTCAGAGGCAGTTAATCTCATGCACAGAGAGTGCCCATCCCTCTCCTGCAGAGCAACTAGTGACCTTGAACCGTGTATCTTTGGGATTGCAGGGCAGCTTAGAGAGTGATTTAGCTGCACTTTTTTTTTTAAAGCAGGAATTTCTGTAATAAGAACATCTAGTGGCCAAATGATAAGAAGCTGCATAACAACTCAAAGCACTCACAGTTTAAACAGAACTGTGGCTCCATAGGAGAAAGATGGGAAATATCTGGTATGATTAACTGCCTCTGAAAACCAGCTAAAGGGTCAGCTACGGGTTGGTTCCTACTTGATGGCAGACAACAACAACAACAGTCAACTATAAAGAGCTCTGGTAACTTCATGGAAAACAATTCCACTGTCAATCCAAGACTTTTCAAATCTTCAACTGCCCAGTGGGAGAATGATGGGCAACTGGCTGAAGGGTCAGCTATGAGTTAGTTTCAATTTGATGGTACACACAACTAATCAACCATATAATGTCTGGTTTAAATATCTAAAAGCCTTTTGTTTATAAATCACTATGATATTTTTAAATACCTTTTTAATAAATCTCTGAAAATTTCTCATTGTCATGAAGTTGGAACAAATGGAGAGTTGACTATCAAGTTTTGAAGACTTTAAATGCAAGAGGGAAGATTGCCTATTTTTCGTCTGTGGAGTAGCTCATAGATTCGTACTATCAGACTGAAGCTTTATGTTAGCAGCACAACTCCTTATGTAATAAGTCACCAAAGCTCCCTCTCTGCAAACTAGTAAAAATGAATTGATATTCTTTATAGTCATATCAAATAAGAGGTATTAAAGATTAGGGTTTACTCTTCTAGAAAGAACTTTAATCTCTTACTTTGTATTTTAAATAATGATCAGCCAAGTGTCACGTAAATTCTTTTGATTATGGGATACTTAAAATTTTTCAAATAGTTTCACCTGTGAAACAAAAGGATATAAAATACATGTAGGCAGTATTATGTGCCTTGGATTTTTTCCCACTCTTCAACTCAACACAATTCTTTCAATGGTATGGCTCTTGGATAACTTTATCCCTTTGTTTACATATCTCTGAGCATTCACTTGCATATTATGATACCAAGATTAAACAGAATATTCCACAAGTAATCTTATCAGTGCGATTCTTTAGAGTCTATTCATTCTATTGACTATAATAAGTATATATTCTTTTAACTTTTGTTTTCAAGCATTCTTATGTAGTTTCCTAGACTTAATGTCTGCTTACAAATCTTTAGATTCTAGGTAACTTGGGAAACTAGATAAAGTAGATGTATTTAATACTAAAAAAAGTTGCTAAAGTTGATGATGGCTAAAAAAAAAACTTACCACATTGAGCAAGCAGGTTTTTTCTTTAATATTTTGTCATTATAGTTCTAGTATGAATTTAATAGTTTCCTTTCTTATTCTAAGCTCATTATTACTTGTAGATTTATTTTGTATAAATTCCCTTATTAAATGTAAGCATTTCATTAGAATAGTTTGGATTTTGTATTTAGTTTTCCGGAAGACAAAACATATTCTCCCATTTCCAATATTTCCTTTATTGTTTCTTGTTCTTGTTGAATCCCATATAATGTTAAATAACTTATTTTGAGTGAGCATAAAAAAAGTAGATAAATGTTTTAACAAAATTGGCTTAGGAAGTAACTGGCTAAGGTTGAATGCAGATTTTTGAGACCACATTTTTCCTTCTTTGCTACTCTAATTAAGGTTCATAGTCAAATCCATGTTCACCCTGGCTAATTTCTGAGTATTCTAAACCTTAGCATAGCCTATGAGCCTGTCCTCACAAGTTCTGGGGAGTAAACACGGTTATAAGTAAACAATTAGTGGCTTACATTTATCAACAGGCACTTCAGAGGCACCTGACACTTTAATTACGACAATGAAAAAAAAAAATCAAGGAATGAGAAATGTATGGAGGTCGATTAAAATCTGATACAGATCATTGATTCCAGCGCACTGGGACAAACTTGACAATGAGTTTTTAAATTTTCACATATAAGTGCTTTTAAACACTGTCCTTGTACACGAGAATGTTTTTTGGTATTTGTAGGCTTTAGAATGAGTACTAAATTCTGAGCTAGTGCTTTCTTTTCTCTGTTTATGTTATGTACCTTAAAGTCAGAACTAACTCAGAGCTGACTCTCCAGTGTGTTTTCAAGGCTGTTGAACAAGCAAAAGGAATTTACCTGTCTTTCTCCTATGGAGCAGCTGGTGGATTCAAAACGGGTGCCTTTATGTTGGCAACACAATTTCTTACTCACAAGGCACCAGAGCTCCAAGCCCGTGTTCCTTAACTGGTTTCCCGATTGGTCTATCACCATGCTACTTATAAATATGGTTAGAACCTCAAGATCTTAACACAACACCATACACTAACCCCTTTACTATTTCCATTTTATTTCCTAACAGCATTGTTACATCTACCTCTAGAGGTATAAGAATATTAAAATTATTTCTCTTGGTCATGTGTAAAATTATTGCTGGTATATTTACCTTTAGGAAATCTTAAAAAGTCAAGTTAACCAGTGGATAAAGAACGCCTGGTGATGCATATAGTTAACACGTTCAGCTTTTAGCTGAAAGCTTAGAAATTTAAACTTACAAAAGTTATTCAAGGACTGGGTAATCTGAATAATCAACCACTGACAATTTTATGATTTGTATTCTTAATGAGTCAAAAATCAAGTTGACACAGCTGCTCACTCGTACAATGGTATAAACAAAGGGGTTCCTCAGATCTGCTAGACTGTGCAGTTCTCACAGAGGTGGATTTACAATGTGGCTTTCAAGGCAGCATACAGAGAATAAAAGCTCAGAAGAGACATAACTCGGCTTAAGTATTCTCCTCAAATACTTTTTCTTAAAATACATCATGCAGGGCAGAAATCACTTGTCTGCTTAGGTGAAGAGTATCTGAGAGTTTACAGAATCCTTATACATATATTCATACCTAACTTCCATTTGTAATCACCCCACTTCCTTTCACTTTCCAAGATTCTGCATATCTTTGGAAAGGTTCTGAAGGGTCAATCATCTCTAGCTCATTATACTCTTGCTATTGTGAAACTGAAGCTTGAATCCTCTTAATCCATCTTTTATTTTTTTCTGTTGAGCCAAGAAGAATTATTCTATATGTTTTCTATCATTGTTTACTTTATTTTGAATTTTAAACACTCCCTTGTTTTGAAGAAAATGGGTTTGGTGTTACTTCTTGTTTTTCTTGACATTTTAGAATTACTTTTTAAAGGTAAGATCCTCAAAATTCCTAGAGACCATATTCCATTGTCAGTTTACTATTTTTATTCCCCTTTGTCTTGTTATCAGGGTATATTTAGCACATGGTATGTCTTCTTCAATGGAAGAACAGTTGATGATCTTCTGCCTTAGTTGTCTTCCCACCCCCCACTGCCGTACTTCTCGTTTTGCCGTACTGCCGTTTTCTTCCACAGCCCTTTGCTTCTCCATTGCAGCAGTGATCACAGGAGGTGCTTATTGTTTAAATGCTTGTCTGAACACAGCATGCTGTCCCAGGAGAACAAAACCAAGCTCCACTTGGCTGTTGTCTCCATTAGCACAGGGCAACAGAGTAAATACATGTTGAAAGAGAATGTGCTTTTGTGACCTTATTGATCATCCCATATGGACCAGAGGAAGTGGAGAGGAGAGTGAAGTTGATGACTCTGGGCAGACGTTCTGTCAGTTCTTGGATTCTCACTCCAGAACGACAACGTAAGAGCCAATTAGCCATGCCATCTCCACATATGGTTGTTGCCATATGCCTCAGCGGAAAGTCACAAAACACAGATACGCCATAATTTCTTCCTGGAATTGTGGAAGTATCGGTGCATCTGTTCATGCTCATGGGTTTTATTATTCTTTCTTAGTATTTTGAAGAATGCCCTAATTAACCCCGTAGAAGATCCTCATTCTTATTATTTAACATTACTAGGAAAAAGCTTATACTCTTTCGTTCCCCTTTCTCATTCACTGGGGCAATGGGGGTAGGTGTGTCAGAGACAACAAGGTTGGCACAGGGTAGAGCAGGGTTTAGGGCTCCTGTACATGGGGTCGCTATGAGTCTCAAGCGACTTGATGGCACATAACAATAACTACAACAATGATTTCTATATTTTAATGCTGGCGTTCATTCTCGATTTATTTTTGGTCAATTTATTTGTTTCCTCAGAAACTATTGTCTCTCTTACTCACTTTCTTGTATTATTTTACTTTGGAGAAGAATCCTTCATGTTTTTCAATAGATCAGCATATATAAATATTCCACCTTTTTACCTTTCTCTCTTTTTACCTAATATGGAGACTATAACATAGCCTCTACCAAGGTGATAAATAAATACACATTCCAAGGAAATTTCTACCTTTTGGGTCTATGGGAATGTGTTGATCATGCTTGGGTATCTATTTATATCTAATCATTTGGTAGCTATTAGGAAAGGTGTGTTCAAGCCTTTGAGATGTTCCTTCTCTGCATCTCGAATGTTGCATAATGTATTTATAAATGTATGTCTATACACCATCACATGTGGTCTTGCAGATTTGAACCAGGAACTTTGAAAACATTTCTCACATACTTTTTGCAATCCTATTAGTCGTGTGTTTTAATCAGGAACTTCTAGTGGATCACCTTTCTCTACAGCAAAATAGAGCTCTTGAAAATGTAAAAAACACTCACCCTGCTACCCTTCCCATTTGAGCTCAAGCAGCTTTAAATTATCTGATTATTTCCACCCTTTGAAAGCTGAGTCTGAAAAATAGAAGGATTTACAAGACCTGTCTGTTGTTATTTCTTTGTCCTGTGCTATTAAAAATCGAGGCTATAACTCACAGGGATGCATAGATTTCCCCTTTGACACATTCATCCTCTACCAGTCATCCCTGAATGAGGATACAGGCAGGTGCTCCTCGCAACAATTTTCAACCTGCTGTTAGAGGGCTCACAGGTTTGCTTCTAAATAGACCCAGAGATGATTAAAGATTTATCCCTTATGGTATTTTTCCTCATTTTTCTGAACCAAACTAGGAAAGAGTTGACATAAAGAGAAACCTGACTAGTAAAATAAATAGGTATCATGTACATGTGCATAGAAGGAAATTACCTGCGTTGCCCAAAAAAGATAATCTGTTTGTTATCTAGAGAATGAAGAGAATGCCTGTATTTAATCTTACACATTTGACAAACAAAAGAGCCCCAAACAACAAGGAGAATAAATCATCTGTATGTTGCATAACACTTTTAGATTAAAGAGACAGATATTTGATTTTTTTCCTTTAGGACTAAGACCCATCAAGTTAAGTAGCCAAACTGATGTTGATGCTTGGGGTGGGGGTGGTGGGGTGGTATATAAAAATAAAAAGCAAATAAGCCTCAAGGATGGCCTTCTCTGCTTTGAGCCAACTGTCAAGTGCTATAGAGATCTAAAGTGTGTGTGTGTGTGGGAATATTTCTGACTCTATAGTGTTTTGTTTATTTTCTGAAGTGTGATATTTGATTACTCTTATTTCACCAACTAGAACCACTGACACAGTTTGTCAGAAGTAGAAGTAGCCTTTGGTTTTTTATTTTTTTGTTGGTTTTTTCCCCCTTTCTTGTATATTTTAAAAGTTATAGATTTCTCAAGGCGATTATTTGCTGGATGACAAAGAATTTTTCATCTAGTCTGCTTACTCTTGCCTCTGTTGACTGATTGAACTCTTACAGTATTGATCCATATAAGCTTGCCTTCTGAAGAATTATTTTGGGAGATTAGCGTTAGAAAGTGTTGGATATACATAAGAAATGTAAAGCAGTATTTGGACAACCAACTTTCTGTTTGTTCCATTATTATCATATTAAATTTGGAGTGATAGAAATATATTTTTTAGATATATTTTTAAAGTAAAATGTTGCTTCTGTCCTAATCTGTTATTCAACACACACAAAAAAGTAAATACATAAAAGATTTATTAAAGAATAAAGGAATATGCAAATAGTTTGAGTTGACTGGAGTATAGTCAACATTTATTAAATGCTGGCTTCACATTCTATTAGGATAGAATCGCCTTTATGCCATAAACAGAAAAATACATTAAGAGAAAACAAACATATTAAAAATATAAACTAAGAGAAATCTCTTAAAATATAGATGCAAAAATACTCATCCAAGAACTATCAAATTGAATTTGACAGCATTTTAAGAGTAATATATTAAGTAATATTCCCCACACTTTTAAAGATAAGAATTGATATCAATTTTGACAGTGTTTGGTGGAATTTCTCAATCCTTTGAATTCTCATGTCAAAGAAAAAGAGTTTTGAACAACTAATTTTGTTGTTTGGCTGTAATATTCTTGTTTATAAAATGGAATTAGCAATATTAAATTCCTCAATGATTTGGATTCTCCTATATGAACAAGAGATTTTTTAGTAAGTTATTTTGTAGCTTCTCTGTAGTTTCCTTCACTATATAATGAGATTAACAATATTGTTCCCTTTGTAAAACCTTTGAATGGGCCAAATGAAATCCATTTGTTAATGTATTACATAAATTACAACTTGCTGCACAAATATACGATAAATAGTTGACCTTGTTTCAAATATCTAATTAAAAAGGCACGTGGTTCAAACCCACCAGATGCTCCACTGGAGAAGGCTGGGCAATCTCCTTCCAGTTAGTTAACTTACCAGCTGTGGGTCGGTTCCGACTTGACAGTACATAACAACAACAATAATGTGTAAGACGGAGTCTTTCTCTTTAGATTATATAAGCTAAAAGTATTCTATTTGATGGTTTAGATAAGCAAATAAATGAAATGGCAATGAGAAATGATACATTATAATCAATAATTACTGTTGTTATTATTAGGTACATATGCATATGTGGTTTCAAACATTCTCTATTTTTTCAAAGATCCTTTCTTTCTCCAAGACTGGCTTTTCCTACCCCAAGTATGTCCCCAAGAAAGACTCGCTTCTCCTGACCCAAGTATGTCAGATGAAATGTCATCATTGACACTTCTATGGATATTTGACTGTACTTCATCGAAAGCAGATTTTTTTTTTTATCATTTTTACAGTCCGTGGTATTTCTAATCAAAACAACAATTCAAAGCTTAAAGATTTTAGTTTTTCTTATTCATTATCTTACATGCACTGTCTTACATGCAGATGCGAGTACCATGGCCAGGGTCAGGCTGATCTTAGTCTTCAAAGTGACATCCTTGCTCTTTAGAACTTTAAAGAGGTTCTTTGCAGCGTATTTGTCCAATTCAGTATAAAACTTTATTTCTTTTCTCAATTTAGCCTGATTTTAAAAATGATCTTACTGATTTAGTTGTAAGATCAAGTTCTTCAAATGTTAGTTGTGTTCAGTAAGAAAGATTTTATCTTTTGAATATATTGTTAGGAGTCTTTCTCTAATCATTATTATTTTACAACTCAACAATCTAAATTATTCATAATGGCACCATATTGTTTCAGGTATTATAAGAGTATGAGATAGAAAGTATGAGATAAGAGTATCATATGAAAACAAAGCAAAAATGGAGAGTGACTTGCTTTCATTAACTGAACGGGTTTTGTATTGCAGCATATCATATTCAAATTGTGTTCTGTCTTACTACTTAAGTCATTTCAAGAGGATCCTGCCAGTTTCAGTCCTGTTAAAAACTTTAGACCTGATACTAGGCCTGAGAGGTTGAGTCTCCTTTTGAGGCTTTGGTAAGGATTAAAAAAGGATCTCAAAGGGACTTAAACTCCAGGACAAATTGAACCTGTGCGATTAATATCCTCTCTAAAAGAATTTCCTCTCAGAGGATTTCTTTGCAACCTGAGAAAGTATGGCTTTAATGTCATAAATGTAAACATCTTTATACAGAATTAAAGCATTCAGATAAACTTTTAGAAATTAGTGTTATTAGCAAATATAAATTTGCTTTGGAGTCTAGTTCAGTTCATTTTTTTTATCATCTAATGGTGCTTAATTTGCTGCCTACCACTGACTGTGGTGGGTGTCTAATTGTCCGTATGGAAGCCTAACCTAACACTCCTTCTGTGTACTGGCTGCCACCTGTTACACTGGTCCAGAGCCAGTTATCCCCTGTCTGGGTGGGTTTTCTACAACTAATGGGTAACTATTAAAGGGCACAGATTGCTCCTTCTCTTTTCATAACGTCTCTTAAAGAGCTAAATAGAATGGACAGCATGCATGAGAAAAAATGTATTCTACCTATGTTGAGTGTCAATCTCGTTCAGTAAGAAATTAATCCTGACTCCTAGTTGCCAGCTATCGAACATAAACTTGGAAACATCCACGTGTTACGTTGATCAGTGGGATTCCAAATAGTTTCATTTATTATAAGAGTGGTCATATTTCCTATGCCAACCAGGAGGAGTTGACTCTTCATATGGAGTACATTAAGGTATTAGAAAGCAGCATCTGCCCAAGATTCAGAAGATTTTGCAGAATAGATGGTTTGAATGTATGCCAATCCTTTCACGTAGCCACTAGAGAGGAGCATGGAGACCTAAGCCAGGCTCCAGACACAGTAGTGATAGCTCCATTATGTTTCTTCCAACAACTAACATCCCAAAGGAAAATGTGACATATCAACCATATGATGAATCATCTTAAATCTAAAATGACATGTCTGGCCAGAAGAGCTAAATACCCTGCAATTCTCTACCGTGTCATTCATCAATTGTTAGCTACTGTCACTGAGAGATTAGATTCTAAAGAATAGAAGATGTGACATAATTCCAAAAATAGAAAATAATTTCTCTATTAGAAAGATTATAGTCATGAATGAAATCATATAGCTGACTTGCTCAGTTGTTATGAATGTTATGTCATTTAATTCATACAAATGAGAATGCTAGGTCAGAGATCATATATTCATCATATGAGGTGTGATAAATGATTACTTTTCTACATCAACTTTTCTCTTTTTTATTAATTTTCATAAAATAACCTAAGTGTGTGTCAAAGACATGTACTTAGATTGTTATAGCACTTTGGTAGCTTAGTCTGTAGAGATTTCCACTGCTAACTCAAAGAGCACACCTTCTTAGTAGTTCTAAACCACTGTCCTCCTCCCATCCTCTGGAGAAGTATGGGAAATCTCCATCTATATTATTTAAAACCTTGGATTCCCAGTAAAAAGGAGAAAGGAAAGAGTAGAGGGAGAAGGAAGAAATGTAGAAGAGAAGGGAGAGAAATGAGGACGAGTTCAATTCACCAGCAACGAGTTAGTTAGCCCTCTAAATGGTAAGAAAATAAATTTGTTAAAGCAACCTGCTCCTAATTCATAAATATAACAATTAAAATCCATTTCCAAATTGTTGTAGTTAGATGTCCTGGGGTCGAGTGAGACTCATAGCAACCCTATGAACAGCTGAGCTGAACTCTGCTCTGCCCTGTGCCTTTCATATAATCTCTCAGCTACTAGAATCCATTGCTGCATCTCATTGGGGGTCTTCCTTTCTGTTGACCTTCCATCTTTCCAAGCATGAAGTGTTATACCTATCTGTCTATCTATCTATCTATCTATCTATCTATCTATCTATCTATCTATCTATCTATATCAGGACTGACATCAGCTTCCTAAACACCATATCTCTGGAAACTCTATGAACTTTGATAAATGACAACAGTCATAGGAAGATTTCAGGCATTTTGTTCATAAATCGCTACGTGTCTTGCTCGACTCAACGGCAATTCAACAGCAATAATAATCTGCATATATAGTCCAAAGTATGAGAGATTAAGCTTCACTATCTTTGCCTCCAGAGAGCACCCAGGCTGCACTTTCTCCTACACAAATATGTTCCTTCTTCTAGCAGTCCACTGTGATACTCTTCACCAGGACCTCAAAGTTGTCAATTCTTCTTCTGTAACCCATATTCATGGTTTAGCTCTCCGATGCATAACAAGTAATTGAGAAACAAGGCCCTGAATCAGTCACTTTTAGTCTTACAGACTAATATCATTATTTTTCCAATGTTTTGGAGAGGTTCTTGATAGCTGACTTGCCCAATGTAGTATGTCTCCTGATTTCCTGACTTCTGGCTGTTGATTGTTGATCTAAGCAAGATTAAATCATTGACAGCATCAAGTGTTTCCCCATCTATCATAATGTTGACTGTTCTGTGATGAAGGCCATTATTTTCTTGATATTGAGATGCAAACCTTACTGAAAGCTGTAGTCTTTGGTCTTCTACAGCAAGTATTTTATATCCTTTCAGCAAGCAAGTAAGATTGTGTTATTTGAGTCTTTCTCTGGTCTTCATGTCACATTCCTCTTCATAGATAGTCCAGCTTCATGAATTATTTGCTCAGCATATATATAAATAAGTGTAGAGAAGCGATAAATATAAGTAGGTATAGAGAAAGGATATATCCTTGATAAATACTCTTCCTGGTTTTAAACCATTTATATTCCCTTGTTCCATTCACACAACAGCTTCTTGATACAGGTTAAGCTTTCTTATGAGCACAATTACATGTTCTTGGATCCCCATTGTTTTGCAATGTTAACCATAATTTGCTATGATCCATAGCAAATTATGGTTAATTATGTTAACCATAAATTGCTATTACAAAGTCAAACACTTTTGCATAGACAATAGAACAGAAATAGAAATTATTCTAGGATCCATACAACATCCACAATGATATCCTTGGTGCCATGGCCCTTACTAAACCATGCTCAGCATTTCTCAAGCTGAAAGAACTGAAGTACAAATTGAAACCCGGAGTTGCAACACTGAGAGATACTGCTGGCAATACTGTGAATGATTCAGGAAGTATCAAAAGAAGATGAAAGGAATACATAAAATCACTGTACTAAAAAGAATTAATTGACACTGAAAAATTTCAGGAAGTACTAATGATATTCTAGCTAATGTAAGATGGATTTTGAAAACAAAGCAAAGAATACCAGAAGAATGTCTATCTGCACTTCATTGACTATGCAAGAGCTTTTGACTGTGTGGATCACAAAAAGCTGTGGCTGACTCTGAGAAGAATGGAAATCCCAGAACATTTGATTGCGCTAATGAGAAACCTATACTTGGACCAAGAGGCAGTCATCAGAATAGAGCAAGGAGACACGACATGGTTCAAAATCAAGAAGGGGGTCTGTCAGGGATGTATTCTGTCTCCATACCTTGTCAATCTGTATGCAAAACAGATCATCTGAGATGCTGGGCTGTATGAGGAGGAATGTGGCATCAGGATTGGTGGAAGAATCATCAGCAACCTGCCTTATGCAGATGACACAACCGTGCTTGCTGAAACTGAGGAGGACCTGAAGTGCTTGCTGCAGAAGGTCAAGGACTGTGGCCTCCTATATGGATTGAAGCTCAACATCAAGAAAACTGAGTTTCTCACCACTGGGTCAACTGGCAGCATCAGTATGGATGGTGAAGAGATTGAGATAGTTAACAGTTTTAGTTTGCTTGGCTCCACAGCCAACACTCTTGGTAACAGCAGCCAGGAAATCAGGAGATGAATTGCATTGGGAAAGTCAGCTATGAGGGACCTCTCTCAAGAGTACTGAAGAGCAACGACATCAGGCTGGAGACTAAGGTGCACCTGACCCAGGCTATAGTTTTCTCAATTACGTGCTATGCATTGGAGAGTTGGACAGTGAATAGGGATGATAGGAAAAAAAAATTGATGCCTCTGAGTTGTGGTGCTGGAGAAGAGTATTGAATATACCTTGGACCGCTAGGAGAACAAACAGGTTTGACCTAGAGAGGGTGAAACCAGAATGCTGTTTGGCGTCAAGGATTCTGAAGCTTCGTCTGACATATTTTGGGCATGTTGCAAGGAGGAACTGGTCCTTGGAGAGGGACATCATATTTGGGAGAGTGGAGGGATGGCACAGGAGAGGAAGACCCTTGAAGAGATGGATCGATTCTGTGACTGTAGTGGTGGGAATGAGTGCATTTGAGATTGTGAAGTTGGCATAGGGTAGCTATGAGTCGCAAGTGACTTGATGGCACATAATAACAACAATAACTATATAAACAAGAGTAAATGATAATAAAGGGTGAGGTTCAATCAAGCAACACTGAAGACACTGGTAAAAAATGATACCTCAGTAATCAACGCAATACCAATTAACATGTTTCAACTATAGATGCATCTCTGAATGTGCTCACCAGTGTATGTCAGGAAATTTGGGTACAGTTGCCTGGCTGACTGGATATGGAAGATATGGAAGAGATCCATATTTGTCCCATTCCCTTCAAAGGTGATCCAACTGAATATGAAAATTATCAAATATCATTAATATCACATGCATGCAAAATATTGTTAAAGATTATGCAAAACATTGTAATTTTGTGTCATTGAGTCAGAATCGACCCATAACTGAGTCTCTGATGGGTTTTCAGAGTCAAGAAATCACACGGGGAGCATATTGCCCATTGTTTTGTCTTGGAGCAACTGGTGGACTCTAACCATATGCCTTCTCAATTGTAGCACAGTTTCTCGACACTAGGCCACCAGAGATCCCTAAATGAAAGACACAATTTAATATAAAATTCTAACTCATTGTTTTGGTATTGAAAAACTATGACTCAGAATGGCAAGGTGACCCTTGCCAGAGAACTTGAAAGAAGAAAATTTATTAGCCAGAGACCTTGTGGAACTCTTGTTCCAAAGATCCGGCTTTATAATGAGTCTGCGTTGGGACATTAAAAGGGATGAGACCTTGTGCAGACCTTACTGAAGGACAGAGGGGATTCCTAGCACAGAAGTGGCTGCCATGAGGAATGAGGGGGGAAGGGGCACACACACCTTAGAAATGAGGAAGTACATGGAGGGGATAATATAGTAGGTTTCTCTTTCTGGGGTTAAAATTCCTTATTGAATTTCCCTTTTAGTATCTCATTGAAACCAATTTATAGCTGACCTTCCATTGGGTTTCCAGGGCTGTAAATGACACAGAAGGAGATTGTGGAATGAAATCCAGGATATCATCCGTGAAGAGAGCAAATGGCCATTACAAAGAAAGAGACAAAAATAAATTAAAATGGATATCAGAAAAGAGTATAAAAACTACATTAGAGTGTCAAGAAACTGAAACAAAGGGAAGAGATTCCCAAGTAGCATTGCTGAACAGAAGATTTCAAAGGGCAGCTTGAAATGACATATTAAAGCATTAAAAAAATGCAAAGAGATGGAATCATAGAATAAGAAGGGAAGAACTCACTTTATATTTCTCAGGTGGAAAAATACTGAAAAACAAATTTTTCCATTTCTAAGACATGCCATGGACAAAATCTTAAATAATCCAGGAAGTATCCAGGACGGAGAGAACATCCAGAATCACTCTACCAAAAAGAATTGTTCAACATTGAAAAATTTTATGAAATACCATGTAGATAAGAACTGATGGTAACAAAGGAAGAAGTTCAAGCTTAGTTGAAGACTGTGGCAAAAACTAAGTCTTCAAGAATCAATGTGGTAACAGTTGACATGTTTCAGCTAATAGATGCAGCCCTGAATGTGCTCACTAGTAGTCTATGCCAGGAAATTTGGAGAATAATTGTCTGGCTAATTGCACAAGATTTATATTTATTCCCATCTACAACAAAAGTGATCAAACTGAATGTAGAAATTATCAATTAATATAATTAGTATCACATGCAAGCAAAATAGTGTTAAGGATCACCCACAATCAGCTGAAACAGTACATTGTTGGCAGGGAACTTCCATAAATTTAAGCTGACTTTAGAATAGGCAATGGCCTGAGGCATACAGGTGTCAGATCAACTCTGGCTGAAAGCAAAGAATACCAGAATAATATCTGTGCTTTAGTGACTATGTAAATGTATTAACTATATGAACCACAACAAATTATGGCTACAATGAAAAGACTGAAAATTGAAGAATACTTAATTGTGCTGTTATGGAAACTGATGGCAAACATAATAAGAAAACATTAATGTTTTAAAATCAGGAAGAGGGTGCATCACGGAAGTATCCACCTATTACTATTATTATTATTATTATTATTAACTATTCGTATTGTACCCCAAGCAAATACTTTGTGAAGGTAAGCTGTATGAAGATGAATACAATATTGGGTTTGGAGGAAGAGTCGTCAACAACCTGAGTTGTTCTGATTTATGCTGAGTTATTGCTTGGAGAAAATGTGAAGGACCTGGAATACTTGCTTCAGAAGGTCAAGGGTTTCAGTCTTTAATATGGATTGTATCTCAACACCAAAAAAAACAAAGGTATTTATCACTGGTCCAATAGGCAAAATTATGAAAGATGGATAAAGGATTGAAATGTCAGTGATTTCATCTTATTTGGCTCTACAGTCTTTTTATACCAGCAGTCAAGAGAATAGGAGATGTATTGCTTTGTGCAAGTCTACTGTTAGGGATCTCTCTAAAATACTGAAGTGAGTTGATGTCAGTTTGAAGACTAAACTGTGCCTGATTCAGGTCATGGCCTTTTCAATTACTTGCTATGCAACTGAGAGCTGAACAATGAATAAGCATGATAGAATGTGATTGATGGCTTTATGTTGCTGTGTTGGAAAACAGAACTGAATATCCCATAGACTACCAAAATAACAAACAGATATACGTTGGGAAAAGTGCAGGCAGAGTGCTCCTTGGCGACAAAGATGGTGAAGTTTCACCTCTCATAATTTGTGTGTTGCTATGAGAAACTATTCCTCGCAAAGGGATAGCATGCTCTGAAAGGTGGAGTTTCACCAAAACTGTGAGGACCCCCAAGGAAATGTATTGACATATGACTGTAGCAATGGACTCAGGTGTATAAGAGATGAAAGTCACAGGACAGTACAGGATTCAGGTCTGTGGTTCATAAATTTGCTAAGAGTTATCTTCAACTAGATGGTGTCTAACAACAACAACAGCAACAACAACAACAACATATATGCATGAGGAAGCTCTGGTGATGTAGTGGTGAGGACTTATGATGCCAAACCACTAGACCTCACTATCTGCTCCACTGGAGAAAGATGGGCTATCTCTTCCCACTCAACTTGTTGTTGTTATTTGCCATTCAGCCTGAACCAAATCATAGGTTACCCTCTAGCCATTGGAGAGTCAACAAAATAACAACATATATGAATACAGGGAGCTTTAGTAGCCTGGTGGTAAGGAGTCATGGTGTAAACCCAAAGGCACACAATTTTAATTCACAGCTGTTCTTTGGAAAATAGATGGCTAACCTCTTCTCATGCAATTTACATCCTCTTACAAGCCACTGGAGGATCATCTGTGAGTTGGTTCCGTATCAATAGAACATAATAGCAATATGTATAAATCTGTAAGCAGTTATTGGATGGCTCAAAGGAAACTGTGCTTGACTTTTACCTGAAAGGTTGGCAGTTCAAACCAACCCAGTGAGGCCTTGGAAGGAAAGCCTGGCTGTTTCTAAAAGGTTCAGTTGGAAAGCCTGGCTGTTTCTAAAAGGTTCAGTTCTTCCTGACACATTTATTTTCTGATAAATCAGAATTGATTCAACAGCGACTAGTTGTAATTATTCTGGTATATTGCTTTGATAGATATGTATAAGAGTAATTTTATGATTAAACTGAAGGTACTGGTGTCCAAGATCTTATTTTTGCATTTTAATCAGATACCAAGGTGCAAAGGCGTTTTACACAAGAGTGTCCAAAGAGCTTTCACATTTTCTTTGACAAAGTTTTATATGAAGACTATAACAAGTTTTAATGTGTTTTATTAAAAGACAACAAAGATTTTATCTGCTGAACTTATTTTTAAAAGACACTTCTTTGTTAACAAAATTAGATATTATCACAAATTTACTTTACTGTCCCATAGCACATTTTACATACTTGCAGCTTCCAGTTGTTGACATTTATGGAAGTCATTAATGTCAACGTTTGGGGAGAAAACATTCACTTTAAATAAGGCAACATAATGAGAAACACAATCAATAAGTACCACAAAAACATTTGCTCCTGAAAAGTTTTATTGGAGCCAGAGGCTTTGCTTATCACAGTTGTCTGATTATAAAGCAAGCAGATATTAATAAAATTCTGAGAAGTAAAAGTGTTTCACACACCTCTTTTCTGTAATTTCACGATGTTCTTCTCCCATTGTATTCCTAAGATAGTTACAAAAGAACAAGTTTCTTTAAAAAAAAATATCAAATGCAGCAAAAACTACCTTTGGATTTTAAATACACCTACATTTTACAAGGAAACTAAGCAGATTTCATTGATTTATTAATTTTTCTGGATATCTCTCTATTGCTAGTTCCCCAGTAAACTGTTAAGAGTTCCTTTAAACATACTACACTTAAATTATTTTGTACAGCATGGTTTAAAATCAGAAAAGGTGTGTGCATGAAATTTGTATCTTTTCATCACACTAATTCAATCTCTATGATGTTGTTGTTGATTGCCTTCAAGTTGAACAGGACTCATCATAGCAACCTTATGAAGAAAAGACCTGAAGCCTTTCTATAACTATCGACATTTATCAAAGTTCATAGAGTTTCCGGAGACATATTGTTTAGGAAGTGGCATGTTGTTTAGAAAGTGGATAATAATCATAAAATTAACCATATAAAGAAGGCAATATTGAGTTTTGAGAAAGACTTATTCACAACCTACAAGTTGCAGACAATATTGCCTTGATTGCTGAAAATCAATTACCAAGAAACCTGTTTATATAGAAATAGATTCTATCGACTGACATCCTTACCAAAGAGAGAGAGAGAGACAGCAGGGACTAAAGGAAGACTATCATGTGGTCCTGCAGACACAAACCAAGAATTACTGGAAAGCTAAGGAATGGGATAAATTATTCTTCAAAGCCTCAGAAGGAATCCACAGTATCTACGCCTTTCTATTGGTCTCACAGACTGGAGAACTTAGAGACAATAGATTTCTGTTTGTGGTATTCTGCCTTGGCAGTGCTAGGAAACTGTTGATACAGTGTTGGTAGCTCTGTTGCAGGGAGCTGGTGGTAACTCCTAGCATTCCAATGTATTACAGAGCAGAACTGTCTCACAGGATTTTCTATTCTGTAATCTTCATTGAGTTACTTCTCCAACTTTCTCCTAGAGAGTGGCTGAGGGAATTCTAATCACCAACTTTTGATTTTGGGGTTTTTTTTTGATGTTTAATGTAATTTTTAAAAATTTAAGTGTGATTTTAATGAAAGTTACAGAAATGTTACATTTTCTTTCATTCATTGTTGCACATTTTTGCCCTCTCTCCCTTCCTCCATCCCTCCTCCTCCAGTTCATTTTTTTGGTTTTTAAAATATTCATTCGTTTTTGTACAGTTACCTCACTTCCCCACCCTCCAATCCTTTTTGCTATGTACCTCTTATTCTGGGCTACTGTCGTACATATAGGAAAGCTGCTTAATTGCTGCACTGCTCAGCCTCCTTAGAAGCTACTATATCTACCAAATACTGGATTATAACCTCTTCCTTAGTTATTAACATTTCAGACTGAATACTGTTTTGACCAATAGTTTCTTTCTGTTTCACCATCATTCTTTCTAAATCCCATTGTGGTCAAAATGCCATGTTTAGAGTTCCTAGATATTGTAATAGAATTTAACCTGTTGTGATTGTCAGGTGTTTTAGAGACAGCACCAACTCATAGTACTGCTATCACATTTGTTATATACCTTAGACCAAGAACAGATTCAAAGGTGACCCTCCAGCAGATTATCAGAAGCTATATATTACACAGGGAGAGATTGCCAATCTTTCTTCTGTGTGACAGATAGTTGATTTGAATCGCCAGTTGGCAGCACAGTTCTTTACCTCCTCAGCCATCACAGCTCCTTAAGATATAGGACAGAGTAAAACTGCCTTATCTGAGATGAGATCTGGACAGTGACTAATGATGAAAGAAGAATCTGTGTATTTGAGTTGCGCTGTTGGACAAAAGTGCTGAATATCCATTGACTGCCAAAAGAACAAAAAATATGTGTTGGAGAAAGTACTACCAGAATGTCCCTTGGAAGCAAAGTGGGTGAAATTTTGTTTCACATAATTTAAACATGTAAAGTTGTTGTTGTTGTTGTTATGTGCCGTCGAGTCATTTTGGACTCATAGCGACCCTATGCACAACAGCCCTAAACCCTGCTCTATCCTGCGCCAACCATACTGCCTCTGACACACCCACCCCGATTACCCCAGTCACAGAATCAATCCATCTCATAGAGGGTCTTCCCCTCCTGCGCTGTCCCTCCACCCTCCCAAGCATGATGTCCCTGCCTTCATAGTAAAAAAAGTAATTTCTAGATCCATCTTGAAGTACAACACCGTGAGTGACAGGATTATATCCATACGCTTACAAGGAAGTCCAGTGAATACCACCACTATCATTCAGATATATGCACCAACAACCAGAGCCAAAGAAGAAGAAATAGATGATTTCTACCATCTTTTACAGTCAGAGATAGATCGAACATGCAATCAAGATGCATTGATAATAATGGGTGACTGGAATGCAAAAGTTGGAAAGAGAGAAGAAGAATCAGTAGTCGGAAAACAGGCTTGGTGACAGGAATGAAGCTGGAGATAGAATGATTGAATTTTGTAAAATCAATGACTTATTCATTGCAAATACATTTTATAAGAGACACAAACGCA
>NW_006399752.1:18736606-18767352 GCF_000299155.1 Elephantulus edwardii
TTCGGTGACTGGGGTAATCGGGATGGGTGTGTCAGAGGCAGTGTGGTTGGCGCAGGATAGAGCAGGGTTTAGGGCTGTTGTGCTATGTGTCGCAAACGACTCGACGGCACATAACAACAACAACATGTTAGGAGAGGATACTCATTGGAAAAGGAGATTGTGCTTGGGAAGACAAAGAGACAGCAAAAGAAAGGAAGACCCTCAACCAGGTGGATTGACACAGGGACCGTAACATGGGGCTCAAGTACATTAGAGATTTTGAGGATGGCACAGGATAGGACAGTGTTGAGATCTGTTCTTCAGTGTTGTTACACGTCACCTCTTATCATCTCTTTCTCCAGGGATAGGTCCTTCCTCATATCAACTCCAAGTTTATGAAATGAAGGCTTTCCTTCCTTGTTTCTAAGAAGAATTTTTGATTCATTTCATCCAAGACAGTTCTGTTTATCCTTTTAGCATTCCATAGTACATTCAATATTATTTGCCAACACCACAAATCTTCAGTCATCCTTAGGTATTTCCCAACTTTCATTTACTTATGAGGCAATTAAAAATACTGTGACCTGCATCAAGGTCATCTTAGTCCTAAAAGCTTTGCTCTTCGCACTTTTGTCTCGAAAGAAATGTAACTAAGGTGCTTCTTGGAGGAAAAGAATGGTGAAACTTCTTCCCAAATACTTTGGGATGCTATTAAGGGAGATCAGACCTTGGAGAAAAGACATCAACCTGGGAGAGACAGAGAGTCAGCAAAAGAGGATGGTCCTCAAGTACACAGAGTGACACAGTGGTGGTAACAATGCCCTCAAGCATATCACAGAATAGGGCAAGCCTCAGATCTGATGTTCACAGGATCACTACCCATTGTTGTCTACTTGACAACATTTAACAATAACAATATCATGACCAGATTTGCCGGATATAATACATTGTTTGATGTCTTGACTTTTGCTTCCATGAGTGGTGATTGTAGATTCAATTAAAATGAAATTTTTAACAACTTCAATCTTTTCTCTACTAACCATGATGTTGTTTATTTATACAATTAAATTATTTTCTTTCTTTCTTTTTAAAAAATGTTAATGTATAATCCATACTCAGGTATTTTAACTTTTTCACTCTCAGGTCTTCTTTTTTTTTTTTTATAGCAAGGAAGAAGGTTTGAAACAAAGAAAGCTTCAAATTTAGCCTGCTAATATTTATTTTATGCCCCTCTTAAGTTTGAATGGGAATTGACTCAATCGGCTATCCTCAGAGACAATCATTTGTATTTCTCTTCTTGGTCCCTAACTGTCTGAAAATACTCATAAATTTTAGTTAAATCACTTCAAGCCATTCTTGGAATCCATAAAAGTTAAAAGAAACCAGGATCATAGAGTGATTGATTCCTTAAGAGCTAATCAGAATGTTAAGAGTTGGAACCCACAATCCTTTTGGGAGAAAGATGTAGCAGCCTGTTTCCATGAAGATTAAAAAAACCCCAAAAATCCAAAACAACAACAACAAAAAAAACAAAACAAACAAACCTTCTACTACTGTTGGTTGTGATTTATAATAACTCTATGTGCCAGGGTAGAACTTCACCACGTTAAGGTGGTTTCATTTTTATGATGTTAAGGATATATGTTTCTAAATAGTTTTCCTAACCATTGGGTTTCACTGCCATGTGGATGGGTTGGTATAGGTGTATGTTAGTCTATGAATAAGAGTATTAACTAGTGTCATCATTAAATTAAGCAGAGTCAGAAGCATATTTGGAAATCTCACCACAGAAAAAGAAGAAGTAGAGATGCAGTGTGTACCCTTTCAGGACCAGAAATTCTTGGGCCAGTTGGACCTACAGCAGCAGCAGGAAACCAGACACTTGAAATGAGAAGGAGCTGACCTTGGGACTACTATACGGCAGTAACTGAATTAAGAGCCTTTGTACAAGTGCTTTGGAGGACTGTAGGGGGAGGGCCATAACTGGCAAAACTAAGGGCTCTTTAATTCTTGCTAAAACTACAAGCCTAAAAACTGAGGTGCTGTGAGCACATTTCAGGAACTGTCCTGACTAAGTGATTCTATCTTCTATCACTGAATTATAGCAATTTGATTTCCTTAATATAGTTCTGTGTGGTGTGTGAGCCATCACAATGAATTCCACACACAATAGAGTAGTAAGATCAGTGTTGGGTTGAGTCAAAAAAGGTGTGGGAACATGGAAGATACAACTAACCTCATGAAAATTGGTTTTGTCTTGTGAATGTTGTGTGTGAGGGAAATTACTCCCTTTAGAGTTGATAAAGGTCTGCTATGGCAATTCCCACTTGGCCCTTGCTTCTTTTATAGAACCCACAGTTGTAGAGAAATTGAGACTTTGATAGCTAATCAGAATCTTGGGAGTTTGAACATACAGCCTATATTAGGATAATGATGTAGCAGTCTGCTTCCATGAAGATTAAAAAAGCTAAACCAAACTTACTGTCATTGTTGGTTCTCATTCACAATGACTCTGTAGAACAGAGTAGAACTGCACCAGATGATTCCAAGTGCTGTTTTTGTAGCGGCATTCTGCATCATCTTCCTTCCACAGAATGCCTAGTAGATTTGAATGTAGATCATTACACTGCCAAGGATCTTGTCTGAAAAGTCTAGCTTTGAAAATCGTATGGGAGCAGTTAGAATAATAATCATGAATTGGAAAGAATTAAACAGCAATGGATTTTTTTTATTAATACAAGGAGAAGAAAGATTTCTTTTCATGGATGGTGGTTGTCTGTAGAATAACAAATTTGAATCCTAGTAGAAGATGAACTAGATTTTATAGAGTTTTGCCTTAAAATTCAAGAATTTAAATAGAGAGTAAGAGAACTCAGGTACAAACAGAGCTAGTTGGAAGCCTTTATCTTACATTTTAAGCTATTCCTTTAGCACTTCGACTATCCTGGAGCCAGCCTGATAGATGCCTGCTGCTGAGTCTGCCTTGTCTGCTACTACAGAGTACACTTTATCTGAAAAGCTATTAGACTCCAAGGATTGTCTTCTTAAGGTTTCCTAGGTCAGTTGCAGTTCAGGTATCATTGAGATAATGCAGAATGTGAAAGCTTTGCTATTGACCCTGAAGGTTTTGTGGCTAAAAGAGTATTTTAGTTCTGTTACCAATTAAGCTATCTACAATTATTGGTACATCCCCCCCACCCCCATTATGGTTTAATTTTGACAATAGCTAATGGTTTTCTTTCACTGGAGAAAAATTTTCCCCTCAAATTTTCTCATCTAGAGCTAGCATTCTTAATGGTTTCTCTTAGCAGTGACTATATGGCAGATTTCATCCTAATAGGATACTTCTCTTAGGCCAAAGAGTTAGGCGCATATCCCAACATCCTGTTGTTGTAATTGTTAAGTGTCTACAAATCAGCTGTGATTAACAGTGACCCTATGAACAATGGTCTGATACTTTCATTATTCTGTGCAATCTTCATCTTCTTTAAAATTCTTGAACTAATTGAGATAGTCACTTTGTTAAGAGTCTTCTTTTCTTTCTTTACCTTTCTACCTTTCTAAACATAATGTCCTTTTCCAGATTGGCCCCTGCAAATAATATGCCCAAAGTATGTAAGTATGACATTTATCCAACCTTGCCTTCAATAAGCACACTGATTCTACTTTCTCCAAGATATATTTATTTGTTCTTTTAGCAATCCATGTATTCAGCATTCTTCTCCAACTCCACAACTCAAAGGCAATGATTCCTCTTTTGTCATCCTTATTCATTGTGCAACTTGTAGAAACATAGAAATTAATTGAAAAGACTATTACGTGGAAGAGGCACACTTTAGACTGATGTAATTGTTCTTTAACATTTTGAGAAGGTCCTTGACAGAAAACTTTCCCAATGCAATGCATATATATATATTAATTTCTTGACTGCTGGTACTAAGAATGTTGATTTTGAACCCAAGGAAGATGAACTCATTGACTAATTCATGAGATTACCTGCTGGTCCAGTGGGGAAGATTATTATCTTGATGTTGATATGTAATCCATATTGAAAGCTTTCTTGGTAAAAGAATCATAATCTAAGGGAGGGAATTGTTTAAAAATTACAAGCTATGGTGTTTAGTTTATGAAATGGTAGCTGAATAATCTAATGCTATTGTTGTTGTTACATGCTTTCAAGTCAAATATGACTTATAATGACCTTCTGAACAACAGATATGAACCTTTTATTATCCTGTGGCCTACTGTGTCAATCCACATGGCTGATGGTCTTCCTCTCCTTAGCTGTCACTCCACCTTTCAAAACATGAGGTAATTAATTATCAAAAAAAATTCCTTCTCCTAGAAATATGCCCAAAGTATGTAAGATGATAAGAATGGGAATCCCAGAACACTTCTATCCTCCCTAGTCATTGTCCAACTCTCTGATGCACAACAAGTGATTGCAAAGACCATAGCCTGTACCAGATGCACCTTAATCTCCAGAGCGACACCACTGCCCTTCAGTACCCTGGTGAGGTCCGTAACAGCAGACTTTCCCATCATGATATGTCTTTTAATTTCCTGCCTGCTGGTGCCAAGAGTGTTGACTGTGGAGGCAAGCAGACTAACGTTGTTAACAATCTTAATCTCTTCACCATCCATCCTGATGCTGCCAGTTGGTCCAGTGATGAGAATCTTTGTGTTCTTGACATTGAGCCTCAATCCATACTGAAGGCTGCAGACTTGACCCTCTGCAGCAAGCATTTTAGGTCCTCCTCAGTTTCAGCAAGCAGGGTTGTGTCATCTGCGTAACGCAGATTGTTGATAGATCTTCCACCAATCCTGACTCCACATCTCTCCTCATAGAGCCCAGTCTCTCAAATAATCTGTTCTGCATAATTTCTACCAACTTTTACAGAGATCGATTGAACATGCAATCAAGATGCATTGATAATAATGGGTGACTAGAATGCAAAAGTTGGGAACAGAGAAGAAGAATCAGTAGTTGGAAAACATGGACTTGGTGACAGAAATGAAGCTGGAGATAGAATGATTGAATTTTGCATGACCAATAACTTATCCATTGCAAATACGTTTTATAAGAAACATAAACGCAAGTTAAACACATGGATTTCACCGGATGGTATGCATAGGAATCAGATTGATTACATTTGCGGAAAGAACCACTGGAAAAGCTCAATATCAGCTGTGAAAACTAGGCCAGGAGTTGATTGTGGAAGAGACCACCAACTACTCACATGCAAGTTCAAGTTGAAGTTGAAGAAAATCAAACCAACTCTACGGGAACCAAAATATGACTTTGAGTTCATCCGCCTGAATTTCAGCACCATCTCAGGAACAGGTTTGAGGCCTTGAACACTAATGAGCAAATACCAAATGAGTTGTGGGAGGATGTCAAAGGTATCAAGCAGGAAGAGTGCAAACGGTCTTTACAAAGATGGAGGAGGGGGAAAAAGACCAAAATAGATGTCAGAAGAAATGCTGAAGATTGCACTGAAGCACAGAGATGCCAAAGCACAAGGAAGAATTCAAGATACCAAAAAGCTGAACAGAAGATTCCAAAAGGCTGCACTGAATGACAAAGCAAAATATTACAATGAAATGTGCAAGGATCTGGAGTTAGAAAATCAAAAGAGCCGAACTCGTTCAGCATTTCTTAAGCTCAAGGAACTGCAGAACAAACTCAAAACTCGAGATGCTTTAGGCAGAATATTAAATGATCCAGAAGTATTAAAAGAAGATGGAAAGAATTTATTGAGTCATTTTATCAAAAGGAATTGGCAGACACAGAAGAATTTCATGAAACAACATATAAGCAAGAGTCTATGGTGATGAAAGCAGAAGTTCAAGCTGCTTTGAAGTAAACAGCAAAAAAATAAGGCCCCAGGAATAGATGGTATACCAATTGACGTATTTCATCTAACATATGCGGCCCTAGATGTGCTCTCCGAGTTATGCCAAGAAATCTGGAGAACAACCACTTGGCCAACTGACTGGAAGAGATTTATACTTGTTCCCATTCCAAAAGAAGGTGACCCAACAGAGTGTGGAAACTATAGAACAATATCATTGATTTCACATGTAAGCAAGATTTTACTGAAGATTATCCACAAATGACTGGAACAGCACATCAGCAGAGAACTGGCGGAAGTCCAGGCTGGGTTTAGAAGGGATCATGGTACTAGGGATATTGTAGCTAATATTAGATGGATCTTAGCTGAAAGCAGAGAATACCAGGAGAATGTCTATCTGTGTTTCATTGACTATGCAAAGGCACTTGACTGTGTCGATCATAACAAATTGTGGCCGACTTTGAGAATAATGGGAATCCCAGAACACCTGATCATGCTAATGTGAAACCTATACTTGGACCAAGAGGCAGTCGTCAGAATAGAGCAAGGAAAGACTACATGGTTCAAAACTGGAGAGGGCGTACTCCAGAGATGTGTCCTATCTCCATTATAACTGATGTAATGAAATTGAAGATGTTGGATAGACAAACCACACAGTATTATTTGAGACTTGATATGTCAATATTCTAAAGTCATTATTTTTGGTCTCTAAATGATACAATCATAGCCCATTTAATTATATTGATGGGGCGAAGGTAAATGTTTAAATATATTTCCATATACTATATCTTTTAATTAAAAAGATTTTATATGAAATTTACTAAAACAGGATAATAGGACTCTGTACAATAATAGTTAATAAGTTACTGAACTATTTTATAGATAGACATCGAGATATGAACATTACACACCTTTAGAAAATTCAGAGGCATAATTGCTATGTCTTTAAGGTGGGCGATAAGTAAAATGAATGCACACATTCATCTATAAACTTATACTGTCAAAATTGCAAGATATATTTAAGACATTAGGACAGAGTCTGCCACTATAGTGAAAAAATATTAAGAAGTGAAAATCCTTGAAAAAGAGCTTAATGATCTAAGGTTCAATAAAACTATTCATGGTTCTTTGAAAGCATATAACAACAAAAGATTATACTGATATTGACTATGAAATGAGGAAAACATAAGCACATAGGAAGATTAAAATATCAGAGACAAGGCCAAATTACCTGAAAAGGGATTGAATTAAGATATAGAGAGCAAAAGGTGTTCTGCATCCAAGTTCATGGTAAAAGTTATGAAGGTATCAACACCAAAATTGTTATCATGAATGTAGTCTAGGCAGTTATGGAAAAATCAGACACAAAACAATCACTTTGGCTGAATTTTTAGTTTAGGTATTAGAAGATGATTACTTTATTACTGAAATATGACATAGCTTCGAATTCCACTTCTGTGTTGGTCTGGGAAAAGTGATTTCTTCAAAACCTTTATTTATAAGGTATCTTACATCTATCTCTATATCATCTCTAATATATCCCTAGCTCTATATAATCTATCTATCAGAGCGATAGTATAAAAACAGAATTGTTGACACTGAACCATTTTGGGAAGTAGCATATTATCAGGAACCAATGGTGATAAAGGAAGAAATTCAAGGTGAAATGAAGGCTCTGAGAGAGAGAAAAAAAAAAGACACCAGGAGTTGATTGAATATCATTGAAGAGAATGAGGGTCACTTAACTGAATGAGAACACTTAACCATGCCCATGCAAAATCTATATTTAGACCAGGAAACTGTTGTCCGAACAGGGCTAGAGAAAATGACATGGTTTAAAATAAAGAAAGTATCTGGCAGGGCTGTATTCTGTCTCCATACCTGCTTAATCTCTGTGCCAAATTAATAATTCAATAAATTAAATTTTATGAGGAAGAAAGTGCCATCAGGATTGGATAAAGACTCATCAACAGCCTGTGTTATGCAGATGACACAACTTTGCTTGCTGAATATAAGGAGGACTTGAAGTGCTGACTGCAAAGAATCAAGGACTATAGCCTTCAGTAAGGATTACATTACAACATCAAGAAAACATAAATTCTTACCGCATAATAGACAACAATGTGAGTAGAGAAAATATAGAAATTGTCATTTATGTCATTTTAGGGAGATCCAATGTAACAACCTTGGCACTGGGAGTGAGGAAATCAAAAGACGTGTTACACTGGGGAAATCTGCAGTCAGGCACCTCTCCAAAATAATAAAGAGCAAGGATGTTATTTTGACGACTATGGTGCACCTGATTCAAGCCCTAGCCTTTTTAGTGACTTGCTATGCATCTGAAGGTTGAACAGTGCTTGAAGAAGATAGAATAATTGATATGTTTGAGTCTGTTGCAGGGGAAGAACACTAAATATTCTGTAAAATTCCACAAGAAAAAAGCAAATATATCTTGAGTGTGCACCTAGGATGATCCTTAGAGGAATGGATGGTAAAGCTTCATCTTATATACATAGAGCATGTTTCTAGGAAGGGAGAGTCCTTAAAGAAAGACATCATGCTTAAAGAAGTACAAGGTTTGCTAAGGAGGGGAAGACCATAACATTTGCACAGTGGCTGTTACAAGAGGCTCTAATGTGTCAGAGATGATGATAATGGCGTAAGATAGAGCAAGTTTCAGATCTGTTGTTCTTAGTGTTGCTATGAGTTATACTAGATTTGACAGCATCTAACAACAACACTACCCTGTTGTTGTTAGGCCCTGCTGAATATAACTTACTGTATTCCTAAGAACCTTACATCGAAACCTACACTGTATAGTGTTTTCCTTATCATCTCTGACACACTTGAATTCTTTGCTGTAGTACTCCATCAATTTATTTTGTTGAGAGTATCTTTCTATTTCACTAGGGTTTCACCTTTCCAAGTTTGATATCCATTTCCAAAGAATAGAGTTCTCTAACAATATTTGCAAAGTGTATAAAATGACATTTTGCCATTCTTTCCCCCAAGACATATCAGTTTGTTCTTTGGGAAGTCCATGGGATAGTAAATACTATTTTCCAACACCATACCTCAAAGGCATCAATTATTTTTTAGTCCCACTCTCAGATGCATAACAGGTAATTGGAAAAACCATGACTTAAGTACAATGCACTGTTCTTGCTCTTCAGGACTTTAGAGAAGTCACACACAGCAGAATTTACCAATGCTTTATGCTTCCTGCAAGGAGAACAAATAGGTTTGTACTGGAGAGGGTGAAGCCGGGCTGCTCTTTGGAGGCAAGGATTCTGAAGCTTCGTCTGACATACTTTGAGCATGTTGCAAGGAGGGACCAGTTCTTGGAGAGGGATGTCATGCTTGGGAGGGTGGAAGGATGGCTCAGGAGAGAAAGACCCTTGATGAGATGGATCGATTCAGTGCTTGGGGCAGTCGGAATAGGTGTGTCGAAGACAATGAGGTTGGCACAGGATAGAGCAAGGTTTAGGGCTCTTGTACACAGGATTGCTATGAGTGGGAAGCAACTTGACGGCACATAACAACAACAACATATGCCTTCTGATCTCCCAACTTCTGGTACCAAGTAGGTTGATTGTTAATCCAAGTAAGAGGAATCTTTGCCAATTTAAGTCTTTTCTCCGTCTATCATGATGTTGCCTCTTGAGCAGCGGTTTTCTTGAAGCTGAGATGTAATCCACATTGAAGTTTGTAGTGCTCAATATTCTGTAGAAAGTGCCTCAAGTACTCCTTGCTATCAACAAGAAAGTTTGTGTCATCTGGGTACTGCAGGCTGTTAATGAGTCTCTGATCCTGTTGTCACATTTTTCCTCATAAAATATAGATTCTCAAATGACACACTCATCATACAGACTGAATATCTGTGGAGAAAGGGTAATAGTCCTGACATACATTGTTACTGATTTTAAACCATGTAGTGTTTTCTTACTATGTTAAGTAACAGCTTTTTGATCTAGGAATCAATTTTGTTTAAGCATACTTAAGTGTTTTGCAATCCTCCTTTTTCTTATTGTTATCCATAATTTGTTATGATCCACATAGTCAAGTCCCTTTGCATAGTCAATACAACATGAATTATTTATTATAGCAATAAAAACTGTAAGTAGAGACCAGAAAATGTAGGATTTAGTAGATCATCAAAATACATGGTAACTGCTGTCAGGAAATCAAAAGATGTGTTGTATTGAGGAAATCTGCTGTCTCGGTCATTTCCAAAGTGTTCAAGAGCAAAGACATTCTTATAAAAACTAAAGTGCACCTGATTCAAGCCATAGCCTCTTCAATTACTTTTAATGCATTTGAATAAGCATGACAGAAGAATAGGGATATTTAATTGTGGTGTTAGAGAGAAGTACTAGGTGCAACCACTGTGGAAGGTGGTGTGGCACTGTCTCAAAAAGTTGCAAATAGAGATATCATTTGACCCAGCAATTCCACTACTGGGAATATACCCCAAAGAGACCGTAACTGCCACCCAAGCAGATATACGTACACCTGTGTTTATTGTGGCTTTGCTCACAATAGCAAGGAGTTGGAAACAACCTAAGTGCCCATCAACAAATGAATGGATAGAGAAGCTGTGGTATAGGAACTCATGCAATATTATTTATAATTGGTGACCCTGGAAGACATTATGCTTAGTGAAACATCTCAGTCAGAAAAGGACAAATACTGCATAGTGTCACTGTTGGGGGCAGAGTGAGAAAGATGGGGTAAATAATGTATACTGCCTTGAAACAGATGAGGGAGGAAACTGTTTAAAAGGGATATGTTGTTAGGTATTATTGTTATGAAAGGAGTGCAGAATGAAGGCTGCATAGTGGAGTGGACACTGAGGGGAGGGATTGTAAAACAATGAAAGAATTTTTCTTTTACTTTTCAAAGAGAAGAGTGAACTGGTGGGGACAGGTGGTCATGGAGAAAAGTGCAACAATGTATGAATGGAAATCCAAAGTATCTGTACATTTTTATTAAATTAATAATAATAATAATAATCATAGTAATAATAAAAAGAGAGAGAGTACTAAATATTTCATGGATTACCAAAAGAAATCTGGTTTAGAGGAACTGCAGTCGGAATGCTTCTTTGAGGCAAAGATGATGAAAGTTTGTTCCACATACCTTGGGCACATTATCAAGAAGAGTATTATTCTTAGAAAAAAGATATCATGTCGGTAAAGATTGAGAGAATACCATTAACACAATGAACTGACATAGCAACTGTAATAATGGGCTCAAACATATCTGAGATCATGAGGATGGATAAGGATAAGGCATGATCAAGACTCGTTCATAAGGTCATGCGATTGTAGTTGACTTGGCGGCTCCTAAGACCAGCGACAGTAGACTAGAGAAACTCCTGTGGAACCCTATTGAGAGTTGTGCTGCTAACCCAAAAGTACCATTTCTCAAGAAATTAAAATCCACCAAACCCTCTGCAAGAGAAAGACAATCTTGTAATCCCAAACTTGCCTTGAGATCTAAAGCTTTCTCAAAATCTTCTGGAGGGTTTGTTTTGAGTCACTTCAAGCTCAGCAACAATGAGCTTATGTTGTTTTGTTTAAGTAGTTCATATTTTTAGAAGCCATGATGGAGTTGTATTGTTAAGGACAACCCTATGAACAATAGATCTATGTCATGTCCTATCCTGCCCCATCCTCATCATCATGGTGAAAGTTTGTCCCACATACCTAGGCACATCATCAAGAAGAGTCTGTTCTTGGAAAAGAAATCATGTTGGTAAAGATACAGAAGATTGTCCTAAACAAGAAGAACCCATTGCTGCAGTTACAGTCCCAACTCCTCTGGGAGAGGGTCTCCTCACTTTCACCAATCCTCCACATTTCCTAGCATGATGTCCCTTTCCATGGAATAGCCTTTACCAGCAACATGCTTAAAGTATGACTGTCTAATTTTCACTGTCTTTGCCTCCAAGTAGCCCTGGTTGCATTTCCCCCATCAAGATACACCTGTTTGTTCTTTTAGCAGTCCCTAGGATATTTAGTAGTCTTCACCAGCACCACAACTCAAAGACATTCATTCTTTTTCTATCATTGTATGATTCATATTGGGAAGCTAACTGAAAGATCGCTAATTAGAATCCACGAGGATCTTTCTGGTGGAAAGGAAGGAAAATGAGATAGTGTCCTCCTGTTATGACTTACAGTTTTAGAAGGCAAGGAAATGTCACCACGAATTAGAACCAACTTGATTGAAGGGACAGGTTGTTGTTGTTGTGTGTCATGCCTTCGGGACTGAAACACAGCTTCTTGCCACTAGGCTAGCAGAGCTTACAGAGTTATGATGCTCAGTATTATACTTCAAGAATGACTGAATTGTCTAATAGCATAGTTACTAACCATGCACTCACTATTTGACAATTTAGATAATTTTTATTACTGCCAAAAGTTCCATCAGTTAACAGTCTGTCTGATTTGGCCTTGTCCTAAGCACAGTATGGGTTGTTAGAAGAGTTAATATCAACATGGAGTGATCTGATTAGGCATTTACTTTCAGATGAACATGGTGGCTAAGCAAAGTGCATATTTTTTTGTGATGAGAAACAACATCAATTAGCAACAATAAACAGAAATAAAATAGTTTTCTGGTTTTTTTATGTATCAACTTTTGACCTTCTTTTTCTTACTCGTTTAGTTTCTGGTGATAAGGAAGCTTATTCCTTTTAGTAGACTATCCATTGTGCAGTAACAATGTAAGATGTTTAACAATGATTAGATTTTGTGACTTTTTAATAATTAGAAATTAGCATGTAATAATAATTTGGATGGATAGCAGATTTACACTTATAGTTGTAAATGGTGTATCAGTAGTCACATAGTGCATTCTCATCATTTACTAGACTCAAAAGCCTGACAGAGGTGAGTTTGTGATGCTGGTTAACAACAAAGAATGTTATTCTATTGAATACCACCTCTTTTCTAGGGTGAGAAAATATTTTCTGTTCTAAAACTTTTCAGTAAGCAATTGTATGTAAATATGTATGGAACTATCTAGCCTCAAGGCAGACATACTACAACTTTGTTTGATAATGAAAGGAAGGAAAAGAAACCCAGTAGTTTTCTTGGTACAACTTTAAAGGTGTGATTCTTCACTTCCAGATAAAATAGCAGTATATTTTGATGGTATCTGTGAATGGTTCAGAAGTTTTCAAAGCAGTTTTAAATTTCCTTAGCTGGAGAGAGCTTGTAAAAGACAGCTGAATGACTGTGAAAATGGGAAAACAAACTCTCATGGTGAATGCAAAAAGGTTTACCAATCTGAAAAGGCTTTAAAATACAAAATCAAGAATTGTTTTTTTGAGATAATAGACTTTGTGCTGTTTATTCTTCTTATTGACTCTCCCTTATTATCATCAGCTATTTGATATTAGACATCAATATTTTATTAATGTGAGTGTATGAATGTAATGAAATAATTACTAAAAATATAATTGAACACTACTGATAGTATGTGAAGTAAATGCTCTCACTTTTCACTTTTCATAGAGTTAAGTTCAAAATAATAGATCATTATGTGAAAATTGATGTTATTTGAAAGTGGAGGATGATCATATCAGATTACAAAATGGAGAATGACTCATCATTACATAATTGCCAAATCACAGCATTATGTAACTGCCAAATCATTGATAATTACTGACTACCTAAGTTGATACGTGTTATTCTCATCTATTACCTCAGTGTCTCAAAGCAAATGCATTTTTAATATGTTACTTTTCTTTTAATAGTAAAAAGAATCCACATCATATGTAAACAAAATAACCTATAAAGATCTATTTATAGAAATAGTCAAGATTATGTATTTATCCTAAATAATCTTCTTAATAATAAGGTGGCATTAAAAAATTCTTTCATTCCTTTTTAAAAATTGAACATGTAAATATAGAAAAAAATGAGCCTGCAATATCTGATAAGAATTTAGTTGGTACTGTTGTTGTTGGTTGCAATAGAATTGAGCACAACTCATAGCAATCCTAAGAACAAAAGGCCTGAAGTCTTTCTATAACTATCATCATTTATCAAAGTTCATAAGGTTTCCAGAGGCATACTGTTTAGGAAGTAGATGTCACTAGTTACAGAAATAGTTAATGACTTAGCTGAAATATTAACCAACGGAGGATATTAGTAGAAATAAATATCATTCTATCAATATTATACACACTATATCTTCTGACACTAAATATTTTTCTACAGCAATCAACCTGTTCTTAACATTTGGTTGTTTTTATGTGGCATTAATTTGGTTCCAGCATGCCCCTACCTAACACAGAAGGAAACATTTTCTGATCCCACCCTAACTTCCCAGTCTCGCTCTGCTTGAGTCCATTGTTGCCACCAGACCATATCTTTGAAAATCTTCTTTTTCACCAATCTTCTGCTTCACCTAGTGTAAAGTTCTTTCCCAGGACTGGCTCCTCCTTATGTCCAAAGTATGTGATATGCCATTTCACCATCCTTGCGTCTAAGGAGCTTTCCAGCTGTACTTTTCTCAAAGCTGATTTTTTTTCCCCATTTTTCTTGAAGTCTCCAAAGGCATGCAGTTTGAACACACTAGCTGCTCCAGGAGAGAAAAAAAACACCACACACATACACTCTCCTCCTAAGTATTTATTCTAGACTGTGATCACTTGCTGGAGAATCAGCTGTGAGTTGGTTCTGACTCAATGTCATAACAATAGCATGCTAGGGTCAATACTTTTTTTGTGTGTACTTCAAATGCATCAAATTCTTTTTGGTCTTCTTCAACCATTTTCCAGTTTCTATATCAATATGAGGCAAATAAAGATATAATGGCTAGGGTCAAGTTAATTTTTGTTTTCAAAGTGGCATCCTTGCTTTTTAACACTTTAAAGACAGCTTTATAGCAGATTTGGCTAATGCAATACATCTACTTCTTCCACAGAAACTGAGCAAAATTATGGTTCTTTCCTGTTGCAATCTTTTAATTGCATATCATCATGTTGCTGATTAGTAGAGATGTGAGAATCTTTGTTTTCTTAATGTTAAATTGTAATCCAAACTAACTAAATGTTAAAGTGTAATCCAAATTAAACTAAAGGTTCAAAATATTGATCTTCATGACTAAGGATTTCAATTACTCTTCATTTTGAGTAAGGAATTCTGTGTCATTTACAGATCACAGGTTGTTTATGAGTTTTCCTCCAGTCTTGATGCCACCAGCTTAATATAATCTGGTGCCACATAAAAACAACCAAATGTTAAGAACGGGTTGATCGCTATAGTAAAATATTTAGTGTCAGAATATATAGTGTGTATTTGTAATATTGATAGAATGACACCCATTTCTAGCAATAGCCTTAGTTCGTTAATATTTAACTGAAGTCATTATTTCTGTAACTATAACCAACTAAATTCTTATCAGATATTGCAGGCTCATTTTTTTCTATATTTACATGTTCATTTTTAAAAAGGGATAACAGTTTTTGTAGAATAAATATATGATCTTGAATATTTCTATAAATAGGTTATTTTAACACATAATGTGGATTCTTTTTACTATTAAAAGAAAATCAACATATTAAAAATAGATTTGCTTTGAGACACTGAGGTAGTAGATGATAACAACACTGTGAAGGTTAAAGTTACGTATCAACTTAGGTAGTCAATAATTCTCAATGATTTGGCAGTTACATAATGCTGTGATTTGGCAATTATGTAATGATGAGTCATTCTCCATTTTGTAATCTGGTATGATCATCCTCCACTTTCAAATAACATCAATTTTCACATAATGATCTATTATTTTGAGCTTAACTATGTTAATAAGTGAAATCATTAAATATTATTGACCTTGACTTCAGAACTCAGAGTTGTTAGAAACCCTTCAGTTGTTGATAGGGACAGTTCTCCTTTGTGAAGTTCACAAAGGTCAGATATGGCCATCTCTATGCTTCCCTTGCTCTTTTTACAAATTCTTTTCCTCCTTAATTTGTAATTTATGCCATAATTAACTGTGTAATTATTCAAAGTGGCAAATAGCAGTTAATTTTCCTTTAACCAATGCCTAGAATATTTTTTATGCATTCTGTTTCCATTTTTATGAAGCCTGTTTTGCCTATATTCATATTTGATACATTCCATACTCCAATTCTCAATGATTGCCATTGTTTCTTCTTATTTGGAGTCAGTCCACATGATCAAATGAAAGTTTTGACAGTTTTACTCCATCCATGCCATTAAGGCAGACTCTAAAAAGGCAATTTTTCCAAGTCATATTTTGTGTAGCTTCCAGTCTTGGAAGCTTATCTTCTAGCACCATATTGGACAATGTTCATGAGCTTTTCTGATGGTTTTAATTGGCTATGGGTTATTTTTGTTTTGGATCCTTCATTTATTCTTATTTTTCAGAAATAGAACATGAATCATCCCTAGACTGCCTTAAACTGGAAGCTCTGCTGAAAACAGTCCATGATGAGTGACCATGTAGATATTTTTAACATAAAAGACATAATTTCCAGCATGACAATAACGTGCAAGTTACCACAGTATGATAAACTGACAAGTGATGGTAATTTAAACATTTTAGGATTCTGTAAACTAATTGTCATAGCTAGTTTTAACATGAATATGAAATTCAATCCTTCATTTACTTACGTATTAGACTTATCCCAAAATATTTTATCTATAAAAATATTAAGGCTAGAAACCATCTTTTTTAGTTTGAGCTATTATATTAAGTTGAAGACTTAAAACAAAATAAATCATATCAAAGTCAGATATAAAATTGGAACATATCAAGACCAATAAATACAGAAATGCTTATTCCAACTTCTATATTAAGGCTAATATTATTTTTAGTGTATCACTAAATCTCATGCAAATAAGATTCTGTTGAAGATTATCCAAAAACAACTGGAGCTGTCATCAGCAGAGAACAGCCAGATGTCCAGGCTGCTTTTAAAAGAGGCCATGGCATTAGGGAAATCATAGCCAACATTAGATGGATCTTGGCCAAAAGCAGGGAGAACCTCAGAGGAATGTCTATTTGTGTTTCATTAACTGTACGCAAAGACATTTGACTATCACAGCAAATTGTGGATAATCTTGAGGAGAATGAGAATCTCAGAACACTTAATAGAGTTCATGTAAAGCTAGACTTATATCAGGAAGCAGAAGTCAGAACAGAGCAGGGAAATACTGCAATGGTTCGGGATGAGGAAAGGTGTGCCTCAGGAGTGCATCTTATCTCCATACCCCTTCAATCTATATGCAGGACAGATCATTCAGGAAGCTGGGCTTTATGAGTAGGAATGTGGTATCAGGATTAGAGACACATAGACAACCTGCATTATGCAAATGACACAATCTTGCTTGTTGACATTGACGAAGATATGAGACATTTGCTGCAGAATTTCAAGATCTATAGTCTCCTATATGGATCGAAGCCCAACATCAAGAAAAAGATTCTCACCACTGGGTGATAGGCAGCTTCATGATAGGTGGAGATGTTAACAACTTCAGCTTGCTTGATTGCACAACCAATAAACTTGATACCAACAGTCAGGAGATCAAAAGATTAATTGCATTGGGGAAATCTGCCATCAGAGACCTCTCTAGAGTATTGAAGAACAACATCAACCTGGAGACAAATGTATGCCTGATCCAGGCCATGGTCTTCACAACTACTTGCTATACATCAGAGAGCTGGATTATTAGGGATTGTAGAAGAAGGAACAATGCCCTTGGATTGTGGTGATAGAGAAGAATGTTGAACATACTCTTGACTGCCAGGAAAATAAATAGGCCTGTCCTGGAGAAGGTGAAACTAAGTTGCTTCCTAGGGGCAAGGATTTTGAATCTCTGTCACATACTTTGGGTACATGGCCAGGAGGGACCGTCAAGTCCTTGGAGAAGGGCATCATGCTTGGCAGGGTGCAGGGGAGGAAGATACAGGAGGAGACGGATTGACTCAAGAAATGTGATTAGCTCTGTCAAAAGTAATGAGATTGACTCAGGATAGGACAGCATTCATAGCAAATGTAAATAGGGTCACTATGTTTCATAGAAGACTTGACTGCACTTAACAACAAACACATGTTGTTGTTGTTGCTATGTGCCGTCGAGTCGCCTGCGACTCATAGCGACCCTATGTACAATAGCCCTAAACTCCGCTCTGTCCTGTGCCAATCACACTGTCTCTGACACTCCCATCCCAATTATCCCAGTCACTGAATCAATCCACCTCATAGAGGGCCTTCCTCTCCTGCGCCGTCCCTCCACCCTCCCAAGCATGATGTCCCTCTCCAAGGACCGGTCTCTCCTCACAACATGTCCAAAGTAAGTTAGACGGAGCCTCAGAATCCTTGCCTCCAAGGAACCACCCGGTTTGACCCTCTCCAGGACAAATCTGTTTGTTTTCCTAGCAGTCCATGGTATTCTCAATACTCTTCTCCAGCACCATAGCTCAAAGGCATCAATTCTCCTTCTATCTTCCTTGGTCATTGTCCAACTCTCTGATGCATAACAGGTGATTGCGAAGACCATGGCCTGTATCAGATGCACCTTAGTCTCCAGAGAGGCACCACTGCTCTTCAGCACTTTGGAGAGGTCCCTAACAGCAGACTTTCCCATGGCAATGCGCCTTTTAATTTCCTGACTGCTGGTGCCAAGACTGTTGACTATGGAGCCAAGCAAACTAAAGCGGTGTACAATCTCAATCTCTTCACCATCCATCCTGATGCTGCCAATTGGTCCAGTGGTGAGAATCTTTGTCTTCCTGACATTGAGCCTCAATCCATATTGCAGGCTGCAGTCCTTGACACTCTGCAGCAGGCGCTTCAGGTCCTCCTCAGTTTCAGCAAGCAGAGTTGTGTCATCCGCATAACGCAGATTGTTGATGAAAAAAAAATAAAACCAAAGAATCATGTTTTTCTTTTTAAATAGACTTTAATTTTATTGTATAGTTTCCAATTTTAATTTAAATGAAAATGAAATGTCATGGATATTTCTTAATATTATATCCACACTTGGCCTGTTCCAAGAAGCATGTATTGAAAAGTAGAATGTCTCTGAGCTGTGGTGCTGGAGAATAGTATTGACTATACCATGGACTGCTAGGAGAACAAACAGCTTCATCCTAGAGAGGGTGAAGCCAGGCTGCTCCTTGGAGGCAAGGATTCGGAAGCTTCGTCTGACATACTTTGGACATGTTACAAGGAGGGACCAGTCCTTGGAGAGGGACATCATGTTTGGGAGGGTGGAAGGACAGTGAGGAGAGGAATACCCTCGATGAAATGGACTGATTCAGTGACTGAAGTAATGAGGATAGGCATGTCGGAGACAATATTTGTACAGGATAGAGCAGGGTTTAGGGCTGTTGTACATAGGGTCACTGTGAGTGGCAGGTGACTCAATGGCATATAATGACAACATATATAACAAGTAATATATGTTAGACATTAACATTAGCACAATTTTAAGACAGACAATACATTTTTTTCTGATTTTTTTACAAGGATTTAATCGAGTGAAAAATGCTTATCCTTTACTCTGAGACTTTGGGTTTCAATTGTTTTATGAGAATGAAGACCATTACGGTAGCTTTTGTTACCACTTAGTAATTCACAAAACCAATTAAGATAAAATCATACTTAATAATCTCCCACTTATTACTAAGCTTATAAAATTTATCTCTATCACTTAGTACTTTTGACCCATCATTAATAACTCCTGAATAATAGAACTTCAGCACTCTTTCTATGTTTATTCGTATTAAGGGACATTTAAAAAGAAGATACCATTTCAATTGACTAATTCAAATGGACATTGCACATTTCTTGCAGTTTGAGTAGCTCTGTAATTCTTTAATAATTTAGTTCACATTACTGGGTTTTGTTACATCACTCCTGCTTTAGAACAATAAGCTATTAACACAACTTAATATGATTAATCTGCCTATCTGGCTATCACTTGTTGATTGCCTTAGAGCTGAGCATGACTCATAAAGGCCTGAAGTTCTTCTACAACTATTGATATTTATCAACGTTCATAGAATTTCCAGAGGCATTTTGTTTAGGAAGTAGATGTCATTCCTGATTCCAGAGGTTTATAAAAATACTGTGAAAATTAAAAATGAAATAAAAGAGGTTAACATTTTACTTAAGCATTTAAAAATCAAAGTTTATAAAACAATATTTCTAATTATGTTTGATTTGATAACTGACTAATGTATTTTTTAATGAATAATATGCCAAAACAAACTTAATATCATTCAAGTAAACTTTATCATGAAGTAGTATACAACATATTTTACCTGTACTTGATTACTTTACTATTCCTATACAATGTAACTTGGTATTACACATGTTTTAATTTCTGACAATTCTGAAATATAAAGCTATTTTTGCTATGTAGATTTAAAAAGAATTGGTTAAATTTCTTTCAGAACAGTAGTCAACTAAATTTTTATGCATCATTTATACATCATTTATACAAGTGAATTCAGTTAAAATATTTTAAAAGATTATAAATTAAATGCATGTGTAAGCTTTATATATGCATATATGAAGAATATAAACATAGAAAGTAATATCTTAAAATATTCTTAAAGATATAAAAAAGTTTCAGGGCAAATCATAAACGTTATAATCTCCTTGAAATTAATTTATCTGGATAAACATCTGAAGTGGCAATTAACTAGTTCATTTTTATATCCATCTTTATAATGCATCATTAATTGAAGATTTCTGAATTCTCATTAGATATGCATATAAGCTGAGACACATCTCTCCAGTGTATCTAATTCTCTTTTCTTAATGATCGTAATAATCATCTGCTAAAGCAATGGTTACCAACTATGCATATAGCAAGAGATGAGTGTAATTCAGTAATTTTGCCTCAGAAATTGGTTTAGGATATACTATGAGAAAATTATTAAGTGACAGAAACTAAGATACATCTGAACTTCAAAATGCATATTTTGAAGCTGTCATGTGTTTGCCTTATATTTTTAATAAGATTACAAATATTACTGACTGAATCCATAATTTTGGAAATAAAGTTAGCAACAAAACTGTTATTATTTCTGTTATGCCCATCATATACAAGAGATATAAATTTGATTAGACAAGAATATTGTACCTCACCAATTATGAATGCAAGATTGAAAGATGAGGTTGCAAAACATGTCTAAAAGGTTAGTCATCCGTTGTTGTTGGTTTTTGTTATGTGCTGTTGAGTTGTCTTCGCCTTATAATGACCCTGTGTGCAACAGCTCAAAATCTTGCTCTATTCTGTACCAATCTCACTTTCCCTTACAACTTACCACCAGTTACTTATTCCAGTTACTGTGTCATTCCATTACATCTGGGGCCTTCCTCTCCTGCTCCTCCACCTTTCCAAACTTATTTTCTTCTCCAAAACTGGTCCTTCTGGCAACATGCCCCAAAATACGTGAGAAAGAGCCTCAAAAGCCATCAGTTAGGTGGAGAATAAAACACCACTTTTTGGTAAGTTATTGGGCATAGAATTAGCTAACAGATGGTAACAATTGATCTAAAAAATTAAAAAAAAGTAAAGTAGTCATTATTTTCTCTAAGAATTAGAATAAAAAGTCATTTGTTTATAAATTACAAGTTAGATATGGTTGAGGAAGATGTAGATGATAAAAAAATATTTAAAATTTTATTTAATTATGGAGCTACCGTACTTTTAGGTTATAAGTTCCTTTATTATATTTATGCAAAAGATAGTGTAGATTTAAAATATTATATTCTGCTAGACATGTTTCGTTTCAGTTGGATAAAGGAGAAAGATCAGTTGAAGGGTGTTGTTTTTTCACTGAACTTGCCAGCCATCTTTTTTTTTATTTTTTATTTTATTTTGTGTGCGTGTACCGTCAAATCACATCTGACTGGTACAGGAGGATATTGCGCCTCCTTCTCCGGCAGAGCGTCTGGTGGATTCGAACCGTGTTCCTCTGGGATTGCAGTGCAGCTTCTTGCCACTAGACCACCAGAGATCCCCCGCCAGCCACCTTTGAAGTTATGACTTCATAAGTAGAATGTAAACCAAGTAAAAGAGATGCAAATATTGATCCTTACACAAAGTGAAGTTAAAATATAAAACATAATGTCAATGATAACAAGGAAACAACAATCCTAAATGAATTTAAAACAGCTAGGCATGAATTCAGAAAAAGGAAACTGAATTTATTAATGTTTGAATTCACTTTGATCAGTTTGGAAGATAAACCTTATAAAAGTACATTGCATATTGTTGTATAGTCACTTTTTCACCTGGATAAAAATTACCTACAAAGATATTCATAAATATTTTAAATGCTCTTTGTGATAAGCAATTGAGTCTTGACTTTGTATCTTCTGTAGAGTATCAACACTTTGGCATGACTGCATCAGCGTTTGCTGTTGGCGAAATTGGAATACAATCTGTGGAAAATTCAAGCAATACCCACACCTAACATCATATACAAAAACCAACTTATGGTGAATTATGGGTCTAGAAGGAAAAACCAAAGATTATAAATGTCATTAGAGAAAAGCTTGGAAGAACTCTAGAAGCCTTAATCCACAGTGTGAACAGTCTTCCAAGCATAATGCTAAACCAACAACTAGGAGAGAACAAACTAGATGAATGGGACTTCTAAGAATCAAATCCCAATACACATCAAAAAAACTTCTCCAAAAGGGTAAAAAGGAAAGCCACCAATTGGGAAATCATATTTGGTAATGATGTATCTGTAAAGGGACTCATATCTTAAATTTATAAAATACTCCAGTACTTCAACAAGAAAAATGTAAGCAACCCAATAGCAAAGTGAGCATGGGATATGTATAGATACTTTACCAAAGAAAGAAAATATTCAGATGGCAAACAAACCTATGAAGAAATGTTCAAAATCCCTGATTCTCAGAGAGGTGCAAATCAAAACAACTGTAAGATATCATCTGGAAATCCAACATGTCTGTAAATTTTCACTAAAATTAATTTTAAAAAAATAAAAATAAAAAGATATCATCTTAACCAAGTAACAGTGTCATGTTGTTAATTGCCTTTGAGTTGAGCATGACTCATAGTGACCCTATGAACAAAGGGCCTGAGGCCCCTCTACAACTAATTTATCAAAATTCATAGAATTTCTGGAGGCATATTATTTAGGAAGTGGATGCCACTCATGCTTCCAAGTAGCAATAGCAAAGTTCAACACAAAAGTAAACAATAAGATTATGGAGAGATTGGAACCCATATTCACTGCTGGTGGGAGTGTAAAATGATGCAACCACTATGGAAAGTGATTTGGCACTTTCTCGAAAAGTTGGAACTAGAAATACCTTTTTAAGCAGCAATTCCACTACTGGGAATCTGTAATAAAGAAACCATCACTGCCATCAAAACAGATATAACCACACCCCATGTGTATTGCTGAATTATTTACGATAGCAAAGAGATAGAAGCAACCCAAGTGCCCATCAACAAATGAATGGATAGAAAAACTGTGGTATATTCATAGAATGGAATTCTACGCAACACTGAAAAACAATGAATTTGTGACTTGTGACACAACAGGGGCAACCCTGGAGCACATTGTGCTGAGTCAAATATGTCAGTGACAAAAATACAAATACTGTATAGCACCACTGTTATAAAGCTGGCACGGAGGCTGAGAGGAGAATAGGCTAAAAAGGATAGATAATGATAATTACCTTGAAACAGATGAAAGAAAAAACTGTCTAAATTGAATATATAATTAGGTATTATATGTATAATAACAACTCAGAATAAGAGATATATCATTGCAGAGAGGACTGAGTAGGTAGAAAGATAGGTAATTGTGCAATAATCACTGAATATTTAGAAGAAGAAAAGTGAGCTGGGGAGGGGAAAAGGAGGGCAAGAGAATAAAATGTGCAACAATGAATGAATGAAAATCTAACTTCCTTGTCCTTTAATATCACAGTTAAAATAAAATTTTATTTTTTAAAAAAGAAAAAAGCAAAACCCTTTTTACTTAATTTTGAAAAATTAAGTATTAATTTATAAGATTTGGTTTCACACCTTTTTGCAGTGTATTGGCTTAAGTTTACTTGCTACATTTAGCCTGTTAGTCTTGACTGTTCAAGGGAAACGTTAGAAAATAAACTCTCTGGTAATGCTACTTTAATCAAAAAGGATCAACTTGTTCTACACTTCTTAAGCTGAAGAGCAGGACAAATTCAAGCCTCAAGTTGCAATACTTAAAGATGCTATGGGAAGAATATTGAATGATCCAGGAGGCATGAAGCTAGAATGAGTACACAGAGTCATAGAGTCACGGTATAAAAAAAAAAAAAAATTGGATGACACAGAAGAATTTAATTATTGTTGTTGTTTTTAGGTGCCATCGAGTTGAGTACAACTCATAGTGACCCTATGAACAAAAGATCTAAACTCTGTTCTATCCTTTGCCGTCCTTACAATTCTTGACCCACAAGTGTCCATTTCAACAATCACGGTGTCAATCTACCTGGTTAATGGTTTTTCTCACCATTGCTGACCCTCCTCCTTTCCCAGCCTCATGTTCCTCTCCAAGGAATAGCCCCTCCTACTAACACACTCAAAGCTTCATCATTCTTGCCTTCAAAGAACATTCTAGCTGCAGCCTCTCCAAGACATATCTGTTTGTTCTTTTTGGCCGTCAATGGTATGTTCAGTGCTCTTATCCAGCCCTACAGCTCAAAGGTATCAATTAGTTTTCTGTCTTCCTTATGCATTGTCTAGCTCTCAGATGTATAGCAAGTGATCAGAAAGACTATGGCTTAAATCAGACATACCTTAGTCCATAAAATGACGTCATTACTCCTCTATAATTTGAATAGGTCTCTAACTGCCTGCTGATGCCAAGGGCATTAATTGTGCTTTTAAGCAAAATGAAGCTGTTGACAGTTTCAGTCTCCTCTCTATAAATCAAGATGTTGTCTATTGGTCCAGTGGTAAGAATCATTGTTTTCTTGACATTGAGATGCAGTCCATGTCTTCTGCAACAAGTGCTTCAAGACCTCTTCACTTTCAGCATAAAACAGGCTATTGATGTGTCTCCCTTCAATTCTGATGCCACTCTCCTCTTCATAGAGTCCAGCTTCTTGGATAATTTGTTCAGCATATAGATTAAATAAGTATGGAGAGAGAATACAGCCCTGACACACTCCCTTTATAATTTTAAACCATGCAGCGCTCCCCTACTCTGTTCACATGACAGTCTCTTGGGCCAGGTTAAGGTTCTGCATGAGCAAAATTAGTGCCCTGGAACTCCTATTCTTTTCAATGTCAACCACAATTTGTTATGATCTATGAAATCATATGCCTTTCCATAGTCAATAAAGCACAAATAGGCATTCTTATTTGGAGTAGTTGGATTTTGTGGATTTTGCAGGGTAAGTTGTCTTGATTTATTTGAAATTCAAATGTAAACTGGGCAATTTTAAAAATTTTGTTAACAATCAAGTGTAAACTATTAGGTTTTGATTTCATTAACAATCAGCTGTAGGCTGGAAGCCTCTTATTTCAACAATCAGGACCTCGTGGGTGGTCCTTTGTATTTCATAGTCAGATGGATCCTGCTTGAGAGTTTCTAGCTTGGAGCAGTTGGATTTTGGAAGGTAAGTTGTTTTGATTTACTTGAAAGTAAAGAGAATTTCATTAAATAATATATAAAAGAACAAATGAACAATATCACTAATATATGACTACATGCAAACAAAATCTTGCTGAAAATTATCCAAAAATGACTGGAATAGTACATTGATAGAGAACTACCAGAAACACAAGGTAGCAGACACTAGGGACATTATAAACAATGTAAGATGGTCTCAATTGAAAGCAGACAGTGCCAGAATAATGTCCATGCTTAAGTGACTATGAAAAGGTATTTAATTATGTGGATCACAACAAATTGTGGCTAACATTGAGAAGGAGGAGAATCCCAGAACACTTGATTGTGCTCATGTGAAACCTATACTTGGACCAAGAAGCACTAGTCAGAAAAGAGCAAGAAAACACTGCGTGGTTCTAAATCAGGAAAGGAGAGTGTCATGGATCCATCCTGACTCCATAACTTTTAAAAGATCTGGAACAGATCTTTTGGGAGGTTGGACTCTATAAGGAGGAATGTGGCATCAGGATTGGAAAAAGACTCATCAACAACCTATGTTGTGCGGATGACACAAAATTGCTTGCCAAAAACTGAGAAAGAGCTGAAATATTTGCTACAGAGAGTCAAGGAATGCAGTCTTTGATATAGAATGAAGCTCAACATCAAGAAACAAAAATACTCACCTCTAGGCCAAATGACAGCACTATGATAAATGGAGAAGAGATTAAATGTTAACAACTTCAACTTGCTCAGTTCCACAAGCAACGCTTTTGGCACCACCAGTCAGGAAATCAAAAGACAAATCACATTAGGAAAACCTGCTCTTAGGGATTGCTCTAATGTGCTGAAGAACAATGATGTCAATCTAGAGACTAAGGTGCCCTGATCTGGTCCATGATCTTGACAATTACTTGTTATGCAACCAAGAGCTGGACAATGATTAAGGATGACAGAAGAAGAATCAATGCCTTTGAGTTGTGTAAGAGAAGAGTATTGAGCATATCATGGACTGCTAGGAGAACAAACAGCTGTCCTTGAAACGGTAAATAAAACTGAGTTGCTCGTTGGAGACAAGGATTTTAAAGTTCTGTCTCACATACTTTGAGCATATTATCAAGAAGAACCAGTCCTTGGAGAAGGAGATCATGCTTAGAAGGGTGGAGGGATGTAGCAGCAAAGGATGATCTTGGATGAAATGGATTGACACAGTAACTAGGATAAAGGGATAAGTGTATCAAAGACAGTGATATTGGCTTAGGAAGGGCAAAGTTCAGAGCTATTATTCATGGGGTCTCTATAAGTCACAGTATATTTTTTTACCTGATTTCCTTTGTTAAAAAGCAAACAAAATTAACTTGAAAACTTCCAATAATTTTCTTTCAATTGACATATGTTTAAGAAATTATTGAAGATGTTAGATAAATTAACATTGTTGATAAGAGCATACTTTTGGAAAGGTAACAACAGAACCATCCAAAACTTAGTGCCGAAACTCTGGTGGATTTTGGGGCTGTTGGAAGTCAAAAGAGAAGAGACTGCCTATCTTTCTTTCAGGGACCCACTGTTGGATTCCAGCTACCTGGCAAACCCAACCTTTCAGTTAGCAGCTAAACTTCCTTTGTAATATGCCTTTGGAGATCCCTCATTCATTAGTTGTTGTTCTTTCTGTGTTATTGAGTCAGAACTGACTCTTACCAGACCTGCTAGCAAGTTTACAGAGACAATAAATGACCTGAGAGGAGATTGCCTATCTTTCTCCTGCAGAGCAGCTAGAGGATTCGAACCATTTGCCTTTGGGATTGCAGTGCAGTTTCTTACCACTAGCAAGGGAGATTCCCTCATTCATTAGTAAGAGATCCTAAAATCAGAAACACTTGGTCTGTGTGCAAATAACGAAGCTCCAAAGACACCTAAGCACAAAGTAAATGCTTATTTTGCCTAGCACAGTCTTTGTTTCCAAGCACAGTAATTAGTATACAATTTGTTTAATGAATATTTGCTGATTGAATGTGTGAACCAATTAGTGACCAATTGGAAGGTATAGGGTAGGTAATTAACAACAACAACAACACAAATATTAACTTTTGAAAGCAAATAGATTACTTTTAGATTAGTCTGTACATCTAACCATAAAGTGAAATATGTATTGAAGGACATAATTAAAGTATTTTTATAAAGAAACAGAAAATTAAAACATACTCTACATTAAAATTTCAAGAACTCTTTCCATATCTTTATTTGTATTTTGCTTTAGAAAGCCATGCCAGTCATATAGTATCATGAATTTCATCATAAAGGGGAAAAAAGTGGTATAGAGCTCTGTGGGATTCTATTTTGTCTAAATTCAATAAGTGGTGCTAAAAAATTGTACTAAAAAGTTTTTGAAAGGTTACCACATGGAGTCCAAGGAATTGATGAAATAAAAATACCATAGAGCATGCAATAAAATGCCTGTTTTCTTGACCTTCTTAAATCTATTACTCATGAAGTACTCAGCAAATCTTGTTAAAACCTTGCTTCTGCAGTCTTTCTGAGGAAAAATTTGTTCAGTAAATCCATTTACTCATGGCCTGTCCTAGTGGGGTAACACAATAAAAATATTTCCTGGAATTACACTAAATTGAAAAGATCTGGGCCTGAATCCTTTCTTGCTCAATCTTTTCTTTATGACTTCAGGAAAGTGAGAAGTATCTCAAAACCACAAGTATGTATATATACATATTTCATTTCTCATGTTCTGTATTTATAGAATAAAATATAGAAACATGTTTATCTCTTCCATGTGAAAGGTATTTGCATAAGAAATGGAATAAATATATATTTATATACTTATATTTTTCAGGGGAAGCTGAAGGCTACATGACTATTTGATATAAGTTCAAATTTCTTTATATAAAATATAGTCCGAGAGGCAAAATAATGTGTACTGTATCAGACTGCTAACTGAAAGACCAGTGGTTTGAATAAAGATCAGTGGTTCAAATCTTCTATCCACTCCTTAGGCAAAAGAAGGAAATAACCTCCTGTTAAGATTTGGAGTTGTTGTGAGTCAGAATCTATTTGACTGGCCTTGTGCTTTTTAGCAAACACAATTAAGTTTTCCAGAGCTGTTACATAATTTGTATATCAGAAGATTATATTGCTGGAATTAACCTCAAAGGTTTATAGTATGTACTTATAAATATAAAACACTTGGAACAATTTCTAGCACTTATTCTATTTTAAGGACTCTACATATTTTGGAGGCAAGAGTGGCATCCACTTCCATAATAGCTTGCCTCTGGAAACCCTATGGACCTGGAGAGAGGAGGAAAGTCACACAAGTGTTGAGGACATTCATTTATAGGGTTGCTATGAGTCGCCTACAACTCGACAGCACTTAACAACAACAACAACAACAATACATATTCTGTAGAAATTTTGTTTGAAATTCCACAAAATATTTGGAGACAGAAGTAAAGTACAAGGTGGAAAAAAGAGAATTTTAAATGAAGTTACTGTATTACATGAAAAACTGTCATGAAGTCATATATGATTAATTCCAAAATGAATTACTTTTTAAAAATATTATTATCAAAGATCATAGGATGGAAAGAAACATCAATCTGGATGGCTGATCACAGAATATTTTATGAAAACTTAATTTTGGCTTTATTTGTTATATTGTTTTTCTCTGGATCCCAACTAGAACAAATTATCTCAAATCTTGTGGTTTGAGACAGCAGCAATACATTCTCTTATTATTCTAGAGGCCAGAAATCTGATATCAAGCTTATTATCAATGTAACACTAATTTGAAAGCTGTAGGAAAAAATTCATGCTTGCCTCTTCAATCTTTGAGTGGCTTCAGACTTGTAGAAGAATATTTTCAAACTCTGTCCCTCACTTCACTGGCTTTTTACCTTGCGTCTCGGTGTATCATATCCTTTTTTATATCTCATACATAATTAAAGACCCAACATAATCCAGGTTGATTATAATTCAAGATCCTTATATTAATCACATCTACAAAGACTATTAGGGAATTCTGGTACCTTATTCCAGCTGCCTTGTTAACCCAAAGACTACTTTTCTCCCATGGTTCAAATCCTACAGTGACTCCCCCAGAAACAGATGAGTAATCTTCTCATGTTAGATTACAGGCCTGGAAGTGTCCTCAAGTATCAGTTGTGAGTCGGTTCTGATCTGATAGCCTAGCGGAGAGAACAAAGACTATTCATATAATTTCTGTTCTAAGGATTGAAGACTAAAACATATAGTATTTTTTTGTGTCACTACTTGGCTCCACAGTCAACACTCTTGGCACCAGCAGCCAGGAAATTAAAAGATGTATTGCAATGGGAAAAAAATCTGCTGTTAGGGACTTCCCCAAAGTACTGAAGAGTGATAGTGTCACTTTGGAGACTAAGGTGTGTCTGATACAGGCCATGGTCTTTGCTATCATTTGATATGCTTCAGAGAGCTGGACAATGACTAGGGAGGAGGATTTATTCCTTTGAGCTGTGATAAGAGTGTTGAATATACCATGGACTGTTAAGAAAACAAACAAGCTCATCCTGAAGAGAGTGAAGCCAGGCTGCTCCGTGGGGGCAAGGATTCTGAAGCCTCATCTGACATACTTTGGACAGGTTGCAAGGAGAGACCAATACTTAGAGAAGGATGTCATACTTGGGAGGGTGGAGGGACACTGCAGGAGAGGAAGACCTTCTATGAAGTCAATTGTTTCAGTGACCTGGGTAACTAGGGTAGGTGTGTCAGAGACATTAAGATTGGCACAGATTAGAGCAGGGTTTAGGGCTGTTGTACATAGAGTATCTATGTGTGGCAGGGGATAACAACAACAACAATTCCACCCAATATAAACAAAAGCCAAGCTCACAGCTATCAAGTCAGTGATAATGTTTGAGCTTGTGGAGATATTAAGTTGGGAAGATATTGGAGGAAGAATATACCATAAGCCCAACCCCCATGTCTAATTACTTCCTAAGAAACCTGATAACATCTAAACTGGCCAATAAGACCAGACCAGACAATGGGTCCTGATAAGGCTCTGAACCTGATCACAATAGCCCAAACCCAATTTAATTAACACCCCAAATTCTGAGAAATACCATCTTCCTTAGTCCTCCCCAGAACTCCTATAAGAAGGAACCCCCACAATTTTCCTGGGCACCATTTCGATTCTCTCCAGGCTCTCTGTGTCTGGGTCACTTGGCATCCCTCTCAGACAAGGCAATAAAGGCCTGTTTGTTTCTTGGGACCTTTCCC
>NW_006399752.1:18771752-18775327 GCF_000299155.1 Elephantulus edwardii
TTTGAATTTGTTCTTAATTTTCTTCAGCTTAATGGTTCAGCTCTTTTGATTTTCTGACTCCAGGTCTTTGCACGTTTCATTTTAATATTTTATGTTGTCTTCTTGTGCTACCCTTTGGAATCTTCTGTTCATCTTCTTAATATCTTGATTTCTTCTCTCTGCTTTGTCTTCTTGGTGCTCTAGTTCAATATTTAGAGTTTCTGTGACATCCTTCTTGATCTTTTCTTCTTACTCTGTAATGACCTTTTGCATTTTTTATGGATGATATTCTTGCTATCCTCCTACAGCTCATCCAGTCTTCATTCATTAACGTCCAAGGTCTCAAACCTTCTCCTGAGATGTTTTTGAAATTCAGGTGGGGTAGACTTAAGATCAAAATTTGGTTCCCGTGGATTTGATTTAATTTTCCTCAGCTTCATCTTGAACTTTATATGAATAGTTGGTGGTCTGTTCCACAATAAGCACCTGGCCTAGTTTTCACAGCTGATATTGAACTTCTCCAGAGATTCTTTCCACAAATGTAATAAATCTGATTCCTATGCATATATTCAGGTGAAATCTATGTGTATAGCCTGTATTTATGTTTCTTATAAACTTTAGAGAACATAAACTCCAAGAGCTTCAAATCCTTCTCACTTTCAACAAGCAAAGTTGTGCCCAGTATCATAGCAGCATGGGATCACCATTGTTTTTGTTGTTGTGTATTATCAAGTCAGAATTAACACATATCTTCTGATGTTCTAGCAGGCTTTCAAAGGTAGTGTATCTCCTGGGAGGGGAATACTTCTCTTGCTCCAGCTGGTGGATTTTAACTAAATTTTGGATTGGCAGTGCAACTTCTTAGAACTAAACCACCAGAACTTCCTGGGAAACCACCAAGATATTAAAAATTTATTACGGGCAAATATTCTCTTAGTAGAAAGGAGTAAGTCTAAGGGAACTCACATTACAAACAGCCCACAGAACACTTAGTAGCCGTTACCTTTAAAAGTCACATTGTAAAATTACTGTGCACATAATTAATCCTTAAGAAAATGAAATAGTGTTGTTGTTGTTGCAAAATACCATTGAGTTGGAACTGACCCATAACTGACCCTCTAAGAGGTTTTCAGAGGGAGTTAATTGCAGAGCGGGAGATTGTCTATTTTTCTCCTGCAGAGCAGTTGGTGGATTCATACCACATACCTTTGTGTTGTGAACACAATGCTTCACCACTAAGTCACCAGGAGGAATCTCTGGTGGTCTAATGGTAAGAAATTATGCTGCAATCCCAAAGGCATTTAGTTCAAATCCACCAGCTTCTTCATAGGAGAAGGATTGACAAACTCCTCCTGTGGTATCAACCGCCTCTAAAACCTGCTGGAGGCTCAACTCAGGGTTGGTTCTGACTCGATGGTACACAACAATCCACCAGGAGCTCAAAAGTTTCAGCATGTAATGAGGGAAATGGTAGAAAATGGCAAGTTTATGAATTCCCTGCAGAAAATCATTATTCTTTAGATATTATTATTATTATTCCCGCCACCAATACTAACGTTTCATTAAAGCATCAGTTCTCAAACTATGTAGTTAGACATCTTTCATATAGAAAAATAACTGCCAAAATTTTCAAAAGAAAAAATTCACAAGCACCCTGGAGAAATTAATTGTACTGTTTAAACTGTTACTAACAGTTGGGAAAAGATGACACTTTTCTCATTTATTTAACACTGCCAAAACAACTTTGGAGACATTGATAAAAAATAACTAAATTTGCAACTTAAATAACACAAATATTTAAGTTTTAGTATTTCTTTTATTTCTCGAACAAAGTCTTCCCTCTTTTCAGCTTAGTCAGCTTATTGCTTGCCTTTACAATACACTGTAATGATTTAAGCGTTCTTTCTTAAAAAAAAAAACCCAACACAAAAAACCAAAAAACAAACAACCGACAAAACTGATAAATGGAATTTTAAAAATACCCACACACATTGATGTGTTTTGACATAAAATCCTTTACTCCAATTTATTGTACAATTTTGTTTCAAATTACTAGCTTTAGAATTTGGGAATGTGGGGAACAGGGAGAAAAGGAAGGCTTTGACTTAAAATATGAAATAGATGGTGACCCTAGAGAAGTCTTACTGGGTTTCATTTTAATTAATCTTTCTTCATTTTATTACTTTATGCAGTTTCATATTATAGTGTCATATAGACAGTAAACTTTTCTTACATCTTTGCAATCTGCAAAGACTGATAAGAATGAGTTTCATTGAAATTAAAGCTATCAGTGTGATTTAAAGATATCAGTGTTCCTAAGAACATTGGCCACAATAGCATATATCTATAAATTCCCCCTTGAAGCCCAATACTTGAGGTCAAGCTAAGAATTATCACTTCACTTTTTTTAAGATTGAGTTGTAAAATCGTTTAAGAGCTTGGAATTCTTTAAGAAAACAATTTTTTTTTATTGTCAACTCAACTGTTCTAGATTCTGTATTACTAAATTAATATTAACTTTGTGAAATTTTGCTTTCCATCAAAAAGTAGTAACTTGACTTATGCATTATTTATGGCATGATTGAAATAGCTTTGTAGTTCTTCTTGGTATTTTCAGTCAGGCAGTCTCCCAACTTCCAGTGACCCCACACACAGCAGACAGAAGCACTGCCTTCTCCTCTGCCATTGTTATGACTGGCTTCAAACCACATCTCAGATTATTGTGATCATAAGGTTTTCTTTGGCTCATTTTTCAGGAATCGTTTCCTCAGCCTTTCTTCCTTAGTTGTCTTGTTTTGCAAGCTTCTCTAAAATCTTCTTACCATCATAGACACTTGCAACCCATGGATACCACACGTAAAGGCTAAGGATCAAACCTGAATTTCCAGCATGAAAATGAAGTTGATATTCTACTACTGAACTAAAGTATATTTTGTCTGTCATATGTCATACAGTACACATATTATCAAGAATGTATTTATTAAATCAAATTTATCAGAAAAATATATATGTTAAATAAGATAATAAATTACCAAATTAAAAAAAATTATAATATTTGAGTCAGACTTGAATCATTATTGATCCTTTACTGTGTTCTGAGGCTATAAATCACATGAGAGATTGTCTGTCTTTCGCTTCTGGAGTCCCTGGTTGATTTGAACTGCTAGAGAGGTATGCACTTTGGGCCAGCAAAACAACTTCCTTTATACTACACCACTCAAGCTCCCTAAATGATCATATTGTTAGAGGCCATCAAGTTGAATATGACTAAAAGCAGCAACCCTATGATCAACAGATAGAAACCCCGTCCTATCTTATGCCATCCTCATTATTTCAGACACACTTCAGTCAATTGTAGCAGTGACCTTGTCAATCCATCTGGTAGACAGTCTTTCTTTCTTTGGCTGAAACTCTACCTTTCCAAACAGGATGTCCCTCTCAAGGAATAGCCTCTCCTGACAAATGCTTTGCCTCCAAAGAGCATAATGGCTGTACTTTCTTTCCAAATTTCTGAGAAGAAATAATGTCAGTTTGAGGATGAAGGGGTGTCTGATATGGTCTTTCAATACTTGCTATGCATGTAAGAGCTAGATAAT
>NW_006399752.1:18776239-18779557 GCF_000299155.1 Elephantulus edwardii
TTTAATTAATTTATTCTTTTTGTTATGTGCCATCTTTTCTAGCACTCTTTCTATGGATAAACTGCTGCAATGATTTTTTTTAAATTATATTCACCTTTATTTTGTTTGAAAAGGATAAGTTTTAATGATTTCTATTTTCTGTCAGTTCATCTTTCTTAGGAATAGAATGGCCATATGGGCATCTTCCAGCCACTTAGCCAGATAAGTGTCTCTCATATTCCTTTATGTAAGTAGACTGAGTCTATTTAGTGCTGAACTGGTACTTTTGATACATTGTTTTGCTCATAGAACTCTTGACCAGCACAGTTCAAAGCTGTACATTCTTCTCCAATTCCCTTATCTTGAGAAAAACTGAGTATATTCCTCACTTTTGTATTTCTTATTCTAGGTCTTTGCACATTTCATTATATTTTGTCTTCTGGAATTGTCTTTTAAAATAGTCTGTTCTTCCCTTTTACTTCATTATTTCTTGCATTCATTTGGGCTTCTCTACATTCTATTGAAAGTTTTACAGTCTGTTTTGGCATCCATTTTGGTCTTATTTTTGTCTTTTTACTGAGCTTTTGTTTCTCAGGTTTGATATGCCATTTTCATCCCGCAATTGCTCTGATCTTCAGTCACCAGTATTTAATGTGTCAAATATATTTTTGAGACATGCTATAAATGTTGGTGAAACCAAGTCAAGGTTACTTTTTTGCTCTTGTTCACTTGATTTAATTTTCTTAAGTTTCTGCTTGAATTTTCATATGAAGAAATGATGATCTGTTTGCAGCTGGACGATGTGAGTTATAGGATAATATCCATACACATACAAAGAAGACATATCAACATACCTGTTACTCAAGTATGTGCTCCTGCATCTAGTGCCAAAGTGGAACAAATTGAAAAATTTTAACAAATTTTGCAGTCTGAAATTGATCAAACATGCAATCAGGATGTGTTAATGATAACCAGTAACTGGAATGCAAAAGTAGGAACCCGTGAAGAAGAAACAGTAGTTGGAAAATAGGGGTTTGGTGACACATATGAGGCTTGAAATAGAATGATTGAATTTTGTATTTATAATGATATAGTCATTGCAAATACTTTTTCTAAAAGACACAGAAGATGACTTTACATGTGAATTTCACCCAGTGGTCTACATAGGAATAAGATTGACTACATTTGTGGAAGAAGTCCTTGGAGAAGCTCATTATCAGCAGTCAAAACTAGGCCAAGGACAGACTGTGGGTCAGATCATCAATTACTCATGAGCAAAAATAAATTGAGGCTGAAGAAAATGAAAATAAGTCCATAGAAACCAAGATATGATTTTGAATCAATTCCATCTGAATTTCATGATCATCTTAAGAATAGGTTTGAAGCATTGAACACCAAGGATAGAAGACCAGATGTGTTGTGGGATGATATCATAAATGAAGAAAGCAAAAGGTCATTACAAGAACTGAGGAGAAAGAAAAGAATCGAAATGGATGTCAGAAAAGACTCTAAGACTGCACTGTAAAATCGAGAAGCCAAATCTAAAGAAAAACATGTTGAAGTGAAAGAGCTGGACAGACAATTTCAAAGGGCAGCTCAGGAGGACAAAACAAAGTATTATAATGGAATGTGAAGTGAACTGGAATTGGAGAACAAAACGAAAAGAACTCACTCTACAATTTCTCAAGCTGAAAGAGCAGAAAAACAAATTTAAGTCTCGTGTTGCAACGTTGAAAGATGCTATGGGCAAAATATTGAATGACCCAGAAAGCATCAAAAGAAAATAGAGGAAATACACAGAGTCAATGTACCAGAAAGATTTGATTGACTCTGAAAAATTTCAGGAAGTACCATATAAACAGGATCCAAGGGTAACAAAAGAGGAAGTGGAAGCTACATTGAAGGCATTGGAAAAAAATAAGATCCCAGGAATCAATGGGAAACCAATTGGCTTGTTTCAATTAACAGATGCAGCATTGGATGCACTCACAAGTATATACCAGGAAATTTGGAGGATTGCTGTCTCGCTAAAGGATTGGAAGAGGTCTATATTTGTTCCTATTCCCAAGAAAGGTGATCCTACTGAATGTGGAAATTATTGAACAACATCATTGATACCACATGCAAGCAAAATAGAGCAGAAGATCATTATAAAATGGCTGGAACAGTACATAGACAGGGAATTGCCAGAAATTCAAGCAGGATTTAGAAGCAGCCATGACACCAGGGATATCATTGCTGATGCCAGATGGATCCTGGCTGAAAGTAAGGAATTCCAGAAGAGTATCTATTTGTGCTTTATTGACTATCCAAAAATTTTTGACTATGTGGATCATGACAAGTTATGGCTGACTTTAAGAAGAACAGGAATTCCAGAGCACTTGACTGTGCTCCTGAGGAACCTATACTTGGGTCAGGACACTGTTGTGTAAATGGAACAGGCGAGCACTGCATGGTTTGGAATTGGAAAAAGAGTGTTTAAGGGATGTATTCCATATCCATAACTGTTTAATTTATATGCTAAACAAAGAAGCTGGACTTTATGAAGAGAAATATGGAATCAGGATTGGAGGGAGATTTATCAAAAACCTGCATTATGCAGATGATACATCCTCACTTGAGGAGTAAAAAGTATGGAATCCTCCTTATGAGGAGGACTTGAAGCACTTGTTGCAGAATATCAAAGAACATCTTCAGTATGGATTGTGTCTCAATATGAAGAAAACAAAGATTCTTAACACTGGACCAGTAGAGAGTGCCATGATGGATGGAGAGGAGGTTGAAACTGTCTATAGCTTCATCTTGATTGGATCCACAATTAATTTCCTTGGTACAAGAAGTCAGAAAATAAGGAGACACATTGCACTGGGAAATTCTACAGTTAGGGACCTTGCCAAATTATTGAGGAGTAGTTATGTCATTTTGAGAACTAAGGTGCATCTGATTTAGGCCATGGTCATTCCTATTAATATCTATGCATCTGATACCTGGACAATTAATAAGGATGACAGAAAAAGAATTGAAATTTTGAACTGTGGTGTTCGAGAAATGCACTGAACACCCAATGGACGGCCAAGAGAATGAATAGATATGTCTTGGAGATGGTGCAGCTATAGTGGTTTTGGAGTCAAGAATGATGAGGCTTTGCCTCACATACCTTGAACATATTACTAGGAGGTGCTATTCCTTTGTGAGAGACATGATGTTGGGAAGGGTGGGGGGTCAGCAAAGGTTAGGAACACTCTCAACTAGGTGGATTGACATGGTGACTGCTGCAATGGGCTCGTGTGTCAAGAAGTGTGAGGATGGTGCAGGACAGGACTAGGTTCAGATCTTTTG
>NW_006399752.1:18791652-18804177 GCF_000299155.1 Elephantulus edwardii
CATATTTGTTCGCTCTCTTAGCAGTTCATGGTATATTCAATACTCCAGCACCACAGCTCAAAGGCATCAATTCTTCTATCATCCCTACTACTTGTCTAGCTTCCTGATGCATAGCAAGTAATTGCAAAGAATATGACCTGGATCAGGTGCACCTTAGTCTCCAGACTGACATCATTGCTCTTCAGTACTCTGGAGAGATCCCTAATAGCAGATTTTTTCCAATGCAATTCATCTTTTGATTTCCTGACTGCTGGTATGAAGAGTGTTGATTGTGGAGGCAAGCAGGCTGAAGCTGTTAATCTCAATCTTTTCTCCATCTATTATAATGCACCAATTGGCCAAGTGGTGAGAACCTTTGATTCCTTGATGCTGAGCTTCAATCCATATTGAAGACTACAGTCCTTGACCTTCTGCAGCAAATGCCTCAGGTCTTCCTCAGTTTTTTAGCAAACAAGGATGTGTAATCTGCATAATGCAGATTGTTGATGAGTTTTCCTCCAATCCTGATGCCACATTTCTCCTCATAAACCCCAGCTTCCTGGATAATATATTCTGTACATAAATTGAAGAGGTATGGAGACAAGATGCATCCTTGGTGTATATTTTTCCTGATTTTTAATCATGCAGTGTGTTCTTGCTCTGTTCTGATGACTGCTTCCTGGTCCAAGCGTAGGTTTCACATATGCACAATCAAGTTTTCTGGGATTCCCATATCTCTAAGAGTTAGCCACAATTTGTTGCAGTCCACACAGTCAAATTCCTTACATATAGACATTCCTCTGTGCCTCTCTGCTTTCAGCAAAAATCCATCTAATACTGGCTTTAATGTTCCTGGTGCCACAATCTCTTCTAGACCCATATTGAACATCTGGAAGTGATGTGTTGATGTACTGTTCCAGTGATTTTGGAGAATTTTCAGCAGGATCTTGCTTATATGTGATTTAATGATTGTTGTTGTGTGTGTCTTCGAGTCATTTGTGACTCATAATGATCCTATGAACAATAGCTATAAAGCCTGCCCTGTCCAGAGCCACCTACACCCTTTACCCTAGTCACTGTATCATTTCATCTTATCTGGAGTCTTCCTCTCCTACACTGTCCCTCCACCCTTCTGGGCATGATGTCCTTATCCAAAGATTGATCGCTCCTGGCCACATGCCGAAAGTATGTGATACATAGCTTCAAAATCCTAGCCTCCAAAGAGAAACTTGGTTTCACTCTCTCCAAGACAGACCTATTTGTTTTCTTTACTGTCCATGTTATGTTTATGAATCTTCTCCAGCACAATTCAAAGGCAGCAATTCTTCTATCATCCTTACTCATTATCCAGATCTATGATGCATAGGAAGTCATTGCAAAGACCATGGACTGGATCAGGCACACCTTCCCTAGATTGTTATTGATAGTGATAATTTCAACAATATGTCATATTAGCTTGTTTTGGAATGGGAATAAATATGGATCTCTTCTAGTCAGTTGGTCAGGTGGTTGTCTTCCAGATTACCTGGCAAAACCTGGTGAGCACATCTAAGACAGCATTTTTGTTGTTGTTTAAATTTATCAATTGGTATGCTGTCAATCCTGGGGTCTTGTTTTTTCCAATTCCTTCAAGAGCAGCTTGAACTTCCTCCTTCATCACCATTGGTTCTTTATTGCATGTTGTTTCATGAAAATTGTACACATTATGAATTAGAGTGTATGTAACCAAAGTTTTATTTTAGGAATAAGGAAAGGAATAAGGAAAAGAAAATTACCAAATACTATCACAGTATAGCGGTTTTTTACAAGAACGTTTTGAAGGCTAGGGCAGTGGCAGAGTTCAACCACAAAAAATTTATAAAATACTTTGACTCATACTAGGATTGTGACTGATTTGGAATGTTTGAAAGAAACCTTTCATATCATATAATTTCACACAAAAGATTTAAAATAATGCTAATAACCTTCAAATAACAAAAGCAGAATCTTAAGAAATGGCATAATTTTATGGGTGGCAGGTGGGGAGGATAAAGGAAAGGGGAAACATCCAGTGTGAAAAACAACATATACAAACTTTGTAAATAAACCAGTATGAAATAAAATTTAAAAAAATGTGAATTCACACAACTCAGTTATTTCTAGCTTAAGTTATTTTATTAAAAAAAAAAAGAAATAAGAGAACATATTTGACCCAGGTGTCTTCCCAAATTCTATATTCTCAGACTTGAAAGAGCATAAAGCTAGACATGGTACTGCCATTCTTGGTGGGAATACCAAAAAAGAAAAGCAATTTGGCTTATTTTTCTTTTGAATCCATACTCACCCAACACCTCTTGGCAGCACTAATGGTACCTTTGCAATTCTGGAAGAATTAATCTGGAAGTCTCAGACATGAGGGAGACACCCACATTAGCACATCCATCATTGACCAGCTGGAAAATAACCTGTATCTCATTTATCTTTCAGAGAAAACAAGTCAATTAGGGATGATCAAAGCTTCCTTACTTTTTGAAAAATTTTTTATCTGCTCATCTAGTTCCTGGCCTAAGAAATAGATGTGACAGACCCACAATAAATGAAGTTAAAGAGTTGCCAGAAATAGATCTTTTCTTTTTTTACACCCTCATGGGTAATTCCAGATTATTAACAACACAGGTTGTTGTTTTGTGTTCCATCAAGTTGGAGTCCACTCATACCTGACCCTCTAGTAGGTTTCTAAATCCCTCAGAAGGAGATGGCCAATCTGTCCTCCAGAGAGCTGATAGTGAATTAGAGACACCTACCTTTGAGCATGCAATGCAACTATTTCCAACTAACCCACCAGTTCTCCAAAGACAAATCACGTAGTAACAATATTTATGTGGATTTATGTCAAAATCCCAGTCCCCAAATTAATTATTACTATTCAAATGAATACAATGCTATAAAAAATAAAATAATGAGATTATTGAAATGCTTGAATATAAAATTTGATGTGACTCATGACTTTTTTTATGTGTAATATACTATCTGTGAAACCAAACTGTTTCATTGCTCATTATAAAGTAATAGAGTTCCTGAGTGATAAATCCCTTGACCTGGTCAATCTAATTTCCTACATTTTAAATTATGTGCTCCAGAATCACCAACCTCCACAAATCTTCTACTCATAATTATAAGAGAAAAACCTTTGATTAAATTAGATAATATACTTTACTGAATCAAGGATAATTAGTAAAAAAAAATGCCCCTGTATTAATAAGAACAAATGAACAGCACACTATTTTTATAAAAGTTCTAAATTAAAAATTATTTCTGTATTCCTCTTAGAGTATGTTTGGAAAATAAAATGCCAATGAAATTTTATTTTAGATGGAATGATACCACATGCAAGTAAGTACATAAAAAATAGCTTATAATAAGTTTCCCCCAATATTTGCTATAAACCACTCAGATTTATGAGGGAGCTTTAACAGCACAATCAAGAGTAGTGAGCTGTTATTAACCCAAAGGCTGTGAAAGATGGACAATTGCCTGTGTGTGATTTACAACCTAGTAAAATCCACTAAGGGTCAGCTAAGACTAGCTTCCCAATTGACTGACAATGAGTTTAATGTTGTAAGTAAATACAAAATGTATACTCTAATAAAGGGATCTATAATTTTAAAAAATATGGTTAAAAGTGATTCATAGTTTTTAGTTTAAATTGATAATAAATAAATAATAAAGATAAAACACTCAGAACAAATACTTTTGCAGATCTCAGTATAGAGTACAATAACTAGCTCAATAACTGGAATCAAGTAGATTACAATTCTTTTTTTTTTTCCTTTAATTTCATCTTATACTGGTTTACATACAAAGTTCATAAACTGCATATACATGTTTTTCACATTAGACCTTTCCCCTCCACCCATAAAATTTTACCACCCTATATTTAACCCTCCTTGTATCCTTATACATGTTCTACAATAATGGTTCTATACATTTTTTTGTCTTTATGAGATTGAGTTAGTTCACTTAGCTTTATGATAAATTCACATAATGGAATACAATGCAGCACACAGGAGCAATGATTTTGTAAATTACTACCTAACAGGGGAGGGCTTGGAGACCATTATGTTAAGATTCAATTCTTAATAAATTTTTTACGTCAGGTATTGCTTTTGACTGCTGCCATCAGTCAGTTTCCGTTTATAGCAACACTAGGAACAACAGATCAGAATCTGCCTTATTATCTCTGTCAATCTCAAGTTCATTGTTATAGTCAATATGTTACTCTTGTTGATAGGTGTCTTCTCTTTCATTGACCTTCTGCCTTTTTCATCAAGATGCTTTCTTTCAAGAATGGCCTCTCCTGACAACTTTGCCAAAGCATGTGAGACTAAATTTCACCATCCTGACCTCTAAGGAGCACCCTTCCTCCAAGATAGACTTTTTGTTTTTCTTCTGGCAGTCCATAAACTATTCAGCACTCTTCTCCAACACCGCACTTGCAAGGTTTGGATTTTTCTTCTATGATCCCTATTCAGTGTTCAATATTCAGATGCATAGGAAACAATTGAAAATATCATGGGTGTACCATCTTCTTATTATTGTGTGTATCTTATTCTTCAGAGTACTATCCTGGACCTTTAGCCCTTTGGAGAGACATCTGATAACAGATTTTCCTAGACTAACACATCTTTTGATTTCTTGACTACTGCTGTGCTATGGATATTGATGGTAGCTTCAAGCAAATTTAATCCTTGACAACCTCAATCTTTTCTCCATATATCATGATACTGCCTATTGGTTAAGTGGTTGTGTTATCTAAGATATTAATATGATTTGTTGATGAACCTTCCTCTGATCCTGACACCACTTTCACAGTGTCATCTTACTTGGGTACAGAAACCTTTGGTGCCAGCAGTCAGAAAATCAGGATACACATTGGACTGGAAAAATCTGCAGTCAGGGGTCTTTTTCAAATTACTTAGGAGCAATGGTGTCAGTTTGAGGACTAAAGTGCATCTTATTTGGGCCATGGTATTTCTAACACCTTGCTATTCATCTGAGAGCTGGACAATGTGTAACAATGGCACAAGAAGAATTGATGTCTTTGAGCTCTGTTATTGTAGAAGAGTACTGAACATCCCATGGACTGCCAAAAGAATAAACAAATATGTCTTGGGAAAAGTGCAACCAGAATGCTCCTTGGGGGCAAAGATGATAAAGCTTTGCCTTACATACTTTAGGTATGTTACTAGGAGAGGCTATTCCTTAGAGAAGGGATATCATACTTGGAAAAGTGGAGAGTTGGCAAGGGATAGGAAGACCCTCAACAAGGTGATTTGACACAGCAACTGTTACAATGGGTTTTAGTATACTAGGAAGCATGAGGATTGCACAAGATAGGGCATGGTTTAGATCTGTTATTCATAGGGTTGCTATGGTTTGTACTTGACTTGACAGCAACTAACAACAGCAACAACATTCTTTGGAAAGGGACATCATACCATGGAAAGGAAGAGGGTCAGCAATAGAGAAAAAGACCCTCAGAATGATGAATTAATACAGTAGCCATGACAACGGGCTCAAATGTGTTGGTGATGATAAGGATGGCTCGGGATAAGACAGAGTTCAGGTCTGTTCATAGGATTGCTATGAATTACTCTCAACTTGAGGACACCTAACAACAACCAAAAGAGCAAACAAGTCTGCATTGAAAGAATTGCAGGAAAATATTCCTTAAAGAAAGAATGATGAAGCTTCGTCTCATATACTTGGAGCATGACACTGGAGAAAAATCATGCTTAGAAAAGAAGAAAGTAAGTGATCAAAAAATATGGGAAGAAATGGATTGCACTGTGAGTTTAAGCATCGCAAAGATTGTTAGGATAGTAAAAGTTCCACAAATTTTCAGTAAATTGCACTAGGATCACTGCAATAATGAGTTGTGGTTACCTGAAGACATAGAACAGTAATGTTGGTAGTAATTACTGCCTTCAACTATATATGATAGGAAGAAAGCTCCTTACAACCATATTTACTTGGGAAACACCTTATTACCATAACAATCTACATATATTTGCATATAATTCCATGTATACGTCAAGACTCATATCTAGAAGAGAGTTGCCTTATAAAAAATTGCTGCTCAATTTTTTCATATTTAAAATTAGTCACCAAATCAAAACAACAGCTGCTCTTTCGTTCATTTTGATGTGTAGAGACACTGTAGGACTGAGAACTGCTCCATAGGTTTTTCAATTCTGTAAATTTTTATAGAATCAAACTGCTATATTTTCTCCTATTGGATAGCTGGCATGCTTGAATGACTAACCTCAGTTAATAGGTAAATACTTAGATCAATTTGCAACAAGCACTCCTCTGTTAATTAGCAAACTGTATCCCTTTGAATAAATACTGAAACACATACACATATAAACACATAAACAGGTTCATTTTACGATGTAAAATTCACAATGATGTAAAATACAGAGTTCCTTCTGTAATAAACCATGATGAGGGAAACTAGTTTATTAATTCTGTGCATTATTAACACATATGGCTAAGAATATTATGACAATCACAATCTAATTAAAAATATGTTGTATAGAAGTAAGTTATTTCCTAGCAAGAAGCATCTATAAGGATGTTTACCACCTCTCAATTTTGCCACTTATTCTGGTCTTTATGCAACTTTACAATTTTGTATGTATAGTACGCTTCCATGTTTTAAAAATAACTTTTATTACAGTTTTTTTCCTTCTTTATAATCTATAAAGACTTTGCTAAAAAATTATCAGATTCAGTAAGCTTAGCACAATTCAATTATTCTATGAAAAAATCAGTGACCATGTAATGAGATAGACCCAATTAAAATTTGTTTCCTTCAAGAAATAACATAAAATGTACTATAAACAACTCAAGTTTCTCTCATCTATAAAAAACTCTTTTCATATGAGAGAAACTTTTATATAATATTTGATTTCAATAAAAAGATATTTTCACATGATAGCATGCATTGATGGCTAATAAATATACTTTGTTCATTACAAATATTTTTTCATTACAAATATTTATATGGAATTATTTAAATGCTACTTAAAATTATATTTTTATGTCTTCTCTACCCTTAAGTACTTGATACACTTCAAGTAGCTGATTTGAGATATTATTATGAAAGCTTTAATGTAGTAGAATCTCTCATTCAGAATTCAAGTCATAATAGTGGTAATGACTTAACCCACAAACATATGTCTAGGAGAATGAAAATCCACAACCTTTACCTAGGAGTAAATTTAGCACTTTAATCAAGTCCCTGTTGAAAGAGGGATAAATTTACACCGTCTCAAAATAATGTGAGCAAATATTGGATTGACTTTTGTCCTGCAAAAATGAGCATTGGAATCCTAAAACTTATACTAGGGAATGTAATACTATTTAACAAGATCTTCGTTATGTTAATAAAGTCATATTAGTGCAAGGTGTATTTGAAACGTAATCACTTCTGAATTGTAAAAACTGGTTTAGACACAGAAAGAGCAACCATAAATGGAGAAGTTAGTTAAAATTAGGAAAGACAAGAAATGAAAGAGCTCAGGGATAAGGAAATTGAGAAAAGAATCTTCCCCCAGAGTCTACAGAAAGCTTTCTCCGTCCTGGTATCCTAAATTTGAATGTCTAGCATCCTAAACTGTTAGAAAATAAATTTTGTTCTTTAAAACCATCCTCCATTGATATTTCTGCAATAGCAAGCTAGGAAAGTAGCTAATACAGTCCTCCTCCTCCATTTTCCATTTTTAAATACTAGTCCTGTTGCAAACCTTTTTTACGCCCCCTCTTTTACAACAGGCAACTTTTCTGACTTATAACCTTACCTTGATCATTTCCTTTCCTCACATCCATTGTTGTTGTTGAAGTGTGCTGAGTTGAAACTGACTCAAATGAACTTCCAGTGAGTTTTCAGAGGACACATAGTACATGGGAGGTGTTTGCCCATCCTTCTCCAGCAGTGTAGCTGGTGGATTTGAACTACATACTTTGGAGTTGACAGTGTAATTCCTTACTACTAAGCCACCAGTTCCCTTAATCACATTCATTAGTGTTACCTGTTTTATGCAATTTTATCACTTCATAACGTTTTTCTTTGTAAGTTGAAAGCAAGGAATTATTTTCAGAACTTTGAAAATCAAATGGAACATTTTTCCTCATAAACTAAAGCTGTAACAATATAATAGTATTGGGGAAATTATAGCAATTGGGTAGAGTGTTAAATGATCCAGGAAGCATTAAAAGAAGAAGGAAGGAGTACACAGAGTCACTGTATCAGAAGGAATTGGCTGACAGAGAAGAATTTCATGAAATAACATATGAGCAAGAGCCTGTGGTGATGAAGAAGGAAGTTCAAGTAACTTTGAAGGAATTGGCAAAAAACAAGGCTTTAGGAGTTGATGGCATACCAATTGACATATTTCAACAAAAAGACACTCTCCTGGATTAGCTCACTAAGTTGTGCCAAGAAATCTTGAGGACAGTCAGCTGGCCAACTGACTGGAAGAGATTGATATTTGTTTCCATTCCAAAGAAAGATTCTGCTGAAAATTATCCAAAACGACTGGAGCAATATGTCAACAGAGAAATGCCAGATGTGCAGGCTGGATTTAGAAGACGTCGTGGTACTAGGGATATTATAACTAATGTTAGATGGGTCTTGGCTGAAAGCAGGCAGTACCAAAGGAATGTCTATCTCTGCTTCATTGATTATGCAAAGGCTTTTGACTGTGTGGATCACAACAAACTGTTGCTGATTCTGAGAAAATGAGAATCCCAGAATATTTGATTGTTTTTATGTGAAACCTATATTTTGACCAAGAGGCAATCATCAGAACTGTGCCATCTTCATCATATCTGACATACATGAACCCAATGCCTCAGTTACTGGTTGAGGATCTTCTTTTTTGCTGACTCTGCACCTTTCCAAGTATGATATCATTTCCCAAGGAATAGCCTCTCCTAAATGAAACTACACCATCTTTGCCTCCAAGGAGCACTCTGGCTGTACTTTTTCTAAGAGATATCTATTTGTTATTTTGTCAATCAGCGATGTATCCAGTACTCTTCTCCAACATCAAAATACAAAGGATTCAATTCTTCTGTCATCCTTGCTGTTCACCCAGCTCTCATGTGCTTAACAGGTGATGGGAAAGACCATAGTTTTAATCAGGCTCACTATAGTCTTATAAGAAGGTCATATAAACACACTAATAAAAGAAAGTTTTGATGATAAAGGCAATTATATACCTGTAAGTCAGGAAACACAAAGCTATCCAGTAACCACCAGAAAGTATAATGAGGTAAGAATTTTTTTCCCTACAGTCCTAAGTGGCAGTAACATAATTTGCTTCAACTATAAGCAAAGAAGTTCTGTGTTTCAACCATATTGTTCTTGTTGCTAGGTGCTGTCAAGTTGAATATGACCAATAGTCACCCCATGAAGGACAATTCTGAACCCTGTTCTACTATGTGCCATATTCACTGTTGCTGACATATGAGAATCCATTGCTGCAGTCATTGTGTCAACCTTTGTGGTTGAGGGTCTTCCTCCATTTCACTAACCTTCCACCTTTCCAAGCATAGTGCCCTTTTCCGAGGAACAGTCTTTCCTAACAAGCCCAACATTTGTTGAGCTAAAACTTCATTATCCTTGCTTCCAAGGAACACTCTAACTGCACCTTATCCAATATATATCTATTTGTTATTCTAGCAGTCCATGGGATATTCAGCACTCTTCTCCAACACCACAACTCCAAAGCATCAAATTTTTCTTCTGTCACTCTTATTTATTGTCCAGATCCCAGATGAATAGCAAGTGATTGAAAAGAGCGTGGTTTGAATCAGTAACACCTCAAACTGACATCATTGCTCCTCTATAATTTGGAGTAGTCCCTGAATACAGACTTGCCCAATGCAATGTGTCAAATTGTATGAAAACTCTATAAAATGTACACAATTAGTAAGATGACTTTTATATTGTTGTTGTTGTTAGGTGCCATTAAGTCAAATAGGACACATAGCAATTCTATGAACAAAAGATCTGAATCCTGTTCTATCCTATGCCATCCTCACAATTCCTGACACACAAGAGCCCATTGCAACAGTCACCTCATCAAGGGTCTTCTTCACCTGTCCTCCACCATTACGTCCTTCTCAAAGCAACATGCTCAAAGTATGTGAGGTAAAGCCTCATCATTCTTGCTTTCAAATAGCAATTTGGCTTCACCCCATCCAAGAAACATTTGTTTGTTCTTTTGGCCTTCCATAGGATGTTCAGTGCTCTTCTCCTACACCTCAGTTCAAAGGTGTCAATTCTTATAAGTGAATAATCGATTCTTACTCATTGTCCAGCTCTCAGATGTGTAGCAAGTGATCAGAAAGTCTATGGCCTGAATTAGACACACGTTAGTCCTCAAACTGACATCATTGAGTAATTTAGAGAAGTCCCTAACTATAGATTTTCCCAGTGCAATGCATCTCCTTATTTTCTGACTTCTGATACCAAGAGTGTTAATGTAGATCCAAGCAAGATGAAGTTTTTGACAGTTTCAATCTCTTCTCCATTTATCATGATGTTGCCTATTGGTCCAGTGGTAAGACTCTATGTTTTCTTGACATTGAGATACAATCCATACCAAAGGCTTCATTCCTTGAACTTCAGCAACAAATGTTTCAAGTATTGACTCCGGTAAAATTCTCATATGACAGAGAAAATGTATGTGCTGCCTAAAAGAAATGTTGCCATTGATCTTATCCAGCTTACCTCTACAGAACATTTGCACTGTTTCTCTCAATGTGCCTTTGGGTATTCTCTAAAAGCATCTCTCTGCTGATAATTTTCTTATGTCACTGGGTTTTGGACACCTCTGGACCTTTCAATTTGATGCCATTTGCTTTTCAGTTTTAACAGCATGGAGTAATGTAGTTTCACAAAACCAGAACGAAACTTTTGGTGAAGACTATTAAATTCAAATATGCAAAACTAGTCAAATGTGGTACTGATAATAGAAGTAGAATATAAACATTTATGTCGAAGTTACTAAACATGTATGTTTCAAAGCTTCAACAAAAAGTTGCCTATACTTTCTATGAAGATAGCACTGAAAGAGAAGAAGGAAGCCCCTGCCCCTCCCAAAACTGAAGGCAAAGCAAAGGCATTAAAGTCCAATGAGGCAGTCCTGAAGGGCATCCACTGCTTAAAAAAAAAAAAAGAAGATCCGTACATCACCCACCTTCTGGTGGCCTAAGACCCTGAGACTCTGAAGGTGGCCCAAATACCCCCAGAAGAGCTCCCCCAGGAGAAACAAGCTTGACCATGACTATGCATCATTAAATTTCCCCTGACCACTGAGTCAGCCATGAAGAAGATAGAAGATAAGAACGCACTTGTGTTCATTGTGGATGTAAGGCCAACAAGCACCAAATTAAACAAGCTGTAAAGAGGCTCTATGACTTTGATGTGGCTAAGGTCAACACTTTGATTAGGCCTGATGGAGAGAAGAAGGCCTATGTTCGACTTGCTCCTGACTATGATGCTTTGGATGTTGCCAACAAAACTGGGAACATCTAAACTGAGTCCAGCGGGCTAATTCTAAATATAAATTTTTCTCACCATAAAAAAAAAAACAAACCAAACAATTTGCCTATAAGGAAATCAAAACAAATATTTGTTAAAAAATGTATATTTTTGATTCATTAATTCGTGGATAAATGTCATTGTAGGTAGAAACTTCTAATCTTAATTTTGAATTCAATGAATTATTCAAATATATGTGTGCACTTTAAAGTTTCAAAATACTTATATCAAAAAATACCATTAAAAAATACAGGTACCTTAAGGAGAAACCTTCCAGAAACATCAAAAATAGAACTCTTTGCTTACAAAAGCCATAAAATGTATGGTCCTTGAAGTCTTTTTACTTACTGTGACACCTAGGGAAGTTAAGAAGCTCATCATTCTTCTTAACGTCATAAACAAGATATATAGAGGTTGCAGTAACCATCACCTGAGCCAATATTCTAGATTGTATTCTGTAGAGAGAAGGTACTATTGATACCAAAATGTATAAGAAGTTAAAGTCAAGCAACAGATTTTTTAAATCAGAAGTGGGGGGTGGGGTTTGGTGTTTTTATTCACCTACAAGTCCAGAAAAGTTAAAAATTATCAACTCATATCTGTCAAACATGCTTATAATATATGCCAATTTTCAAAAATGTGTCTTCACAATCTTCTTGTTTAGAATATAAATTTCTCAGGGAAGTCTTCCTGGTCATTGCTATTCCTAATGTCTATCAGTATTAATTGTTAATGTCAGTAAGCTTCAGCTCACAGGAAACCCATGTGTATACAAGCATGAAGCGTTATCAGCCCTGCTCCATCAACACAATCTCTATTGATTTAGTCTGCTGTGATAACCATTGCGTTAACCTATCTTTTTTAAAAAATTTATTTTTCATTTCAATGAACATCTACAGAGATTTTGGAATTCCATTAATTCATTGTTGCACCCCTCTCCCTGCCCCCCC
>NW_006399752.1:18804872-18810441 GCF_000299155.1 Elephantulus edwardii
TTTTATCTTTTCTTGACTTTGTCATCTTTTTTGACTCTACTTTACAAACATGAGATCCTACTTCAGAAATTGCCCTCCTAATAAGATATCCAAAGTATCTGATATTATCACCAGATGTTCCATGGGAGAAGGATCTCTCCTCCTGAGAGATTTACTTTTCTGCAAACCCTCCAGAGGGTTAGCTATGTGTCAGCTCTGACTTGATGATACACAACAACAATGACATTTTCTCTTCCAACATTTGGATGTACTTCTAAAACAAGTTTGTTTTGTTCTTTTGGCAGTTTATGGTATATAAATTATTCTTCATCAAGATCACAATTTAAAGGCATCAATTTTTCTTAGATCGTTCTTACTGTCCAGTTTTTGTTTGTGTATGAAGTGATTGAAAAGTGTCAGGAAAACACCGTTTAGAACTCAAAGTGACACCATTACTCTTGAGCAATTTAGAGATATTTTGTAATAGATTTTTCCCATGGTTATTTATTTTGTTTCTTGATTGCAGCTTCCATGGGCATTGAATATGAACATAAATAAAAGGAAAGTTTTGGTAGTTTAAATCTCTCATCCATTTTTCATATCATTTAATGGCTGAGTTATGACAATTTTTTTTTCTTGTTGTGTACTGTTGAATCTGATTCCACTGACACAGGAAAAGATTGTCCATCTTTCTCCAGCAGAGCATCTGGTGGATTCAAACCGCTACCTTCAGGATTGTGTTGGGGAATGTTGGAAGGGAGGTCTGCCTTTGGCCAGGACAGATCACCCAACTCTGGATAAGTGCAAGCCTCCCAAAGGCCTTTAATAAGGGGTAGAGAAAATTCTTCTGTGTTTGGCTTGAGAAGGCTCACCACCTGGGAAGATGGCTGCTGGATCTGTTGAGCTGGGAGTAGTCTGCACAAGGCTGAGGCTCTCCTATCCAATCTGCATGTCCAATGTCTACAAGCCCAAGCTATTCTGTCTTCCTGTTTACTTACTTGTATATAAGTGTGCTGCAGCCCCCAATAAAATTGAGCTGGATTGACTCTCTGATTGGCTCCTGGAGTGGTGTATCTCCGTCTTGCTTACCCTCATGGCTGCTCATTGACTGCAAACGGACAGTGACAGGATTGCAGCATACTTTCTTGCCACTAGGCCACCAGAACTGCCTTAAGCTATGACAATTCTTGTTCTTTAAAATTACATGTAATGTGATACATAATGTTGTTATTGTTTTTAGGTGGTGTTGCATCAAGCATAAACTAAGATCTGAAACCTGTCCTATCCTGGGCCAATCTCACAATCTGACACATTTGAACTTCTTGCTGCAGTCACCATGTCAATCCATGTGGTTGAGGGTCTTCCTTTCATTTGTTGTCCCTCCAGCATTCTAGACGTGATACACTTCTCAATGGAATAGCCTCTCTTAGCAACATATGAGAAGAAGCTTTACCATCTTTGTTTCCAAGGAGCAATCTGGCTTCACTTTTTCTACCACAGGTCTATTTGTTCTTTTAGCAGTCGATGGGATAATCAGTACTCTCCTCCAACAGCACAGTTCAAAGGCATCATTTTTTTCTTGTGTTATCCTTATTCATTATTCAGCTTTCAGGTAAAGAGCAAGTAATTGGAAAGACCATGGTCTGAATTAGGCACACTTTAGTCTCAAACAAACAGCATTGCTTCTTAATAATTTGGAGAGGACTTTCCCAGTGCAGTATGTTTACTGATCTACTGAGTGTGGATCCAAGTAAGATGAAGTGGTTGACAATTTAAATATTTTCTTCATCTAGAGATTGAGATTGTTCACAGCTTTAGTCTGCTTGGCTCCACAATCAACACTCTTGGCATCAGCAGCCAGGAAATTAAAAGAGATATTGTGATGGGAAAGTCTGCTGTTATGAACCTCTCTAAAGTACTAAAGAGCAATGGTGTTTCTCCAGAGACTAAGGTGCATCTGATACAGGCCATGGTCTTTGTAATCACTTGTTATGCATCAGAGAGTTGGACAATGACTAAGGAGGGTAAAAGGATAATTGACGCCTTTGAGCTTTGGTGTTAGAGAAGAGTATGGAGGATACCATGGACTGCTAACAAACATTCATCCTTGAGAGGGTTAAATCGGGCTGCTCCTTGGATTCTGAGGCTTTGTCTGATATACTTTGGTCATGTTGTGAGGAGAGACCAGTCCTTGGAGAAGGACATCATGCTTGGGAGTGTGGAGGGCAGGCACAGGAGGGAAAGGCCCTATAGGAGGTGGATTGAATCAGTGACTGAGGTAATCGGGATGGGTGTGTCGGAGACACTGAGATTGGCACAGGACAGAGCAGAGTTTATGACTGTTGCACATAGGGTCGCTATGAGTTGCAAGTGACTCGACGGCACATAAAAACAACATCATAATATTGTCTATTGGTTCAGTAGTAAGAATTTTTGTTCCCTTCATATTGAAATGCAATCATATCAAAGGCTTCAGTGTTAGAGCTTCTGCAGCAAGTGTTTCCAGTCGTCTTGCCTTTCAGCAAGCAAGATTGTGTCATCCACATAATGAGGTTATTGCTGAGTCTTCTTCAAGTCCTGATGCCACATTCTTCTTCATAGAGTCCAGCTTCTCAAATAATTTGTTCAGCATACAGATTGAATAAAAATGGAGAAAGGATACGACCGTAACACATCCATTTTTTTACAAATTTTAAACCATGTAGTGTTTCCTTGCTCTGTTTATACAACATCTTCCTCATCTTGATATAGTTTTCACATGAGCACAATTAAGTGTTCTGAGATTATTATTCCTCTCAATGGTAGTAATTTGTTATCACCCACATAAGTCACCTGTCTTTGCATAATCAAAGTACAAATAGATATTTTTTCCTGGTTTTCTCCACTCTCACTTTGGATACATCTGACATCAACAATGATATCCCTGTATTACAACTTCTTCAATCATTTTCTAAGCTGCTGAGAGTTGGGCCGTGATAAAAATGACAGAGAATTAAAGTCTTTGAACTGTGGTGTTAAAAAAGAGTACTGAGTACCCTATGGACTTCCAGAAGAACAAATAGGTATGTCTTGGAGAAGATGCTATAAAAGTGCTTCTTGGAGGCAAAACCAGCAAAGCTTCATTTCACACACATTGGACATGTTGCTTGAAGTTATTCCTTACAAAAGAAGAACATTCTTGGCAAAGTGAGAGTTCTGCAAAAGAGAAGGAGCACCCCAACAAGACAATTGGCATAGGGTCTTCAGTAACAGATGCAAGTGTGTTAAGATGAGGATGGCACAGGATAGGGTACGGTTCAGGTCTATTATTCATAGGGTCACTAAGAGTCAAACTTGACTTGATGACACCTAAGACCAACAACGTCCTCATGCTCGTCTCAACGACTTTTTCCTGATCTATGTATTATTGTTGATATGTGCTATCAACTCAATTATGACTCACAGCAAACCTATGAACAACAGCTTTGAACCCTGCCCTGTCCTGACCCAATCTCACTATCTCTAACACACCTGCCCACATTGCCACAGTCATTATGTCAATCCCTCTCATCCAGGGTCTTTCTCTTTTACTCACTTTCCACCTTCCCAATTCTGATGTCCCTTCCCAAGGAATAGCCTTTCTGGCAACATACCCAAAGTTATAAAAGACAGAGCTTTCCTTTTACCCATGTTTTCAGTGTAGCTAGTGTGTTTTCCTTCAATACCACTATTTTGTTTATCTTCCTATTAGTATTTGAGTGAAAGTTTACAAAGCAGATTATTTTTCCATTCAAACATTTATATTTTTAATTTATAACCGCAATTATAGTGTGCTAAATGTAACCAAATTCAGCTCACTACTTCCTTGTGATTCTCATTTCATTTATCTTCTATCCTACCTTTACTTCCTACTGAGCTCTGTTCTTGGGCCAATCATTGAAGGCTTTGTCTTTGCCTAGGTACCATGCAATGGATTTTTAATCACATTCTACTTCTGAAATAGATGTTGATCAACTCTGTGTGTGTGTGTGTGTGTGTGTGTGTGTGTGTGTGTGTGCAGTGACACTGTATTCCTTCCAACACTTTATAATACTTTTTGTTTGATTAAATATTTTGACCACAGAATCTTTCACTATTTTATTTTGAGACTTGAATAATTTTTCAGCTTGGCAATTGATAAACATATCTTTTTTCTCTCTTTTTCTGTCTCCAAGTCTTTGTAAATTTCATTATAGTTGTTTCAACTTCTCTAATCAGTCTTTGAAATTTTATACTCACCTCTCGTAGTTCCTGTTCTGACATTAACTTTGGTTCTTTCTTGAGTCCTCCCTTCCCCCATCCCTTTTCTTTATTTCCTTCCTTCTTTCTTTCTCTTCTTAATGTCTCTTTGATTTCTTAATTTATTATGCTTTAGTTGTCATCTCTTAGTTTGCCTGGTCTGCAGAAAATACTTTTCAGTGCACCTAAAAATGCACTTGAGATAGCCTCTATATTAAGTCAAAACAGACTTTGTCATATTTGTGTTTCATTGACTTATTTAAATTTTCTTAAGTTTTAATTTGAACTTGTAGATCAGCAAATTATGGTCTGTTTTATTACTAGCAGCTCATCTCCTTCTGACTGTTCATATGTTAGCTTTGCTATGAGCCTTTTAGTAGGAATCAATTTATCTGACTGTTTAATAGGTTTTCAGAGGCAGTAACTATCACAGGATAATATTGTCCATCTTTCTTCCATGGAGCAGCTGATAGATTTGACCTATGTGCCTTTGGGTTGAGCAATGCAAGTCTGTACCACTAAGCCCTTAGGGAGCTCTGGTGGCCAAGCGGCAAGAAGCTGAACCTGTAAGCATGTTGTTCAAGGCCACCAGCTGCTCAATGGGAGAAGGATGGACAATCTCCTCACTTGCAATTAACTGCTTCTGAAAACCCACCAGTGTGTCAGCTATGGGTCAGTTCTAACTCTGTGGTACACAACAACAACAACAACAACACCAGGAAGCTCTAAAACTTCCTGAAGATGGAAAATGGATTGGAAGTTGTTTAGCATTTCACAAAATGAATTATAAAAGGAAATCAGGTTTTAAAATTAAATAATAAGAAATAAAAATTAAATAGTGACAGGTTCTGTGGATAAAATATTTAATGACACAGGATGCATTATACAATGATAAAAAGAACACAGACTAGTGGACTAGTGATACACAGCTTCTCTATTGTCTCCACATATACAATCAATTTGTTTTTTGTCATTTTTAACAAATGAGGTCCTGTGCACTGTCACTGTATATGATTATTTTTTCTTCAAACGTTTTCACAATGAATAAGTCACTAATAACAGAGAAATTCCATCTTGTAATTCCCAGCATCTTTTACCAAATTTGTGTCTCTGTTCCGTTAGGATTTTTAAGAATGATGTGCTGTCTACATCCAGTACCTTAGATCAACCCACATAGTCAGCTGGTAACATCTAAGTAAAATTAATCTTTGAGACTCTACCCAATCACCCTTAGCCTACACCATTTCTAATGGTGTAGTCTCCAGACATCTACCAACTCTTACAGGCAGAGATAGATCGAACATGCAATCACGATGCATTGATAATAATGGGT
>NW_006399752.1:18812066-18816356 GCF_000299155.1 Elephantulus edwardii
GTCGCAAATTACTCGACGGCACATAACAACAACAACAACAACAGGGAAATCTTTGTAAAGTGTAGCCTGGTAGAGCCAATTGAAACCTGGGCCAGAGCCCTTGAAATGGGAACGTCAAGATCAAGAAGAAGAAGAAAAATCAGAACATGTCCTTCTTGAGCGATTCCAGTGCCAGAGGTATCTTGCCGCTGACTGAGAAGCTGTCTGGATTAAATGAGTGATATATTTTGCTGTTGTCTGAGAAGCTATCTGAAATAATTGACGGATTGTGTCTTTCTGTTATCCTGGTTTGGGACTGTCATTTACTAAACCTGTGATTTCACTGTGTGATATCCCTTACCTTCCCCCTCAACTTGTTTTGCTAATAAACTCCACGAATGTAAGTAAAAACAGATTCTGTAAAGTGTATGTAGCCATTTTCAACAAATTTTGGACCTCGTAATTACTAGAAGTAGATGATTGAGAGAGAGAGTGCTATCTGACCTTATAGGGACAGGTAGATATTGATAAGGACAGTTCCCCTTTGTGGTATTAGTAGAAGTCAGACTCAGTCATCCTCACGTTGTGTTTCCTTCTTTTACAATTGCAATTACTGATAGTCATAAGAAATTGCACAGCCAACTTGAAGCCAGAAAGTTTAAGTCCACAATCTGCTCTGAGAAAAAAGGATGTGCAATCTTCTTTCATGATTTACAGCCTTGGAAAATTCACTAGAGGGTGAGATAAGAGTTGATTTCTATTCAATGAGAGGTTTTAGAGATCTTTGTTTCCAACTTTTTTATTCTTTTCAATATTATTTAACAATGCATTTCAATTGAATGTCTGGTCATTTTGGGTCTACAGAAATTAGTAGTAATCTCTAATTTTCCATCTTCATCTTTCATGACTAGTGGATAAATGTGAATAATAATAGTATTACAAATCTGCTTTGTACTATGATAGATTTATATTACATCACTGACCACAATAATATTTTAAAATAAATTGTTAATATTTGCTTTGTCTATAAAATAATTTATTATCAATTTTTCTTTCTTGTAAGCTATCTGAGTGTCTGATTCAAAATTGTATCAGTCTTTTTCAGTTCATTAATGCCTAGGATAGCAATCTTTATGCATTCCACTTCATTTTTTACAACTTTCAACTTTACTAGAGTTTTATTTTCTACATTCTACTACCCAATTATTAATAGATGTTTTAAAGTTTATCTCCTTCTTAAAGCATACCACATGATAAAATGAAGCACATCAACATATGGAGCTCCTGATATGTACTTTGTCCTCTTAATTAAGGTAAACTCTACTTTGAAGAGTAATCTTTTCCACAGTGGTATTTTGAGCACTTCCCAACATGAAGGGCGTACCTTATGGTTGTTATTGTTGTTATGTGCTGCCAAATAAAATACAACTCATACTGAGTATATGAACAATAGCTCTGAACCCTGCCCTATCTTGGACCAATCTCACTGTCCCTGACACTCCTGTCCCCAGTAGCCAAGCCACTTTTAATCCATCTCAACCAGGGTCTTTCTCTTCTTTGTTAATCCTCTACCTGCATGACGGCCTTCTCCAAGATTTGGTCCTTCCTGGAAAAATGCCCAAAGTTTGTGAGATAGAATTTCAAAATCCTTTCCTCTGAGGAGCACCTTTGTATTACCCTCTTCAGGACAGACCTGTTGATTCCCTTGGCAACCCATAATATATTCAATACTCTTCTCTAGCACCACAATTCAAATACATTGGTTCTTCTGGTACTATGTCAATTATTTCAGAAGTAGATCATAAATCTTTCTTCTTAGTATGTTTTAGTCTGGAAGTTTTATTCAAGCCTCTCCACCATGAATGATTCTCTTTGTGCTTGAAATGAGTGCCATAGATCACTGTGTTACACCAGCATGCAATATACTACAGTACAACAAACTGAGAGATGAATAGATTTTTATTTCTTGCATATAAACCTCAAAGCTAAGCAGTATTTTTTAATATATTTTTTACACTCTATTTGCTCAATGCTTTCTTGGTTTCTGATGGTGTTAGGACAGTTAGTGCTCTAGTCTCTTTATCAAATGAGGAGTCTTACAGTGTGATATTGGAGGAAGACTCATCAACAACTTGTATTATGCAGATTATACTACCTTGCTTACTAAAAATATAAGAGAACTTAAAGCATTTGCTGCAGAAGGTCAAGGACTATAGTCTTCAATATGGGTTGAAGTTCAACATCAAGAAGTCTAATGGCAGCACCATGATAGATGGAGAGGAGATTTAGATTAATAAAAACTTGTATTTGCTCTGCTCTGTAATCAACACTCTCGGCTTCATCAGTCAGAAAATCAAAAGATTAATTGCATTGGGAAAGTCTGCTGTCAGGGACTTCTCCAAATTAGTAAAGAGCAATGAAGTCAGACTAGAGGCTAAGGTGCACCTTATGCAGGCCACAGTCTTTGCAGTTACTTGATACACATCAGAGAGCTGAGCAATGACTATGGATAATAGGAGAAAAGAAACAATGCCTTTGAGTTGTGTTGCTGAAGAAGAGTAATGAACATACCATCTCTTGGAGAGATGATGAAACCAAGTTTTCCTTGGAGGCAAGGATTTTGAAGCTCTGTCTCACATATTTTCGGCACATGGCCAAAAGGAACCAGTCCTTGGAAAACTACATCATACTTAAAAGGGCGGAGGGATAGCAGAGGAGAGGAAGACCCTTGATGGGATGGATTGACACAGTAATTGGGATAATAGGTTTAGGTGTGTCAGAGTCATTGAGACTGGCTCAGGATAGGGCAGGGTTCATAGCTGTTGTACACAAGGTCTCTATGAGTGGCAGGTGACTTTATGACATATAACAACAAAATAGTGTGATGAAAATGGAGAAACAAACCTCTAATATCTACCTAATTGATTCTAAGCCTGGTGTTTGATAATGTTCTATTCTGAGAGACAAAGGGCAAAACAAAAGTAAAAGAAAGGAGAAGGAAAATGAGATAGAGACAGAGATAGAGATAGATTGATAAAGAGAGGATGGAGGGGAGAATGAGAGAATTATGGACTTATTTCAACAGGAAAAAGACAAAAAAATATTGACAACAGTGCATTATAAGCATTCATTTATCAACAACATCTCTAAGGCAAGAGTTCCTGCTTAAAAATTGCATGACTTTTTAGACAATAGACTATATAAGATTAATTTAAAGCAATTTCTAATGACAGAGTGACAGATTTTGTAAATGAAGAACTGCTAGCTACAGTGCCTTTTGACTTAAGCAGTTGTTTTGCTTATATAATGAATAACAATATTGTAAATTAGGTGTGAGTTTGTTAAAGTAAAAAAGGTTTTATTAAGTGACTGAAATAGTTTTCATACTCAGAGGCAGGATTGTTTCAGTCTTTCCCTGGACCTTTTTGTCAAACTAATCAGTCTGGCTACTTTTACATGATATAATCATTCAAACAACTAATTCTATGAATACCTATAGCAACATGGTTGTGTAAATTATTTATAGCTGATTGATAGAATTTAAGGTCTTGAATATTCTGCCATAGAAAGTCTAGACTGAGTCTGGATGCTTTTATGGACTCTCCACAACTACTTCCACATATGTAAACACTCGGGGGACAGACTTTACTAGCTTTTACTAAAGCTCTTACAGTCATTTATGAAATACACATTGAACACAATGTCTTGCCAGTTCAAAGGTGAAATCTTAGAGGAAGCTATAATGATGGTCTAAAAAAGAATAATAAATAAGATTGGGTGATATTCCAAGTTCTTCAAATGCTATACTGAAAATTCACAAGAGCATCAGATTTACACTCAACTACTGCAAAGATCAATGCTCAAGAAAGTACATATATTAGAGTTTTTCAATCTTAAAATTTCTGCTGGAGATAATAGCTATGGGAGATTAGGTTCATAAATTTAAAAAGAGACTCAATTGTGAAATGTTCAAGAACTAGATTTAAAGGAGTAACAGTAATAAATAACTTAATACAGTACATTATTTTATAAAGATATTTGTGTTATATTATCTAAATTTTATTTTTCAAGTTATAGAAAGAAGAGTTATGAAATTATATGATTAGATATCTATGACTTTCCTATGCTTGATCCTTCTAGTCTGCTTCTAAGTTCTGTTCTATAACTTTCTCTTGATGAAAGAGCAGTATATGATATCTGCATAATCAGCAATCTCACAAGCTATATCAGTCTTCCTACTTATCTAGCTAACCACCTATATATCCATATTCATAATTCAGAAGAAGGTATCTTGTTCCTTTGATATATATA
>NW_006399752.1:18816476-18818965 GCF_000299155.1 Elephantulus edwardii
TGTATCATTACTATAAAACTTCCATACATTTTTTTTTCAAAGACAGTACCACTGCATATCACATTTCACTCCTGTTTCCTAAACAGAATCATTTATTCTTATACTTGCTCTCACATGTAGGACATGGTTTTCAACATGACTAGAGTCTGTTTAACAATAATTCACTTAAAAAGTCACCCATGTGGAGGTCTCCGTGACAATGTAACGCTCTCCCTAGTGTGTAGCAGGTAATTATTTTTCTAAAGTTGAGTTGGACAATAATCATTGTATAAACAAAGCATTCCTATGTGGTCTGTTGATGATTGTTAATTAATTTTTACCCATTGATGTAAGGCAAAAATTCATTTAGATTCTGTGAATTGCATCAAATATTAATTACATTCTAGAGGTTTCAGAGCACTACAGAGTGATAACAAAAGTGGGCATTGATAAGCTTTTAATTGCAACTCATTCAATTGAGCCATTATGTTTTCATAACCTACACTTTTCATTAGTTATCTGCCAGCCTATAATATAGTTGTTAATTGAAGGAGAAACAGAATGCGTGAACTATGTTTTCCCAACTGTAAGCTTGGATTATCCAGGAAGGCAAACATGCACTACAGTTGTATTGCATTTTCAAGGCTAACAAAGCTAGCAAGATAGAGCCAAGAAGAAAGAAAACATAAGAGAGAACAGTCTCTCAATGCAGCCTTCTCATAGCCTTCCATGAAAAGAAACAAGTCACATGATTCAACCAGCCACCAAATACAGAGAAAGCTTAGATGAATGCAATCATTTTATAAATCATCCAATGTAAAGATATTGAAGCATTCAATGTAAGGACATTGGAATAGAAAATAATTATTCTTTTCTGTTCAAGGATAAAATAAAACACAAAGAAAAGTTGCCATTTTTACTTACTAAAAAATTAACCTTGTATGAGTTTTTCTATCAAAACTGTTTTGTTATTTTTATAGAACAAACTCAGTTGCTAAGTATGTGGTGACAGTAGCCGTGTATTTAACGTTTTGAAAAATAATATGCAGTAATAGACAGAAAAGAGATATTTTTATGCTGTTAGATAATAATTATCTATTAAAAGTGAGATATTTTATTTACTAGCTTGCTTACAGAGTTTGTATACATTGTGTTTCACACTATTCCTCATTCAAATTATGTTTCATGCTATCATTCCCATACCTTATGTTTTAAAAAACTTACCACCATTGAACCTTACCTGTTATCACCCCATCTTTTGACCTGAATCCTTCCCATTTTCTTCATCTGCTCCCTCCAGCCACCAAACTGTGCAAATCTGAGGGTTTTGCCTCTACTTCTCCTCACTCTTTCGCTCCCACTTCTTCCCTCCTTGGGTTCCCATACATGTTTTACTAAAAACAAACAAAATGAAACAAAACAAAACACCCAAAAAGGTATTTCACTCAGCTGAGTCAAATATCTATCATAAAAGGACAAATACTGCTCAATATCATTGTTCTAAAACTAGGATGGGCATGGGGAAAGAGATAACAGGAAAAAGATAGATGATGAATATTATCCTGGCAAAGCATAAGGGAAGGATCATCTGAAAGGAATGGATGATTAAATATTATATGTATGACAAGTAACAATTTGAAAAAAGACCTGCATTACAAAGTAAATTGGGGGGAGTGGGCGGGAGAGAGAGAAAAAAATGTCTATCAATGAATGAAAGCCCATTGTTTCTGTAAACTTTCACCAAGATCACAATTAAACAAGAAAAGATAAATAAAAATGTAAAACATATTCATTATATTTAAGGCATGTTTTCAAAAATACAGGTGTTTTTACCTAAAGACCAACATATGTGTTTATTACGCTGTTCACTTTACTCTTACTTACAAAGTGAACTGTCTGTGATTACATATTTCAGAATGATTATTTAAATAATTATCTAGAACTAGAATAAACTCATATAGATTTTAACAGTCTCTATAATTGTCACAAGAATATTTGTCTTTTTTGCTAAAAGAAGAGGTTAGAGTGTTGCCTTGCAAAAACCAACCTTCAAAAACAGTTGCTTTGTTACTAGGTGCCCTCGAGTCCAGTGTGACCCATAGGTTACCCTACAAACCACAGATTTGAATCCTGTCCTATTCTGTGCCATTATCACATTTCCTAATATACTAAGAGCCCATTGCAGTAGTCACTGTATCAATATACCTGATTAGAGGTCTTCCTCTCCTTCACCAACCCTCTACCTTTCTTAGCATCATGTTCCTCTCCAAGGAGTAAACTCTCCTTGCAACAAGCCTGAAGTATGTGAGATAAAGCTTTATCATCTTCACTATACTTTCTCCAAGATATATTTATTTGTTCTTTTTGAAGTCAATGGGATGTTCAACACTCTTCTCCAACACCACAGCTCCAAGGCATCAATTCTTTTTCTGTCATCCTTATTCATTATCCAGCTCTCAGACTATGAACTGAATCAGATGTACCTTAGTCCTCAAACTGATATCATTACT
>NW_006399752.1:18819140-18823561 GCF_000299155.1 Elephantulus edwardii
CCCTTGACATTGAAATGCAATTCATATTGAAGACCATATTCTTTGATTTTCTGCAACAAATGCAGTAAAACTAGAACACCACAAAATATCCTTTGGTGGTTGATTTTTGTTGCAGGAAGTCATCGAGTTGACTGTGACTCATAACAACCCAAAGGACTGCAGATCTGAACTTTGCCCTGTCCTGTGACTTCCTCATGATCCTGTCACACTCATGAAAGTTATACAAGTGTTCAGGTCTTTTGTTCACAGGGTCACTATGAGTCATCTTCGACTTGATGGCACCTAACAAAAGAAACAACATGTCGGTCTATCTTCTTGAGTGTCTTTTCTGACCCTCAAACATTCTCAGCATTATGTTTCTCTCCAGAGACTGGATTCTCCTGAAAATATGCCCAAAGTAAATTAGTTGAAGTTTCACCATTTTCGCCTCTAAGAAGTATTCTAGTTTGCAGGTCTTTCAAGACAGATTGGCTTGTTTGTTTGTTTTGTTTTGTTTGCAGTTTACACTATAATCAATATTTTTCATCAACACCACAATTCAAAATCATCAATTCTTCCTTGTTCTTTATTCATTGTCCAACTTTAAAATTCATAAGAAGCAACTGAAAAAAAAACACACATCTAAACAAACCAAAAATGGCTTGGATCAGGTGCACATTAGTCTTTAAATTAAAATTTTTGTTAATTAGAAATTTGAAGAGGTCTTTGATTACTCAAATATCTTTTTTGTTTTCTAGCAGCTTCTACTATCAGTGTTGATTGTGGGTCTAAGTGAAATAAACTTGTTGACACTTTCAATCTTTTCTTCATCTATTATGATTCTACTATTGGTACAGTAGTAAGGAGTTTTGTCCTCTGGATATTTATGCATAACCCATACTGAAAGCTGTTTTCTTTGATTTTCCCAAATAAGTACTTCAAGTCTTCTTCACTTTCTTCAAACAAGGTTGGGTTATTTGTACGATACAATTTGTTATTGAATCTTCTTCTAAAATTGATGCTATATTCTTTTTAATATAGTCCAGCTTCTCTAATTATTTGCTCAGGATGCAGATTGAATAGGTTTGGCTGAAATATACAAAAAATGATGCATGTATCTTTTCTAATTTTAAACCAGGCATAGTCATTTGTTCTGTACAGAAAATTGCTTCTTGTTCTATGTATAGATTTCACATAAGCACAATTCAGTGTTTTGAAATTTTTTTTTATGTTTTCCACATTTTGTTATGATCCACGTAGTCAAATGCTTTCACATAATTTAAAAAACCCAAATAAGTCTCTATCAGTATTCTCATCTTTCACCTAAGTTCCATCTTATATCAATAATACTATCCCTTGTACCACAACCTCTTCTAAATCTTGCTTTTCTGACATTTCTTTACCTAATCACAGTTCCAAATTTGTTTTTTTTAATCTTCAGCAAGATTTTCTTTGTGAATGATAGTCAAGATGTTGTTTAATAATTTCTATATTCAGTTGGATCGCCTTTTTAGGCAAGCTCAACAAATAGGGATTTTTTGCAGTCAGTTGACCAGGCTGTATTCTCTATTTTCTGGCAGAAACTGATAAGTACATCCAGAGTTGCATCTATTTCCTGAAGCAAACAAACAAAAACAACAACAACAAAAAACCCCAACAACAACAACAAAAAACCCCAAACTGTTCATGAGGCCTTTTTTTGTTTTTGTCAATGCCTTCCAGTGTAGCTTGAAGTTCTTTCTTGAGTACTATTGGTTCTTAATCCTATACTGCTTTCTGAAATGCTTCATTATTAACTAATTCATTTTGACTATATATTTCTTCTGTCTTCTTTTGATGCTTTCCCTATAAGTCAAGATTTTCCCCATTGAAATCTTTAGTTTCAGAGCTCAAGATTTGCATTTGTTCTTCAGTGCTTTCAGCTTGAGAAATGCTGAACATGTCTTTCCCTTTCGGTTGTCTAACTCCAGATTTAGCCTCTTTGGTTAGTTGTAGGGACTGAATGTACATTTCCTTCGGAGAATGAAGAGTTTAATGTGTGTGTACTACTAGAACTTAATCATAAAATTAGATAAGTCCTTCCTAAATCACTTACAGAACTCTTTGCCTCCCAGGAAGAAAAAACTCTCAGAGAACCATGCTGTGGCTCTTGTTAGGTTTCCTTTTATCTATTGTGGACCAATGCACAACAGAATACAACTACCTGGTCCTACTTATGATCACAGTTTTGCTGTTTTGAGCCAATTGCAGCTACTGTATCAATTCATTTCATTGAGATTATTCTTTTTTCTGATCATCTGCTTCATCACTATAAAGCCTTTCTCCAAATACTGGTCTCTTTTTTTTGATGACACATCCAAAGTATATATATGTAGTATATATAACGAAATTTTACCATCCTTGCTTTTGAGGAACATTCTCCTGAATTTCTTCCAAGACAGATTTGTTTCTTTTTATAGCAGTCTGTGGTATATTCAGTATTCTTTGTTCAAACACTGACTGAGGAGGGAAGCTGAATGAAGCTCCAAATAAGGAGACAGAAGCAGCACATTTTGACGGCACATAACAACAACAACAACAACAAATTCCATATGTGTATATATAATCATTTCTATTCTAATCCTAAACACAATAAGACTATTTTTTCTATAACTAGAATTCCTTCACTTAGCATTCTATTAAATATTTTAAAATATATAAGCATTTTCCCCTAAAACAGTTTCTTTTACATGCTCAAAATGTATATTATTATTTTCCAACCACTATCTTATTGATTAGAGTTAGTATGTCTATGTTATAATTACACTTAAATGGAACTTTCTTGGTTGCATATGCTCATGTGTCTGTGCTGATAATCTATAATTGCATTCTGTAGTCCTCAAATCCTTGTCAAAAGTACTTCTTTATGATCAAGAGAACATTTTCTTTGAAATTATTTCATTCCATTTTTCATATCAGGAAATAAATGTTAGCAATGCTGATGCTGATTCATTTGAGAAAAAAAATAAATAGAATTTCAAAAGAAGATATATTTTCTTTCATCCCTTACAGACCTTTCTATCATCTTTAAACTGTGCAAAGGCTGCTCTATAGAGACAGATGTTTTAGGTCACAGCTACATAAATACATAATGACTCTAGTAGCCCCGTTTCTCAACCAGAGGTTATCTTAATCCCCCCAAGGTCCATGTGGTAATGACTGAAGACATTGTTGACAGTCATAATAGAAACATTTGGAGCATGGGCTGGTGTGGTGATGATACTTAAATCTACTTGGTAAAGGCTAAGGATGTTTCTTATGTATGTATGATAGTCCTACCCACCACAGAATAATTTGTCCTAGAGAGTTCTATTGGTGCACCCCATTAATACTGAGACTTTGACAGAAGAACATATAATTAAAAAAAATAATAAGCTCATAAATGATGAGGTGAACTTAAACTCAGACAATCTGGGTCCTGAATCCTAATAGTTAAATTGTGTGTTTCAGATGGCAAAATTTTGTGTCTGAAAGTAGCCTTAATAGTTACACAACCCAAACTTCTCATGTTGTAAATTAATAACTAACAGCTAACCTGGAATTTTAAAGTGCTAAAGAGTTATTTGTCCTCTCAATATCTTAATTATTATCTGTAAAGGAGATCATGATAGTACATATCTAACAATGTCCTTGTGAGGATTAAATGAGAGTTAATAGAATCATTTTGAGGACTGAATACATTAAAATTAATCAGATATTTATGAAAACATCTTGGATCTGGTACCCACTGAGTGGCTCATCCTCCATTGGGTTTCACAGGCTTTATGACCTGAAGGAGTTACTGACAAATTTGAACTGCCAGAGAGATATGAGCTTGGGGTTAGCAGCACAGCTCCCCATGGACGATGTCTCAAGATCTGCCTTTGCCTCTGGTATAACAATATATCTTGTTACATGCTGTAGATTGGGATCCAATTTATATAGCTGCCCCTTCAGTGGATTTTTAGAGACAGTCAATCACATGGTGGGAGATCTTCTTTCTTTAGGTAACCACAGCAAATAACACTGTTCATTTATTTTTGTGTGTTATGGATTTGAGTTGATTAGAATATTTCAAAAGTCAATATTTTTGCATACATTAGGAGTATTATATACTGACATTCTGAGGCACTTTTTAAAAATCCTACATAAAGAAATACTCTAGGAAGCACTGGTGGCCTAGTGGCAAGAAGCTGCGCTGCAATCCTGAAGGCATAGGGTTCGAATTTACCAGCTGCTCTGTGGGAGAAGAAAGGGACAATCTCCTCCCATGTCATTCACTGCCTCTAAAAACACACTGGAGGTCCAGTTATGGGTTGGTTTTGATTGGATGGTTCAAAACAACAACAACAACAACAACAACTGTGAATTACATTGGCATTTTTAAGTCTTTCTGTCCTTCCTCTCCTTAACCTTAAGTTGAC